>NC_058101.1:152386969-152690000 GCF_020171115.1 Neogale vison | reverse complement strand
GGTTAATAATAGAGTACCAATACTGGCTCATCGACAGCAAATGTACCACACTACTGCTAAATGTTAATACAAGAAACCTGGGGTGAGGGAGCATGTATATATGGGAACCCTCTGGACTTCCCACTCAGTTTTGCTACAAACCTAAAACTGCTCAAGGAAATAAAGTCCATTAATTTTTTAAAATACAGTATTTTGAGATGTACCAACTACTTGCAGGTATTTCCACAATGTACTAATAAGTGAGAAGAGTAAGATGCAGAGAATATAGGCTGATCCACTTTTATAATACCCCAACAATGTTTTGGACACTGGTTACTGAGAAAGTTGGGAGAAGAAAATAAAAATAATAAAAAACATACTGAACAATCCAACTTTGAGCAAAAATATAAATAAAAATCTGAGATTTAAGTAGTAAAGGCACTGGGGCAAGAAGAGGCCATCTCATTTAGATTGCTTGGCCTCACCACCACCCCACTTTGGGGCAGTGAGAAGAGCCCAGTACCAGATTCACTGGGTAGATTGAGACTACTACTTGAGACTCAGGGCAGAGACTGCTTGTTTCCTTTCTAATTAGTGTAATGTGACCATTTAGAGATAACAGTAGAGAATCCTCTTTTTTTTTTTTTAAGATTTTTTTATTTATTTGACAGAGATCACAAGTAGGCAGAGAGGCAGGGAGAGAGAGAGGGGGAAGCAGGCTCCCCGCTGAGCAGAGAGCCCGATGCAGGGCTAGATCCCAGGATCCTGAGACCATGACCTGAGACAAAGGCAGAGGCTTTAAAAATTATATCAACTTTGCCAACCATCCTGCAAGTTCCAAAGCAAACATATCCATAAAACGAAGCCTAGACCTCAGCTCTTTAAAGAATCTCCTTATCCTGAGAAAGAAAAAAACTGTCAGGTTTTTCATGAACCAAAATAGTTCAGTCCTAAGTTCCAGCATTATATTAATAGAAATCTCTTGGTTCATTTCTTGCCCCTGGAAATTCATATTGAAATTTATACAGCTTATTCCTTAAATTGGGTGTGTGTTGCCCCAAAAGGACTGCAGGGTGACACAATCTTATTTGCCCAACTCCTAATTTTCATCAGAAAATAATTATTCCTTTCTATTCCATTTAACAAAATAAATCCATAGAGCTTCATAGCATGAGCATAATCCTGAAGAAAAAGAAAAAAGTGTTGTTTTTCAGTTTCTTAAAATAAAAAGTTGTCTGCAAGGGGCTCCTCAAACCTTTTTTACATTCAGAGGCAGTTGGGTGCAGTTTCTACTCTTGGAGGTATGCGGTCTCCCAGCAACCTGCCTCCGGTTGTCAGGGAGAGCCCCCGCCTAAGCTCCGGTTGTTATCAGGCCCGCTGCAGTCCTTGGTGGGGGCAGCGGGGAGCTCTGTGTGGAGCTTCTTCAAGCCAGTGCACACATCTCCGTGTGCAAGGAATGCTAAGTGGTTAGCTAGGAACTCTGGGGACCAGCAGGAGTTGCTGCAGAGGGCTGACTGCTGGATGACGTAGCTCTTTAGGAATTGGCTCTTAAGAAGAGATAAGGAAATAGAGGTTTTCAGCAATGCAGTGTTTTCTCCGGGGCTCTATTTGACAGCTGGCTACTCCATTCTGCAAACTCTAACATGGTTTTCTTTTCATCTGCTAACTACAGTACATTCAGGATTTTTTACTTTAGCTTTCATTTTCTCCAGCTGGAAAGCTATGAATTCCCTCACAGTATTTCATTTTCATGACTCTTGCCTTTTGGGTAAAATCTGTTAAAATATCATTTTTTGTTGTTGTTGTTAGTTAGCCAAAGAATAAGTTTCGGTCTCATGTGAACAATGCTTTTTAATTTTTCACACTGCATTTGACTTAAGCCAAGTATAAATTACCTAAGAGCAAACTACAAATAAAAATAATCGAAGGTAAAATATGAAAAAGTTACAGAAGAAAATTCAACACTAATGTTATTACTTTGCCATGGTAACATTTTCAAAAGAATTCATTTTCTATACATGCTCCGGGAAGACATTCAATGTTTCCCAATTTTATCCTTCATTTTTAAAAAATGTAATGATAATATATTCATTGGAACATATTGTAACTCTGCATTTCTTCCAGTTTCAATATTACCAGTCTTTCCTACATTATAATGCAAATTTAATACACTTATTCAACAACAAGCTAGTGGATCAGAAATATACCCTGCTGAGAAACACTGTAGATATCCTCACACAAAATCATACAAAAGCCCTACAGAAATATAAGGGACCATGTTTCTCTTTATGAAGGACAATAACCTTATTTGACCTTTTGTAAGAGACCAAGCTTACAGAAGAGATCCCAGCTAACCCAGAGGATATGCTGGTCTTGGGTCAAGGTAAAGTCAAGCACCTGGCATTGTTAAAAAATAAAACAAAACATTTGGCTCAAAATGGAATCACTTAGGCGGAGACCTACATCACCAAACCAAGACTTAACTTAGGTACAGTTTTGGCTCTCCCAGAAATGAAATTCTAAACCAGTCAGTCCATCAGTAATTGCCTGATCAACACCAGTTAAGTAGTCTGCCATTACAAGGACATATCCTTGTAATAACCAACGTGCTTTTTACCTAATCTAACTTCCTTGTTGCCATTCCCTTCACCTATAAAAGTCCTTCATTTTTGTACAAGCTTCTTGGAGCTCCTTTCTGTCTGTTAGATTAAATGCTGCCCAATTCAAGTCAACTTTGGCTCAAAGAAACTAAAAAAAAAAAAATGTAATGTGCCTCAGTTTACCTTTTAACAGGATCCTGAATCAAAGTCGTCAAGTATCTATGTCACCAAAAAGGAAGAGCACTTCGGTGGGACATCCAGGAGAAAGACACCAGAAAACCAAGCAGCAGCTTAGCCATCATAACCGAGGCCCTTGGCCCATGCCAGCAGGGCACCATACCCAGACTGAGTTCAGGAACCACCAGGGAGAAGAACATCAATCCCTGACCTCCAAAGAGACTAAAGGGATTCAACTTTCACCTCCCTTAGAAGACACAGTAGAATGAAAGTGCATATCGAGGCCCCAGAGCTATCACTCCACACCAAACTCTTAAGAGCAAAGCTGAAACCACCCCCACAAGGTAGCATGGAAGGGGAAGAACTGAGCTGAGCCTTGGAAGATCCAAGAAGATTTAGATGGGCTTTGAGAAAGAAAGCAAACGTCCTAGAAGGAAGGAACAAAGAGTAGAGTCGGGGTGGGGGGCGGGGAGCGGCGGTGGCGTACAGAGATCAGGAACACCGAGGTCAGCAGCAAGGTAGAGGAAGTTTCTAACTCCAGAATGAAGAGTGTCATCATGTTAGCTAGGGTGCAACAGAAGTTACTCAAATCAAACGGCTGCAAGCTATCAGTAGAAGGAAGGAGAAGGGAAGGACAAAAGCAGGGAAGGAACGTGTTCTGTTTTTGAAAACTGGCAGTTCCTGCCAAGCAGTTGAGCTAAGTAGGTGTCTGCCTGATAGCCCTGATAGCTGGCCCATAGCTGAGCCAGCTGGAGTGGGCTGGGAGCTGAGGACTTGTGCAGAAGCCCCCACGCTGTCCTGAGTCACCTTTAGCTCATTATAATACTAGGATCTCCTTCTATGAGTGGAGCTTCCTGCTATTTTTTGAGCAATGTGTGCACTAGCATGTTGACATGCTAGGCATGAGCAACTGAACCAAGGGCCTAAGAACAGAAGAAGTGTAAGTTCCTTAATGCATATGCAAGCTCCTTGCTCCCACCCTCAATACACTGAATAAAAGCTTCCTGGGCTAACCCCATGGGGAGGCAGTGCTTTGAGAGCTATCTCTTCGCGTTCAACACTTCCTTGGGTTGTGTTCAATTTGATGCACCCGAGTTCACGCCAATTTGATGCACAATCACACCGATCACTACAGTCACCATTATTTCCCAAGCAGTGATAGTACAAAATTTAAGGTTTAAACAGATGTTTGACAGTGGTGGTCACAGGAGACTGAGAATGAAGGCAGAGACCAAGCGAAGTGTGATGGTTCTTTTATGTGTCAGTTTGACTGAGCTAATGGATGCCCAGATGGCTGGTAAAACCTTATTTCAGGGTGTGCCTGTGAAGGTACTTCTGGATGAGATTAGCATTGGAATGGGTACACTGGGTAAAAAGGATGATGCCCATCAGGTTGGGGAGACCTCATCCAATCTGATCAGATTAGAACAAAAAGGTAGGAAAAGGGTGAATGTGCTCTCTCTGCTTGAACTGGGGCTTCCATCTTCTAATGCCCTCGGACCTTAAGACTTGGGACTAGGACTTACACCACTGGCTCCCCCAGTTCTCAGACCTTCAGATCTAGACTAGAACCATATCACCAGCTATCCTGGGCCTCCAGCTTACAGAGGGCAGATCCTGGACTTCTCAGCTTCCATTACCATGTGAGCCAATCCCTCATAATGAATTTCCATCTATATATCTATATAGACATATAGATATATAGATATCCCACTGCTTAGGTTTCTCTGGAGAACCCTCACTAAGAGAAGACAAGGAACAATCAAGACTTATTGGAAGAGGGACATATTAAATACAAAGCCAGGTTCAAAAATGAATACACCTAAGGTTTGGGGGACTTGAGGGTATAGCAGTGCCACTGACCAAAATGGAGAAATTAAAATATGTACCCAATGTTTTGAAGGCAAAATGGTAAGTCTGATTTTAGCTAAACTTCTAAACTTCACATCCTAGAAGTTTATGGGAAAATGGAAATGGAAAAGCAGAACTCTTGCAAGATAAGATCCAGAAGTCAGGAGCCATCCGCAGGCCAGAGCAGCTGGAAAGAAGCTGGCCTTGAAAAGAGGAATAGAAAGAGCAAAGCAGCAGTAAAAGGAGGGAAGTGAAGGGGGCGATGCCAGCAAATGCCAATTCTGCTTATTCAAAGATAAGACCTTTGTCAGATATCACCAACCTCTTACTAACTCTTAGCTTAGATACAAGTTTAAAAAAAGGAGCCACTATATCATGACAAACCCAGGCCCAGCAGAAGTCTGCTGTAACGAAATCTCTGGGAAGCCTGGTAGAAACTCAGTTCTGTGAAGCCAAGCCTAGACTGATGTGATGCTCTGGACTCAGGAAAGAGAAACAGCAAGTAAGAAAACTGCCACCATGTAACAGGGTAGATGGGACACTCAAGTATGGCCAACTCCTCATCACATACATTTCCATTTGGCTGCAGAAATTCTGTCCAGCTAATACAGTTTTCTGGTATGGGAGGAAAATCCTTTAACATCTTGGAAACCAGCAAACATTGACAATCCCAAGGACCCAAATCCCTATCCTTCCTGTCTTCTTCAGTACACTGTTCTCTCCATTTTGCATTCAGCCATTAATTGACTACCTACTATGTGCCATTATACATAATATGTGGATGTCTATTACATACGCTACTGCTCATAGGGGTCCACTTCTCAGAGCTCACAACCTAATATGCTACAGTCATTCCGCAAGTATTTACTGTCAGCCTGCTGTGTTTCGGGTGGCAGGAGAAGGCATCTGACCATCTACCAAGGCAGCAGGGTGATGGTTGGCAAGACACTGGGGTCTATGAAGGGGCAGACCAAGCCCAGCAAAGAGGCTCCTCTCTGGTTCTTGCTAAGGGCATGGAGCCCAGTGGCTCTCTTGGGGCCCATGTCACAGCCTGGTGTCTTCTCATCCAAACAGCTTCCCATTTCTCACCTCAGCTGTCCTCACTCTCCCCCAGCTGAAGTAGGGATTCACTGCCACCCCTGATCCTGAAAGAAGCAGGCCAGGGTCCCCCATGGGCTGTGCTGAGCAGGACACCTCTTTCCCAACCACTGTGGCAGATTCCTAGCAAGTCCCTGCTTAGAGATTTAAAGATGAGGAGATCCTCATCATTCATCCTGGCCAACAGAAAAGTTTACTACCGGTGACAAAGGTAACTGAGAAGAAAGTCTGAAGTCAGTCCAAATCTATTACTATTAGTGAAAAACCAATTTTGAATATATACCCCAGGGACAAAAGATCAGCTATGTTAGCTTCTCTATGTCACAATGGCTAGAAAAGGTCAAACAAAAAGACCACCTTCAACCAGCATTAGTCATACTTTCCCCAATATCCACAAACCATAAATGAGTGCCTGATGTTGGCAGTATCCTCCGTGAAATACTACAGACTAAAAGATAAAACAGTATCAACCATAGCCAGCCCCTCCCTTCAAGGAGTAAAGGATGGCTCCTCCCTCTGGACAGCCACATTTCAAGGGAGCTCCCCTTCGTATGAGGAGACAAGACAGATTTAATAACCTGGGTAGCAGCACGACATCTAAGTAACAATGAAAAATCCAAAAGGAGGATTCATGAAACCGTATATCATTATTTGTCCAGAAGAAAAGAAAGGGATTGGGGCCCATGCGTGGTTCAGCTGGTTAAGCATCTGCCTTCGACTCAGGTCATGATCCCAGGATCCTGGAATCAAGCCTGCATCATATCATGCTCAGTGGGGAGCCTGCTTCCCCCTCTCCTCCAGCTTGTGTTCTCTCTGTGTCAAATAAATAAAATCTTTAAAAAAGAAAGAAAGAGAGGAAGGAAGGAAGGAAGGAAGGAAGGAAGGGAGAGAGAGAGGGAGGAAGGGAGGGAGGGGAGGGGAGAGGAAGGAGGGAAGGAAAGAAGAGAGGTAGGAAGGGAGGGAGGAAAGGAGGGAGGAAAGAAAAGGAAGGAAGAACGAGAAAGAAAGAAAAGGGAAGAGAAGAGGATCAGTTAGGTTGGAGAGAAAAGGGATGCATTTATAGGAGAAACAGAATCCAGTCAGGGCAAGTTTTGAGGATGAGGTATGATAAGAATCTAAGAAAGGGGCGCCTGGGTGGCTCAGTGGGTTAAAGCCTCTGCCTTCAGCTTAGATCATGGTCTCAGGGTCCTGGGATCAAGCCCCGCATCAGGCTCTCTGCTCAGCAGGGAGCCTGCTCCCCCCCTCCTCTCTGTTTGCCTCTCTGCCTACTTGTGATCTCTCTCTCTCTCTGTCAAATAAATAAATAAAATCTTTTTTTAAAAAAGAATATATGGAAAATAGTATTTTACCTAAGCAGGCATTTAACAGACATTTAATGAATGACTAAATGAAAACACTGGCATGTGGAACCCACTTGGGTAGAATCACATGAGCAATTCCAGACGCAAAACACTGAAACACATGTTAGTCAGAGGGTGGGATTCTATAGGGGCACAGCAGGAAGAAAGGCTGGGAAGGTAAGGACCAGATCATGGGAGGTATGGAATACCCTTATCCTAGGGACTTCAGGGAAACACCGAGGGTTCTGAAACAGAGGACAAAATAAAGAGCTTGAAACAAGATGCAAAGAGGAGAAATAATAGTTCTGTGTCCTCCAATTTAGAAATTATTCACACACTGGGGAAAATTTTTCTAAAAGGAAAATTGTTTTCTATCATTTTCTTTTCAAAGTCCATGTACATCACTCAAAATAAAAGAAACACACATAATGCCTTCTACATAATAGTGGAAGGAATTTGTCCCCAAAGATCTTTTCTTTGTATAAATGATGCCACCACAATTGATGCTTCAATAAAAATGAATATTTATGAAATGTAAAATGACTTGGATTAACTTATTCCAATTTCACCCTCTAAATTTAGATTTTTTAAATCACGCCAAAATGTAGATTTTGATTACAAAAGCAAGTTGGGGAAGAAAAAAAGACTTACTTGACAAGAAAAAGAGAGCAAAATTTAAAAAAGAATAAGAACTTGAAATAGGAATGACAAAAATGAAAGAAAGGTGGTCAATTAAACTAAAAACCTCAGAAAGGGATCATCCTCATAGCAGAGTTATTTAACTCAATAATGCAGTCATGTTACAAGAATCACATTACAAGAAAGCATGAAGTAAAGTCTCCCACTTGTGTGTCCCATCCACCTTTGGCAACCCGCACAGCCCTCTCCCCAGCTATTAGCTTCTTAGCTAACCTTTCAAAGTTTCTTTGTGCATACATCTTATTATTTTCCTCCCTGTTCACACAAAAATTAGCATACCATATTAACACTGCTCTGACCCTGCCTTTTTCACGTAACACTATATCTTGGCAATCTCTCCATACCCATTCATATAGGTTTTCCACGTTCTTTTTTACAGCTGCATATTCCATTGTGAGGACGAACCACAATTTATTTAACTAGCCCCTATTGATGGGTATTTGGGTCGTTTCCAATCTTCGGTTACTGCAAACAAAGCTGCAGTGAATAACCTGGGATAGTCATCATTTGGCATGCGTGCAAGTGTATCTGTAGGATAAATTCCCAGAATTGAATTCCTGGGTCAAAAGGTATATGCATTTAAATTTTTTATAGATATTGCCAAATTGCCTTCCGTAAGAGTGGAGCCAATTTACACTCTTGCCAGCAACGTACAAGAGTGCCTTTTTCCTTAAGGATTTACCAACAGAATGTACCATCAAAGTTCTGGATTTTTGCCAATCTGAAAAATGAAAAATGGTGTTTGCATCCTCCTCATTATGAGTGAGGTTGAGCACCCCTTTATATGTTTAAGAGCCATTGTACTTGCTTTTCTGTAAACTAACTGTTCATAACCTTGCCTATTTTTCTAACGGATGTTGGTGTTTTCTTATTAATTTCTAGGAGCTTCTTACGTATTAGGCAGAATAGTCCTTCACTTGTAAGTTGCAAATATTTACCCCAGTCTGCCTTTTGATTTTGCTTATGGTAATCTTTGCCATGAGAAGATTTTTACTTTGATGTGATCTAATTTATCAGTTTTTTTAAGTCTTCTGATTTTCAGGTCATAGATTATAAAGGAAATCTCCCTTTCTCACACTTGAATTGGTTCATTTTCACATGTAACTAGATGAAAAAAACAGTAGAGTACAGTAGTTAAAATCACAAACTCTAGAGCCAGACAGCCCACATTCATGTCCCAGCTCCATGACTTATTAGCTATATGACCTTGGATAAGTCACCAAACCCATAAGGGCTTCATTTTCCACATCAACAAAGGGGGTTAATAATAATTACTAACCCAGGGGATTACTATGAGCATTAAATATCTTAGTAAATGTAAAGTAGTTACTAGAGTGCCTCATATACAGTACACACCCAATTAGCATTAGCTATTATCATCAAATATCTGTTTGGGAACTTATTCTGGTTTACGATGTAAACTACAGATCCAACTTTTTTTTTTCCTTATGGCTACCCAGTTTTCCCATAGCTATTTATTATTGAATGGTCCATCTTTTCCTCACTGATTTGAGATATCACCTTTATGATATACTACATTTCCATACATATTTAAGAATTTCTGATCTTTCTATTCTATCCCATGTATCTATTCGTGGACCAATATCACACTGATTAAGTTATGAAGCTTCACTTTTACTGTGTGGTAGGGCAGCTGCCCCTCTTTGCTCTTCTTTGACATCACCATAACTCTTTCTCTTTACTTTCCATATGATTTTTTTTTAATTAGTGTGCCTGGCTCTAGAATAAAACAAAAAAATATTAGTACTCTTATTAAAACCATGTTACCTTGATAAATTAACTTACAGGGAGAACTGATATAAGTTTTCTGTTCACTCCTATCCAAAACTTGGTATGTCTTTACCATTTGTGCAAGTCTTCTTTTGTGTCTTTCAGTAGCGTATGGAAGTTTTTTTCACATAGGTCTTGCATATTTCTTGCCAAGTTAATACATAAATTTTAACTTTTTTCATTGCTGTTATAAACGGGGTGTGTTCCTTCATTATATTTTCTAACAAGTTATTTGCATAGAGGAAAGCTACTGGTTGTTGTCTAGTAAGCTGATACCTTACTATTAATTCTCTTGGATTCTCCAGGTATATAATGTCCTGATCTACAAACTACTGGCAATTTTACATTCTCTTTTCCAATTTGTACATCTCTAATTGCCTTCTCCTATCTAACTACATTAGCTACCACTTAAAAAACAACGTTAAATAACAACCAGTCACCCAGAGTAGGCCTAGTCATGCTTTGATCCACTTTAAGCAGCCTTGGAAAAGCTTCACATAAAAGAAGTTTGAAGGTGTGAATCTTCTTGAATCTTAGTAAAAATCTATTAAGACACAAGTTATAAAAAGATGAAAATTTTCTCAACACCAAAAAATAACAATCCAATTTTAAACGGGCACAAGACAGGAACAACATTTCTCCAAGAAGACATACAGATTGCCAAGAGACACATGAAAAGATGCTCAACATCCCTCATCATCAGGAAGTGCAAATCAAAACCACAATGAGATACTACCTCATACCTGCTGGAATGGCTAAACACAAAAACAACACAAGCGCTGGTGAAGATGTGGAGAAAAAGGAACCCTCATGTATGCCAATGGGAATGCAAAGTGGTGCAGCCACTGTGATAAACAGTATGCATCTGACTCTCGATATTGGCACAGGTCATGATCTCAGGATTGTGAGTAGCAGAAGTGGCCTGTGAAATTGTCTGAACATGATGCTTTGAGAGGAGGCAACTCTTTGATGACTTCATTCCTTCTAGAAAAATCATTCTGTTATTTCCAAAACAGAATGGGATCTTTCTTGTATCAATCTGGGTCAATTATATTTGCCTAAAAATTATCTATTCCATCCAAATTTTCAAATTTATTTTCGAAGAGTTAAATAGTCTCTTATGATTCCTTAAGTTTTCTACTTCTATTACTCCCCCTTCTCAGTTCTTATTTTGTGTATTTGTATTTTGTTCCTTTTTTATTGGATAGATACAGTGTATAAATTTCATTATTACAGCACAATTATTTTTCAAGAAGCCACTTCTGGGATTACCCATATTGTTCTATTGTTTTTCTATTTATATTTAAAGTTCTTAAAAGAGTACACCAGGAGCAGGTGTTCTACATCTCTTCCCCTCTCCAGATAAAAAAAAACCACAAGTAATACAGTGAACACTACCTAAGACTATAAGCCCAGGAAATCAGAGATTAAATATGAGCTGTCAATGTTATCTTGAATTATATCACCAAATCCCAAACACCTGATCAAAAAAGCAGATTTGCTATATTTCCAAAATGCAAGAAATAAAAATTTTAAAGGTGCCACTCAAAACTAAAACTGGGCTTTTACAGGAATTAATTCACTGGAAATAAGATTAGTTCTAATTATAATAAACTTACATTTCAACAACATGGGTTTTCACTATAAAATTTTCATTATAAGCCTTCCACCTCCTGCCTATCTCTAGCAATTAATTGCCCACCAATTCAGTTCAACAAGCATGAATTCCACTCTTCCCTCAGTCCCAAAGTTCTCTGAGTATTGGTTTATAGACAGGCACTGAAACAGAGAGAGACCACCTCCACATATTAGAACAGGCAAACTATGTATGCCCCGCCAGCCAGCCAGTGCTGTCCAGGACTGCCCATGAACTTGAACACAGTATGCTTCAAAGGAGCCACTCCAGTCCAAGTTTAGTTGTGACCAATCACCCAGAACAGGACTATTCATCTTTTCATTCACTACAGGTAGCCTGGGAGAAATTAAACATTACAGAAATGTGAAGGATTGAATCTTACCCTCTCACAAAGTTGAAATCTAGTATTAGGCCATAGTTTATAAAAGGGTGTAAGTTTCCTTAGGAGTACCCAAAAAAAAAGGTAGGATTAAAGCTACCATGATTAACTCCTCACACCAAAAGTATTGGTAATAGAGCACAAAGACAGAGCTTAGTACTGAGCTGAAGCAAAGACACTAAACAGGGCTTATCTTCTAAGATCAAAAGGTGATGCTTCTGTCACAGAACTTTTGAAAGTCCAGGTATGATTAACAACAGGCAGAGATAATGAGAAGTGAAGGGCTGCTAAACAGATTGGAGGCTGGGACAGAGAGGAATTTGACTTTCAAAACAGTAATATTAAGTCCATAAGCTTCAAGCTTACAGCCCAAAACTTACCAAGGAGGTGAAAAATCCCCATTTCTGGGGCCAGTCAGAACCTTCACCAACCTGCCAGGGGAAGAGTTGTACCAGGAGTGGGGATTGGAAAGGCCACAATCTAAAACTGAAATATTTGGGGAGGAAAAGAGTTACAACAGCTGAGCAATAAGGACATATGCATTGCATATGCATATGCATTGTAGGCTTGGCCCTCCACCAAAAAAAAATCAGTTTACTGGTCCAGATACAGAGATGTATGCATGGCTGTATAAAAAGAGCCTGGAAGAGAACCAAACCCCGAGGTTTTCCATTAGAGTTACCAGGTGGATGTGACAAATAAATCATTGGTTCATTTCTGCCATGTTGGTTAATCTTTTACCAAAAATGTCATTTACGTATCAGGTAAGTGATGGGGAAGACTTTGATTGAGATTAAGCAGAACTAAATTTTGGTCAAAGTTGATCTTGAACCAGTTTGCAAATCTGATCAAGATTTTTGTGTTCAAAAAAAAGATTTTTGTGTTCATTTGTTGTTTTTTAGATGTCTGGGAGGGCATATCAAAGAGACTGTGGTGTGTAAAGAAGTTTAGTACAAGCTGGGGGTGTTCGGCAATGAAAAAGCACTGACTGTAAGTATCCGTTTATGAATACTGATTTGTAAAAGAGAATTTATTTTTAAGTTTAAAACTCATTCTCTGAATTTGAATCAAAAATAAACTTTTAGGGCTGCCCTGAGTTGGAGTTGAAGTGGAGGGGGGACATAGAACACAAAACTGCTAATGTGGATGGAGGAACAAGTTACCGAGTCCATTTCCAAACTGACCCACATCCAAAAAACTTCTACCTTTTCCAGTCTCATGCTGATAATCCAGTATTGTGTATGATATTTTCACCTCACTATGACCTCCTCCTATCACTCAATAATTCTTTAAGGGAGAGAAAAACAGAATTCCTAGGAATTTTTTTAAATGCAGGATTTATCTTGGCATTGAGCCATATGTAAAAGACTAATCACCGTTTAATCCTCCAACAGCTCCAAAGCAATGGTTTACAAACTATGGAGTACATTAGAATCGCCCAGAGGGTTTGTTTAAAACACCAATTGTAGGGACCACACTTTGAGAAGCACTGCACCAAGATAATGACAATGGTCCCTTGGTTGGTGGACCTGGGCTGTCTGTGAACTGCTACAGGTCTACGACAGATATTGAGGCTTAAGCTTTATCCAAATGACTTTTAGAGTAGTTTAACATTACTGGGCGCCCAGGCATGTGATGATTTTTCTGGCTTCTTTTTTTTTTTTTTTTTTACTGTGTTTTCCAAAAGAGTTGGTATGAGATTAGAAAATCATTTTTATGTTTGTAAAGCACAACTCTACAGCGGACACTTCTGACTACTGATACACACGGGCAGACCCGCGAGCACTGGGCCAGGGACACCTCCTGCCAATTGGGAGAAATCGGGAACTCAGGGAGGATAGTGGAAGCCAGAGGATAATTCTTGCAACTGGTACAGTGGTCTGAGATACAATTCCAAAACTGCAGTTTTTATCGTTCTGCATCACTGCATTGTTTCCAGTGACAACACAACACGGCACCATCGCGGCAAGCGGCCAGTATCCCAGCCGATCGTACCCCAGAAAAAGAAAAGGGAGGCACAGAAGCCGGCACTTAGGGCACACACACCTGTGCGAAAGAGCGGAAATCGGATCAGCGCTTTTCCTACCCAAAGTTTGGAGCCGCCGATGTATTTGCACTCTAGGCGACTTACATCAACATACTAGATCCCATCAAAGGGCTCGCTGCTGTTTTAGAGGGTAAGAAGGCAAACAAAGAAGCTACAACCCACCCACCCCGGTCGGAGCCTCTCCGCGCCTGCGCAGACCCCAGCCTAAGTAGCCACCCGAGTCGCGTCCTCAGCTCTCTTCCGGGCGGGCCGAGGACGCGCAGCCGCCGGGCTATGACGCGCATGCGCCGCGACGATACCCGTGTCTTCTGCGCGTGCCCGCGTCCTTACCCGCAACGGGGATCGGCTCCTTCCGGCCAGGCAAGGCCTCCTGCGGGCTGACGATCTTAGAGGCGGAGTCACCCATTTTCGAGCCGGGAAAGAGGCTGTGGAAGAGGTGGCTAGACCTCCTGGCGGCTGAGAGCATGGGCGGGCCGCTGGCCGACGGGCAGCCAAACGGAACGGCGCGGTCGTGAGCGGAGCCGCCGCTGCAGAGTGGGCAGCGGGACCGGCGTGCACTGGGCCGCGCTGCGGGCGGAGTCCGCTGAGGCCGCGTGCGCTGCGGGCTGTGGCCGCTGCCGCCCGGGAACAGAGATTACCCAAGGCTTGGACCAAACCGGCAGTGACTGAGGGCGTGTTCTCACCCCTGGGTGGGAGGGGAGACGGCGGGGGTGCCTGGTCCAAGGAGGCAACAGAGAGTATTTCTGGTTTGGCTTTGGTGCAAAGTTTCCAGGCAGAGAACAGGTATACTAATTGCGATACGAAGTACATGCAGCGGCAGAGGCCAGTAATACTAATGCCTAGCCTTTGATTTTAAAGTTCGTTCCCTCCTTAAAAATCTTAGCAGTTGTTCATTGTGTCCAATAAGGTATAAGACAACCTAATCTACAGGCAGCTAGAAGGTCTATGTATTGACACGAGCCATTATAATGAAAAATTATTAAAAAGATGAGTATCCAAAATAAAAACTAAGCACAACTTGCCAGAAGCTCAGAATACGGACGATAATTCAAAATGTTTGATGTGTATGTACACACATACAAATACACTGCTAAACGCATTTTGCAGGGGGGAAAATAGAGAAACAAGACACTAATACCACCATTAATTATATGAATTTAATGGTGCTGTTGGATCAGCCTTGTTTTCTCTAATCGTGGGAGATAACATTTGTTCCTGTGACAAATTTTCAACCAGAAAAATAAGGTGGGTAGGGCCAGATGGGTGACTTGGGAGTTCCATATGTGAAATTTTGGTTTCACACAAATGTTCTGCTCGAATGGGCAAATAGTCTCATGAGGGAAGGAATTTAAGATTAGCACCCACAGTAATGAAGAGTTTGACCGGACCTCCCCCATGAGTGAGTTACCCTTTTGTTTTAATGTGGTCTGGACTATAATAGAAGGACAGGAAGGTGGCTCTACTATATTGTAGAATATGGTCAGACATGTAACATTAAGTGTAAAGTTTTTATTTAAGATTTTTATTTTTATTTTAGATTTCCTCTGGCAATTTGCCTCGGTTTTTACTTTTATTTGTTTTTGCTATGAGATTACGCAGTATAGTTTCTATAGGCCTCTCCTGAGAGTACCCCAAGGTGTGGTGTCCCTTCTACGCTTGGTCACTGCTTGAAAAAATTAGATCGCTTTTCTGCCAAAGGAAACGTGTGTGTGTGTGTGTGTGTGTATTTTAAATTATTGCCTTTTCATACATACTGATTTTCTCTGTTTTGTGGTTGATTGTATGAAATTAAACATGTTAGAAATAACAGCAACTAAGAACTGAAGAATTTTTCACGTCATGAAGTACTTATGTAATATTAAATGAAGAAGTACAACAGAACTGCAGTATGTATATATGTACTCTGTAATATATATAATACATGTATCTCCACTTGTACACCCACTGAAGAAAGACTAGAAAAAAATTAAAAATAATGTTTGCAGTTTTGTGGTTCAGTGGTCTACTGACTCCCACCTTCTTAAAATGTTCTGCGTTGTACAGTGTTCTCAAGTGTTCCAATGCCTATATTATTTATGTTACAGAAAATACTTTTAAAGGAAAAGGACCTTGATTTATTTCAAAGCTTTTTTTTTTCTTTTTTTTAATAAAGTGGTTTTTCATCTCACAGAATAGTTGCAAGAAAAGTTACAGTGAGGTTGGTTGGTTGGTTTGTTTAAGGAGAAAAAATATTCCTGCCTTCTGTAATGCCATTTTCACAACTAGGACTCTCTTTTCTTGAGACCCTTCTAATCCCTTGTGAGCTCCAAACAGTCTTTTTTTGTTTGTATTCCCATCTGGGCACACACTGCTTTGATTTGTAGTTTTGTGATCATGTACTAGTTTTTCAACAAATTCTAACAACGTGTGTTTTTTAGGATGCAGTGTAAGCATCCTCTTAGATATGAAAAAGACCCAAAATACAAAGTTTCTCTTTTACATACAATCTAAAAGTAGGTAGTTAAGTGCTGATAGAACCATGTCATTTCTTCCGTAATATCTCATGCTGAATTGGCTTACATTAAGTGTTCTGTGGTTACTATTGGTTTAATTGGGCCAAAAGCCTGACTTAGATAAGCAAAAGGTTTTTTTCGCATTTGTTCAAGAATGGCTCCGCCTTGGCCCTTGGAGACAAGAATACTTACTCAATACTCTACTCCAAATCTAGGCCTAGGTTTTAGCTGGGATACAGATAAGGTTGCTTTAACAGAGACCCAAAGATACCATATATGAAACAAGATAGTTTGGATTTTTGTAATTGAAGCATAGTTGACACACAGTGTTAACAATAGTCTCTGATCTACCAAATTAGTGTCAGATTCAACAAATCTATAGTTAAGCTCACTGGAAGTATAGCTACCATCTGTCACCATGCAATGCCATTAAAATACCATTGACTGTATTCCCCATGTTATATCTTTTATGCCTGTGACTTATTCATTCCATCCGTAGAGGTCTGTACCTCCCACTCCCCTACACCCATTTTACCCATCCCCCGCTTCCTCTCTTCACAACCATCAGTTTGTTCTCTGTATTTATGGCACTGTGAAACAAGATCGTTTTGGTTTTTTCTCTCCCATAGTGGTCCAGAAGTCCTTGGTCCAGGAATGGTAGGTCAGTGCTGCTATCCTTGTACATAACCTCCATTCCAGAACCTGCCATCACACCTGTATCTTAACCCAGCAAAAAGGCAGAAAAGAAAGGGATATACATCTCAGTACTCCTGGGAGTGATTCTCAGAGGTAGCACTACTCACTCATTCCATTGACCTGATTAGACACATAACCAAATTTAACTAGGAGGTGGGAGGTTAAGTTCTCTAGTTGGGTACCCATGGATCCAGCAGATACCCAGCGGTTCTAGTAATAAAGGAAGGTGAGAATTTACCTTGTTGGAGAACTCTGCCACTGGCCACCCAGATATTTATATATGCCCATCTTCTAACAACGCACCCTATCCCAAAGGGAGAAAAGCAAAGTTCCAAGTATTATTGCATCCAGCTCTTAAGTCTATGATCTGAGGATGATAAACAGTCCTTTACAAGTCTAAATAAAACTCCTCATGACCCAGTGACCTACTAACTAAAAGACGAGGTATCTGCTCCCCTCTCCTACACCCTCCCCTACATACCTGGTGAGGTAGGAATATGAAAAATTATTTGCAAGAAGAATGATGGGGGAGAGAAGTAATCATGGGTCCGCAGCCTAGCAAAATGTTACAAAAGGGAAACTTCAGGGGCGCCTGGGTGGCTCAGTAGGTTAAGTGGTTTCCTTAGGCTCACGTCATGATCCCAGGGTCCTGGGACTGAGCCACGCATGAGGCTCTCCGCTGAGCAGAGAGCCTGTTTCTCCCTTTCCCTCTGCCTGCCGCTCTGCCTACTTGTGCTTTTTTTTTTTCCCCAATTTATTTATTTTCAGAAAAACATTATTCATTATTTTTTCACCACACCCAGTGCTCCATGCAAGCCGTGCCCTCTATAATACCCACCACCTGGTACCCCAACCTCCCACCCCTCCGCCACTTCAAACCCCTCAGACTGTTTTTCAGAGTCCATAGTCGCCTACTTGTGCTTTTTATCTCTCTGTTGAATAAATAATTTTAAAAGGGGAGAGGGACTTCAGGATCGTCCAGGTGGTCAAGTAAATTCATGGTTAGGCCCCATTTCTGCTTTCCAGAAGGAATTCCTCTGCTGTTACATTGGAAGTTACTGGTTTTACTCTCTGAGATGTTCTTATCCATGGTTCTCCATGATTGCTTCTGAAGAGTATATTGACAAGTATGCCCTCCTGGGAGCATACATGTCTTTTTGGGCCCAGTTTCTTACTGGTGCCATTTTGAGGGACTTCAGGGTCAAATGCACACAGGTTTTGGCAAGCTAGACTTGTAGCTTTTTGTCAACCCCATTTGAAAAAAAATATTGAATATATTTCTGGTTTATTTGTTCCTTTTATAATTCCTTGTACAAATAACCACAACTAAAGATTTCATCTAGTCATATTTCTTATGCCTAATTACTCTTCATTTTTATTTGCTAGGCTCTGTTTGTCCCATCTATCCTGTATCTATTAACTTAATTACAGTGCCCTTGCAGCCAGCAAAAACAGCAGGTTTGGTTGGAAAGGCATTCCCCTTAATATGCTCTTCACTGCTTGCCTTCCATCATCTGGCAGAAAACACTTTGCTAATGGCCCTTAAGAAGGGCTTTGCATCGCAGTTTTATCTTCTGTTATTGGGAGTATAATAGCTTTTGGCTTTATCAAAACTAGAAGGCCCTAAATAACCACCCTCAGTCAATTTGTATTGCAGACTGCAGGCAGAAAACCCCAATCTTAGCAGAGCTTTATTTCCCTTCCTCTTAAAATCACTAGCTTCTACCTGAGTTCATCTTTCTCAAGGGACTTTTCCTGAAGGAGGCAGGCAACAGCCAGTACTCTCTCATTGGCCAGGGAATCACCCTTCTGACCATTTTCCCTACGGTTACAGATTCAAAGAGCATGTGGTTGGACTTCCAAGATACTGAGTTGACAATTTTATCAAATGTTTTATGGCAACATAAAAAGGATCACCAGCTTTCCAGCCTGTAATATCTGTGTCCTTATTGTCAGCTGCCTGCCATTACATCAATGTCATATAGTTTAGGTTAATGTTGTGAAGTCTACAGAAAAGCTACTAGAACTAATATGTTGATTTAGCAACACTGTAGGATGTTAGAGCTATATACAAAAATTTATTGTGTTACTATATTTGAGAGAAAAAATAGAAATTGGAGTTTTTAAAATACCATTTAAAATAGCATCCAAAAAATATTAAGTATTAAGAGATATACCTGACTAAAGATGTGTCAGACCTATACATCAAAAACCACAAAACACTGTTAAGAGAAATCTTGAAGATCTAAATAAATACAGAGGTATACCATGTTCATGGATCAGAAGATTCAGCATCCAGATATTGTTAAGATGCCATTTCTCCCAAAATTGATGTATAGATTCAATTAAATCCTGGGGAAAAAAAAAACTCAGCAGACATTTTTCTAGAAATTGGCAAGCTGATTCTAAAACTCAGGTGCAAATGCAAAGGACCAAGACTGGCCAAAGGAGTTCAGCTCCAGGCCAAAATCCTTCATGTCATCTTTTAGGCCCAACCACCGGCTATTACAAAGGCTTTTTCCAACAGGTCTCATGAGGGAAAACTGCCCTCCTCACATTTGGTGCACAGGCAATGAATTACAGTCTCTTGGAGGGAATCGTAGTCAAGAACTTAAGACTTCGGCTCCACCCCACAAGAGCCATGCGCATAACCAGATCTGCATTTCTAGACCAGGCATCTCCATTTGGAAACTTCTTTGAGTGGTTTCTCCTCCACACACCAGACTTTTGTTCAGTGCTATTCAGCAGGGAGACAATTTCCCCCTTTTGTCCTGCATGTCATGTGATTGACCCTTGCACTCAATGTTATTCCTTGTGGAAAGATGGAACAGGAGCCAGCACTCTCCTTTTGGGCCTCTTGCCTACACTATCACAGTTAGTGAATAAAGACTTGATTGTTGCTTTCAGTTCTGCTTGTTGTCCTAGTTGACCACCCCAACACCTGACAGTTTGACACAAAATACTATGAAAAAGAACAAAGCTAGAAGACTTTCACTACCTGAGCTCAAGATTTTTACAGAACTACAATAGCCAAGAAAGTGTGATTCTGGCCATAGGAAACAAACAGAAAAATAGATCAAAATAGAAAGTCCCCAAATAAACCTACACATATACATTAGATTAATTTTCAATCAAGTTGCAAAGACTGTGACTTCTAAAATAGTGACTTCTAGATTTCTAAAAGAAAACATAGATGAAAATCTTTATGACCTTAGAGTAAACAAAACTTCTTGGCTAGAACACAAAATGCATGAGCCATAAAAGAAGAAAACTGATCAATTATATTCTATCAAAATCAAGATATTTACAAATCACATTTCTGATAAAGTCCTTATATCCAGAATATATGACCCTCAAAATTCAATAATAAGAAACAAACAGCACATTTTAAATGAGCAAAATTGAGCAAAAACAGACACTGCACCAAGAAAGACCTATGGATTGCAAACATGCACTTTAAAAAAAAAAAACTATTCAACAACTTCAGTCATTATAGGGAAATGCAAATACAAACCACAATAAGAAGCCACTACACACTCACCAGAATGGCTATAATTTAAAACACTGACCATACCAAGTGTCGATGATGTGGGGGAACTGGAACTCTCATATACTGCTTATAATAACCTAAAGTTATATGAACATTTTGGAAACGTTTTAGAAGTTTCTTAAGAAGTTAAGCACTCATCTGCCATATGACACAATCATTTTATATGAAAATATGAGTCCATTTAAGTTTTTTTTTGTCCATTTAAGTCTTATACTCAAAGGTTCATTGCAGTCTTACTGTAATAGGCAAAAACTGGAAACAACCCAAATGACTACCAACAGGTGAATGGGTAAACAAATTGCGGTATATCCTTACAATGGAATTCTACTCATTAGTAAAAGGGGATGAACTATTGATATCCTCAACAACACGGATGATTCCACTATACTGAGTGGAAGGAACCAAACTAAAAAAAGAGAGAGAGAGAGAGAGAGAGAGAGTAAAAATTGTATGATTCCAATTACTTAAAATCCTAGAAAATGCACAGTAATCTGCAGTAACAGAAAGCAGATCTGTGGTTGCCTGGGAATGCAAGTAAGGAATGGGCAGTGACATAAAAAGATTTATAGGGAAATTTTGAGAGTCATGGATATGTTCATTAGCTTGATTGTCATGATGGTTTCACAATTGTATCCCTATTTCAAAGACTGCTAAACTATACACACTTCTAAAAAGTGTGTTTCTGCTATGTGGGTAGAGTGAATATATTAATGTTTGAGCCCAGATCCACCTACAAAACTGCCTCTTGCTCTTCAGAAAGCAGATCCAGAAGTGACAAGATGTAAGGCAGTCAGCCTTTGTTAAAGAGAGTGTTGGAGATCAGGAGTGAGAACTGCTATTAAGAGTCCACTGGGGTGAATAGGAAACCATCATGAGTAATATGGATCAATCTGAAGGCTCTTGAACTTTTCTATACAACTTCACTCATTCTGTTGATACCAACTGCAATCCCTGCCTCATTCTCTCTGGTTTGCTGACCTTATTCTTCACCACTCAATTCAAGACTTGTTTTCTCTGTGCAACCTTCCCTGACTGCACAAGGGAACAGTGGTTATTCTTTCAGTCTGGGTTCTCCCATAAAACTCACTGTTTACATCACTCAGGTAGCACATAGCATGTACTGCCTTGCACTAATAATTATCTGAAAAGATATACAAGTTACTGTGAAGTTTTAAAACATACATGAATTCTTTATTGTTTTCCCTTTGAAAAGTGAAGCCTAATTTCCCTCCCTTTACATTTTGTTTGGACTTATATTTGTGTTAAATGGATAGAATAAGGCAGAAGTGATGGTGTGTGTGATCTCTGAGACTAAGTCATAAAAGGCAATGCAAGCTTCCTTCTTCCTCTCTTAGATCACCCCCTGTAGGGGAAGCCAGCTGTCACATCATGAAGATCTTTAATCAGCCCTCTGAAGAAGTTCACATGGTGAGGAATTGAGTTCTCCTGCCAGCAGCCAGGTGAGTAAGCAATCTTGGAAGCAGATTCTTCAGCCCTGGTCAAGCTTTCAGATGACATCTTGTCTGCAACCTCATAAGAGACCCCGAGCCAGAACTACCCAGCAAACATGCCTCCAAATTACTGACCCACAGAGACCATGAGGTGAAAAATATTTGGTTTTTTTTTTTAAACTATTTTTTAAAGTCAAGGTAAGATAAAGAGAGAATATTCTTAGAAACCAGGCTTATCAGAATTAAAGGGTTTTTCTTAACTGATTTTACATAATAAGAACCAAGTGTACAGGACTGTCTTTAAATAAACCCTAGCCTAGAAATGGTAAAGGACATCACTTAAGAGATAAGAGAGAATATCAAACATCTTATCTCATTCTCCTACCCTAGGAGGGATTTGGGGATGGAAACCTCAAAACATTCATAGGGAAGAGTCTGATGATTTGGGAGCTGGTGCTTCATTTCCTGGGGCATAACCTGTGAAAGTGGCCCACTGATGCATAAAGAGATTAGTCTAGTGTATTGGATCAACGTGTTTTTAAATGACTTAAAGTTGACTAGATTAGAAGATATCAGAATGAGTCTACACTTAGTGAAGGTAAATAGAATTTGGGGAAATCTTTATTTCTTTGGCATATATATCTATGCACTATACATGCACTGTACCTAGACATAAAACGTATTCCTTAGTGTAGGTTTTGGTAAAATAGTAAGAATAAGAATAAATTTTTTAAAAATTTAAAACCATGGTCTAGAGAGACTATAAATCTCTCAGAAAAGTTGTACTTTTGGCAGGGGATGCAATGTGGTGTGTGTGCAGAGGAGGAGCCATAGGGCTGAGGACAGCCTCACAAGATCCTGCACAATTGTGTTGACTATGGAGAAAGCAGGAGAGCATTCCCAGGTCCCAAGAGGGTTAAGGGTCTGGAAGGACCAACAGAACCAAAGACCCAAATAAAGCCTGGAGTTGGAGTGAGGAGACCCAAATACTGAGACCTTGTGATGAGATGCAAAAACAAGGTCCTCAGTCATCACTAGCAGGAGCCAGCATAATGCCCAATGGATGGAATAAGAGCAGCTGTGTCTCAGCAGTGCAGGAGCTCAGGGGCCAGGAGCACAAGCCACACCAATGCAGATACACTGAGGACAGAGGCCAAGGCCAACAGTTACCTTAATGGGAGGCCATTAGACCAGGAGGACACATAACCTCTCCCCAGACCCAAATGCCATCTTGAAAATGAGAAAGAAGAAGAATCCAGGAGAGAATCCCAAAGGACTGAGCAGTTACCCAAACAGGCAATTTAAAACTAAAAACCACCAAAAAGCTGCTTTTACTTGGCAAGATCAAGTGTTTCCCTCCATCGCTGGGAATGACGACTTTTTATACATCTGAGTTATGTTGTTTAAATTTCGCTCCCATTACATGTGATCTATCAAAGCATACAGAAGGGGTATTTATCCTGACTAAGAGTAAGGGATGTTCCCTACTTCCTAGGATGACCTTGCAAACAAATGAAATATTGTATAGTAACAATCTACAACAAAATAGCAAAATGAGAGGTGAAAAAGATAATGCAATAATTTTTTTCATAATATTAAATATATCCAACTTGAAAAGTTATCCTTTATTCTAAAATAATGCACTTCTGACTTTTCTGGTGTCAAAGCATCCTTCCTTCACACATTGTGGTGATGAGAGACAATGGTTATTCTTTTAAGGCCCTCATTTGGCAAAGTTGAAAATAGAAAATGTATGCTAGCTTCCAAAATGTTTGATCCAATTTTACTGGCACTTGAAATGCACATGTGGAACTCATACATGGCAATGTGTGTGATGGCCCCTGAGGACACAGAATAGCCATTGCATATACACAAGTTCCCTTCCTCCCTCGTCCAGTCATTACCACCCACCCTCTCAACCCCATCTTGTTTCCCAACAAGTAGCTGTGCTCTTTTTCTCGCTGGCTCTATCTCATTCTCCCTCTCGGCTTTCCCAACCACACATTGTTCCAAGCCATCTCTCACCAGTAGAGTAGAAAGGATATTAAAGATATGACTTAAAGGATGAGAGAGAAGGCCAAGTGTCCCTTCCCTTACTCCCACCTTGCATGAACCTGGGGACAGAATCCTAGAAATAGACATGGAAGGAGCTGAGGATTTGAGGACAGGTGTTCAGCAAAGAAGAGGACAAGAAGAGGTACCTGTCCAGAAGAATCTATAAAACTTTGTCACTACCCAATTTCCAAGCTCCATCATACGATGTATGATGTATGATGTATGATGTATATCGTATACATCACAAACCAAGCCCAATTATATACTGAAACTTTTCTATAAACTTAGAAATCTCAGTGTCAAATTATTTTGGCAATTTGCTTTTAAAAAACCACCTACATGCCAGGGTTACTAGAAATCAAAAATAAAAACAGGGACACCTGGGTTGCTCAGTTGGTTAAGCATCTGCTTGCCTTCAGCTCAGGTCATGATTCCAGGGTCCTGGGATTGAGTCCTGCATCAGGCTCCTTGCTCAGTGGGAAGCCTGCTTCTCCCTCTGCCTGCTGCTCCCCGTGTTTGTGCTTTCTCTCTCTCTGTCTCTCTCTCTCTCACATGCTCTCTCTCCCTCTCTGACAAATAAATAAATAAAAATTTTAAAAATAAATAGTAAATAAATAAACAAAAACAAAAACCACAATAAGGAAGAAAAACATACTCCCTGAAAAGTCATGTAATACATGAAGACATTTTCATTTAGTAAGAATTAAGAAATCAATTGTTATGTAAGGTAGATTTATGCCATTAAGTAAATTACAGAGAACATACCTCCTTCTCGGTTACAGAAGGTAAATGATATTTTTTTTTTAATGTGTTGCTTTCAGTGTGCTTTTTATCTTGCCCCCTACATGCAGATGCTGCTGAAACCCTCATTTGTTTGGTAAATGCTGTTGAACTCCATGCCATACACTAGGCTGCAACCGGACGGCATACAACATGAAAGAGTAAGGTCTTCCCAGGACTCCAAGTGGAGACAACTTGAGTCCAGCCATCCAATGGACCACACAAGTCAGACCAAGGGGTGCTGCGCAGCATAGCTCTAGACAGAGGCTTGGGGAGGGGGGCAGTTCGAGAGAGAAGATCAGACCCTCAGCTTCTGAAGCTGCTGGTCACAGATATGAAGGGCCTTGCACCAGGACTGTCCTAGGTGCGGAAGATGAAGTCAAGAACAACTTGTACTAGAGGCAAGGCGTTGTCCCCTCCAAGAGGCATGTTAGCCCTTACGTATATTCTCTGCTAAACTCCTGAATAACTGTGGGGATCCCCAGGCATACTCAAACAGAGATAAGGCTTTTCTTTTCTTTTCTTTTCTTTTTTTTTTGGTCTTTGGTCTTTTCATAAAAATCCACTTAACTAGGTAGAGACACTCTTATAAATGAATAAATAAAAGCTTAATGTGACACTCTATGCTTGCATACTTAAAACCATGTGGCCTTATTTATGGTTTGTTTGTAGAGGATACAAAGCTATCTTAAGCATTCTAATTAATTGCATGGATGATTTCACTGAGTTTTAAGAGGAAAATAAATATAACAATAATAACAATACTTACTAATTGTTGGGCAACTATTAACCTCCAGTCACAGTTTAGAAGCTTAACATGTACTATTTCTAACCTTCACTCTGACCTGTTTCCACAGGTTTGGTTGGGTTTGGTTTTTTAAGATTTATTTTATTTGGGAGAGAAAGAGAGAGTGAGGGCAGAGTGGATGGGCAGAAGGAGAAGGAGAGAAAGTCTAAGCGGATTCCATGCTGAGCTTGGAGCCAGGAGCTGGAGTGTATGACCCCAAGCACAGAGCCTATCTCACAACCCCGAGATCTCGGTGCGAGCCCAAACCAAGAGTCAAGAGCTTAACCAACTGCACCACCCAGGTGCCCCATTTTCATAGTTTTATACATAAAGAAACCCAAGCAAACAGAGCTACTAAGAATAATCTGGATTCAGGGTGACTAGGTGGCTCAGTTTGTTACACGTCTGCCTTCGGCTCAGGTCATGACCCCAGGGTCATGGGATAGAGCCCTGCATTGAACTCCCTGCTCAGCAGGGAGTCTGCTTCTCTCTCTCTCTCTCTCCCTCTACCCCTTTCCCCTGCTTGCACACTCTCACTTTCTCTCTCTCTCAAATAAATAAATAAATAAAATCTTTTAAAAAAAGAAGAAGAATTTGGATTCAAACCTGAGTGTTCTTAACTCTCAAGTTCAAGGTCATTTCTTTTCTTTTTCCCTTTACCTGTGTGTGTCTTTAATCTTTTTTTAATCAATTGTTTTTTTTTTTTTTATCATGGTAAGTACACTCTTAAATCTCCATCAACTATGTGACCCATTCCCCCCCAACTCCCCTCCCCTCTGGTAACCAAGAGTTTTTTCTCAATAGTGAGGAGTCTGTTTCTTGATTTGTGTTCTCTTTTTTTCCCCTTTTGCTCATTTGTTTTGTTTCTTAAATTCTACATACTAGTGAGATCATATGGTTTTTCAATTTCTCTGACTGACTTATTTTGCTTCGTATTACACTCTCTAGCTCTACCCATGTCATTACAAACGGCAAGATTTCATTCTTTTTTATGGCTGAATGCTATCCCATTCTGTATATATACCCCATCTTCTTCATATTCATCTAATGATGGACACTTGGGCTGCTTCCATAGTTTGGCTCTTGTAAATAATGCTACAAATAAACCTAAGGATGCATGGATCTCTTTTTATATCAGGATTTTCATATTTGGGGGGTAAACACCCAGTACTGCAATTACTCCATCAATGGGTAGTTCTATTTTTAAATTTTTGAGGAACCTCCATACTCTTTTGCAAAGTGGCCGCACCACTTTGCATTCCCAGCAACAGTGCACGCGGGTTCCTTTTTCTCCTCACCCTCTCCAACACTTGCTGTTTCTTGTGTGCTTGATTTGAGCCATTCTGACAGGTGTGAGGTGATAGCTCACTGTAGTTTTGATTTGCATTTCCCCAATGAAGAGTGATGTTGGGCATCTTTTCATGTGTCCATTGGCCATCTGTATGTTTTCTTTGGACATAAGAAATGTTTGGAGATGGTAGATATGTCTATTATCTCAGTTGTGGTGATGGTTTCATAGGTGATTGCATATATCCAGACTTATCAGATTTATCCATTAAATATGTGCAGCTTTTTGTATATCAATTATGTCTTAGTAAAGCTGTTAAAACAAAGAAACAAATACACAAAAACATTTTATTTAAATCTTTTGGGGGCCTCTGTGGTGTGCATGTGTGTGCACGCAGGTGCACACATGAGTATATTTGAAGGAATTAAATTTATATACTAACTAGAGACACTTAGCCAACAAAATAAGAGAGAAGTCCTATCTGCATGGAGACCCAGGAGACACCCAGGAGAAGGGGTAAGGAAAGGCTTTTGAAGGGACTTACGCAATTGGCTCAAAAAGGTCTATGAGTGATTTCTGAATTCCTTCAACACATATTAACAGTTATGTTCTTGACACTGAGTAGGCAATTGAGATACAATAAGAAGTGAAAAATGGACACAGCCCCTGCCCTCTTATAATTTACTATCTAGGGGAGGAGACAGATTTCCAAGGATCACATGAATAAATGTGTATAATAATTATAGCTAATATTTATTGAGGGCTTCCTGTGTGTCTGACATGATTTCAGGCACTTTTCCTTAACTTATATAATCATCACCAAGAAAAAACTGAACAAAACCAAAACACCTGTGAGCTAGGTGCTACTATGATTATCCCCAACTTTACATCTGATAAAAGCTATCAAGGGAAGGTCTATGGTGACATGAGATCCTTTTCTGGGGGAAATAACCTAGCCGGGAGGTCGAGGAAAGCTGAGAAAAGACTCTCCGGGCTGCCTCCCCTTCCAAGGTGGGCAGTTTATTCCACAAGCAGTAGGGGAGTGCTGAAAGTATATTGGTTTGGGGACACTGGTGAATTCTTCATGATAGGCGAGAGAGTGGAAGATGTACATTTGTTCATGACATACTGCTTCCTCTACGCCAAAATCTGTGCAGTGCTGAGCCCTCGTCCCGAATTAGTCTCTGACCGGACTTGAATGTTCTGATCCTGAGTTCCTTAAAGAGGGAGGTTCAGAGAAGAAATGCATCAGGCTACGCATAGGGGTATCTAATTAAAATGAGGTGACCCCTGACCCCTAGGGAGGAGCAGCAGCATGGGGTTGGCAGTGTCAGATGCTGTGATGGCAGCAGCCGTAGAGTGGCATCTGTGGTGGCAGTGGGGGGACACCAGTGACAGCTGAGACGAGCTCATAAGTCACCTGGGATGCTGCCAGGGAAAAGAGCTCCGAGACATCTCTCATCAGATGCTTCTAAAGGCCAGTGTGGCTTGGGGAAGTTGAGTTACATGTGAGCTACACGCCTAAACGTTTCCGTGTTCTTCTCCCCTAGCGTCTTTGATGCTTTCTGGTTCCCAGGCACTTGGTTTCTCACTGTCTGTACTGTCTGCTGAGCCCTGCTGCCACTCACAACTTTAAGATTCTCCCGTGGGGGTTTCCATCTTTCATTTTCAATCTCTGATTGCAAATCATTTTCCTTTGGCTGTTGCTTCATATGCGTTACCCTCTCCACAACTTCTGATCCTCGTCAAGATGTGCTTGGTGTAGGAAGATGAACGGCTGAAAGGCAGTGCCTTATTTACTTTGACAGACAAGAAAATATATGGAATTTTAAAAATGTGTTTTTAAAGTTCCTGTTGTAATTCCTGACAACGATGGCTGATTACAAAGAGAAGTTTTAAATTATCGAGATTCTGAAATCCGGGTTTTGAGGTCCAACACATTCTATTAGATGTCACTGGATATGCTGTATATTTTAACTCTTTGTGTGATTTCTGGTGTGTTTCAAGTCTCTTTAGATCCAGCAGTGATAGCTGTAGAGAAATTCATACTGATCTAAGTTTTAATTTAGAATTCCATGTGTGACCTGAAATGGGCAGTTGAGGGTATCCTTAGACTCCAGGGGCCCCAGAGGCATATTTGGGGCAAGGGTGGTGGGTAATGGGAAGTGTAGTACCTACCTGAACAGTGCTTCTAGAAATTTGGTGCCTAGACCAGCAGTGTCAGCATCACCTGGGAATTTGTTGGAAGTGCTAGCCATAGGCCCCTCCCAAACTACTGAATCAGACACTCTCTGGTGGGACTCACCAATTTGTGTTTCAACAAACCCTCTAGGTGATTCTCATGTTGCTGAACTTGAGAGCCACTAATCTACTCAAAACCACAGTGGCTTAAATAATAGAGGTTCATCTCTGACTGATGTATTGGTCTGTGAATAAGTAGTCTAGGAGTGAAATGGCAGTTCCATGGTGTTGGGGACCTAGGGTCACTCTGTCTGGTCACCCTGCTCCCCTCATTTGCAGTTCCCTTCTCCTGGTCTGCAGGGGTTACTCCATCCAGTCTGGCTCTTACACCTGTGTTTCAGCCAGCAGGAAAGGAGGGTAAGAAGGAGATCATGCCTCCTCCTTCTAAGGTCATGACCTAGGAATTGTACATATTAATTCTACTCTGATCTTGTTGATATTCACCTAGTTACATGGCCACACCTGGTCATTTTTACCTTATATCATGGCTCCAATTACAACATGGGGTGGAGATGGAGTTACTAAGAAATGGGTAATGGATATTGGAGATTTCTGGTAATCTTTTAGGAAAGATGCTAAAGGAAAATTTTACCTTCTGCTCAAATCATTCCATTCTGTTTTACATTTAGATATGAACTTCTTTCCAGGTAATAGATTAAGAGCAGAGGAATTCATTTAAGTAATATCTAACCAATTCATTTTTTCATAAAGAAATTATCATGAAGGACTACATCATAATAAAAAGGTTTTGCACAATGAAGGAAACAATCAACAAAACTAAAAGGGAAGTTACTGAATGGAAGAAGATATTTGCAAATGACATATCAGATAAAGGGTTAGTACCCAAAATATATAAAGAATATATATATTCATATATATACATATATATATACAACCCAATACCCAAAAAACAAATAATCCAATTTTAAAATGGGCAGAAAACATGAACAGAACAGACATTTCTACATATAGATGGCCAACAGACACATGAAAAAATGCCCAACATCACTCTTCATTGGGGAAATGCAAATCAAAACTACAGTGAGCTATCACCTCACACCTGTCAGAATGGCTCAAATCAAGCACACAAGAAACAGCAAGTGTTGGAGAGGATGAGGAGAAAAAGAAACCCGTGTGCACTGTTGGGAATGCAAAGTGGTGCAGCCACTTTGCAAAAGAGTATGGAGGTTCCTCAAAAATTTAAAAATAGAACTACCCATTGATGGAGTAATTGCAGTACTGGGTGTTTACCCCCCAAATATGAAAATTCTGATATGAAAAGAGATCCATGCATCCTTAGGTTTATTTGTAGCATTATTTACAAGAGCCAAACTATGGAAGCAGCCCAAGTGTCCATCGTTAGATGAATGGATAAAGAAGATGAGGTATATATACAGAATGGGATAGCATTCAGCCATAAAAAAGAATGAAATCTTGCCGTTTGCAATGACATGGGTAGAGCTAGAGAGTGTAATACGAAGCAAAATAAGTCAGTCAGAGAAAGACAAACAACTGTACAAAATCACTCATATGTGGAATTTAAGAAACAAAACAAATGAGCAAAGGGGAAAAAGAGAGGGAGAGAGAAACAAACCCGGGAACATATTCTTACAGAACAAACTTGTACTTACCAGAGGGGAGAGGGTGGGAGGATGGGTGAAATCAGGGATGGGAATTATCATGATGAGCACAGAATAACATATCGAAATTAATGAGTTACTATAATGCACACCTTAAGCTCCTGTAACACTGTATGTTAAGTATACAGAGATTAAAATTTCAAAAATATAATAAAATGCTCAAAAAATTGTCTCATGTCCCTTTATTTTGACTTTCTTTTTGTATGACAAAAACAACATGAAATCTACTTTCGATAAAATTGGAAGTGCCCAATGCTGTACTGTTAGCTGTAGGCATTGTGTTGTACAGCAGATCTCTAGTACTTATTCATCTTGCATAACTGAAACGTTATATCCACTGAAACACAAATCCTCATTTTCCCCTCCTCTCAGCCCCTGGAAACCACTGTTCTACTCTCTGCTTCTATGGTCTAATTCAGATGCCTCCTACAAGCGGAATCATGTAGTATTTGTCCCTCTGTGACTTATTTCACTTAGCATCATGTCCTTCAGTTTCATCCATGTTGCAGCAAATTAAAGGATTTCCCTCTTTTTATATTTTTTTTATTTTTTTAAGATTTTATTTACTTACTTGACAGAGATCATAAGTTGGCAGAGAGGCAGAGAGAGAGAGGGAAGCAGGCTCCCTGCTGAGCAGAGAGCCCGATGCAGGGCTCTATCCCAGGACCCAGAGATCATGACTGGAGCCAAAGGCAGAGGCTTAACTCACTGAGACACCCAGGCGCCCCGATTTCCCTCTTTTTAAAGTCTGGATAACATCGCATTGTATGTATATGCCACATTTTCATCCCCCCCCCCCCACGATTCTTATTTAACTTCCAGTTAGTTAACATACAGTGAAACATTAGTTTCAGGTGTTGTGTGTATCACATTTCTTTATTCATTCACCTATCAATGGACACTTAGGTTGTCCTGGCTATTGTGAATAGTACTTCAGTTAATATGGGAGCATAGATATCTCCTTAGAATGTTTTTTTAAGACTTTATTTTTTTAGAGCAGGTTTAGGTTCACAACAAAATTAAGAGGAAGTACCAAGATTTCCCATACACTCTCTGTTCCCACACATGAACAGCCTCCCCCATCATCTCTGGAATGCTACATTTTTCACCAATGAATCTACATTAATACATTATAATCACACAAAGTCTATAGTTTACCTTAGGGTTCACTCCTGGTATTTTACATTCTATGAATTTGGACAAATGCATAATGACATATGTCTAACATTATAATATCATATGGAATATTTTCACTGTCCTAAAAATTAACTCTGTGCTCTGCTTATTCGTCTCTCCCCTTGATCCCAGAATGTTTTTTGAGGATACAATAATTTGTCAGCATTATCTTTTTATTTTTCTGAGTGAATGCTAAGATTATGTGACCAGTAAACAAGATAATCCAAGTGAAAATACTTCATGTAGTGCCTAATGCCTAACAACTGTTATTTTATTATTATTGGGGTTTTTTGTTGGTTTCTTTTTAAAGATTTTACTTATTTATTTGACAGAGAGACACACAGCAAGAGAGGGAACATAAGCAGAGGGAGCAGGAGAGAGAGAAACAGGCTTCCCACTGAGCAGGGAGCCTGTTGCTGGGATCAATCCCAGGACCCTGGGATCATGACCTGAGCCAAAGGCAGACACTTAACAACTGAGTCACCCAGGTGCCCCTATTATTGTTCTTATATTAAGACATAACAAATCTGGCCCTGGTCTGCCATTGGAGAGACTTAATAAATATTTGATGGTTAAATGAATAAATGGCAAATGAATGAGTAAAAAAGAGGAGGCCTGGATTATAGTACTAGTTTTCGATTAACTAGTTCTGTGACCTTTGACTAGTGTTTTAATGTCTCAGTTTTTCACATCAGTGAAGGTGAAGGGGGAGGGGAGAGAAAACATAACTCTAATTCACTGAATCACCAACTTTTAAGTTGAGAGGGCATTTGGCAGACCTGTCAGCTGATAAGTAGTTACCAAGTTCACAAAGAGGCCAAAGGTGGCATTGTCAAGTTCTTCCAGTTTAATAAACTAGACTGCCTAGTTCTCTATCCAGAAAATACCTTTAAAGACGCAGTAGAGTCTCAGTAAATGTGTGAATTCAAATGAGTGAAATTGTGAATGATACAGTGTTATCGAATTTAAAGCTGATTTACATTGGTTTTTAAAAGCCTGATTATCAGATAACTTCTTTATTTGATTGTTATTAATAATAATTCAGAACTACTTGCATGAAGATAATTCATTCAGTTAATCATTTCTGGGGACACTTGCCCCCAGGATAAAGTACATGTTTCTTTTTTTTCAACGTATTATTTTAACACAATACAGTTAGAGTTTATTTTTAAATGTGTATGTGAGTTTGTGTGTCTGTGTGTGTGAGAGAGAAAATACTTTTTTTTTTTAAAAGATTTTATTTGTTTATTTGACAGAGATCACAAGTAGACAGAGAGGCAGGCAGAGAGAGAGAGGGAAGCAGGCTCCCTGCTGAGCAGAGAGCCCGATGCAGGACTCAATCCCAGGACCCTGAGATCACGACCTGAGCCGAAGGCAGCGGCTTAACCCACTGAGCCACCCAGGCGCCCCGAGAAAATACTTTTTTTAAAAGACTTATTTATTTTTGAGAGAGAGTGAGTGAGAAAGCATGAGCGGGAGGGGCAGAGGGAGAGGCAATGAGAATCTCAAGCACGCTCCATGCTGACCATTAGAACCCAACCATGGGGCTCGATCTCACAACACAGAGATATTGACTTGAGCTGAAACCAAGAACCCAAAGTTTATCCAGGTGCCCTGAGAGTAATTTTTAAAGCCTAGATGAATATCCATTAGGACATAATAGTAGTTATCTCTGGATGGCAAAAATATAGGCAATTTTCATTTTTTTGTTCCTTCTCTTATATTCCTTCTTTTATGTAAATTTTTTGAGGTAAAAATTGTATATAATATTATATCAGTTTCAGATATAAAGTGTAATTCAATTTTTGTATATACCTCAAAACAATCACCACAACAGGGCGCCTGGGTGGCTCAGTAGGTTAGGCCGCTGCCTTCGGCTCAGGTCATGATCTCAGGGTCCTGGGATCAAGTCCCGCATCGGGCTCTCTGCTCAGCAGGGAACCTGCTTCCTCCTCTCTCTCTCTCTCTACCTGCCTCTCTGCCTACTTGTGATTTCTCTCTGTCAAATAAATAATAAATAAAATCTTTAAAAAAAAAAATCACCACAATAAATCTAGGTACCCTTTGTCACTATACCATTAACTGCCCTTCCCCCATTTCACCAACCTCTAACCCCCTTACTCTCTGATAACTACCAATCTGTTCTCCCTATGACTTTTGTTTGTTTTGTTTTTTAGACTCCACATATAAATGAAATCATAAGGTATTTGTCTTTCTTGTCTGACTTATATTACCTAGCATAATACCCTCAAGGTCTGTCCATGTTTCAAAAATGGCAAGATTTCATTCTTTTTTATGGCTAAGTTGTAGTATTAATACCACATCTTTCTTATTCATTCATCCACTGATGGACACTTAGGTTGTTTCCATATCTTTTTTTTTTTTAATTCCAGTATAGTTAACATACAGTGTTATAATAGTTTCAGGTGTACAGTATAGTGAGTCAGTACTTCCATACATCACCCGGTGCTCATCACCACAAGTGTGCTCCTTAATCCCCATTGCCTCTTTCACCCATCCCTCGACCCAACTCATCTCTGGTAACTATCAGTTAGTTCTCAATAGTTAAGAGTCTGTTTCCTGGTTTGTCTCCCTCTTTTTTACCCTTTGCTCAATTGTTTTGTTTCTTAAATTCCACATATGAATGAGATCATATGGTATTTGTCATTTCTGACTGACTTATTTTGCTTAGTATTATACTCTCTATCTCTATGCGTGTTGTTACAAATGACAAGATTTCATTCATTTTTATGGCTGAATACTATTCCATTGTGTATGTAATCCACATCTTCTTTATCCATTCATCTGTTGATGGACACTTAGGCTGTTTCCATAATTTGACTATTGTAAATAATGCTGCTATAAATATATCCCTTTGAATTAGTGTTTTTGTATTTTGCAGAGTAAATACCCAGTACTATAGTTACTGAATCATAGGGTAGCACTATTTTTAACTTTCTGAAGTTGTTTCCATATCTTGCTATTCTAAATAATGCTGTAATGAATATAGGGGTACATATATCTTTTTGAATTAGTGTTTTCATTTTCTTTTACAAAACTCAGAAATGAAATGGTTGAATCATAGGGATGGTAGTTCTATTTAAAACTTTTTCAAAAGCCTCTATACTGTTTTCCATAGTGATTGTACCAATGTACATTCCTACCAAAAGTGTACAAGGGTTCCATTTTCTCCACATCTTTCCCAACCCTTGTTATTTCTTGTCTTTTCGATAATAGTCATTCTAACAGGTGTAAGGTGGTATCTCATTGTGGTTTTGATTTTTCACTTACCTGATAATTACTGATTTTAAATATCTTCTCATGTGCCTATTGGCCATCTGTATATCATCTTTGGAAAAATAACTACTGAGATCCTCTGCCCATTTATTAAAATCAGAGTGTTTTTTGGTTATTAAGTTATTTGAGATCCTTATATATTTTGCATATTAACCCCTTATCAAATATATGATTTGCAGATGTTTTCCCCCATTCAGTACGTTGCCTTTTCACTTTGTTGATGATTTACTTTGCTGTGCAGAAGTTTTTTAACTTGATGTAGTCCCACCTGTTTACTTTTGCTTTTGTTGCCTTTGCTTTTGGAGTCAGAGCCAAAACCAATGTCAAGTAGCTTACTGCCTGCATTTTCCTCTAGGAGTTTTATGTTTTCAGGTCTTACATTTGAGTCTTTAATCCATTTTGAGCTAATGTTTGTATATGGTCTAGTTTGTTATTTTACATGTGGCTGTCCAGTTTTCCCAAAACTGTTTACTGAAGTCACTGTCTTTTCCCCATTATATATTCTAGATTCCTTCATTGTATTTTAATTGACTTTATATGTGTGGATTGATTTCTGGGTCCTTTAGTCTGTTCTATTGATCTCTGTATCTATTTTTATGCTAATATCACACAGTTTTGATTACTATAGCTTTGTAGTATTGTTTGAAATTAGGGACCATGATAACTTCAACTTTGTTCTTCTTTCTCATTTTGTCTATTTATTTGTGGTTTCATACAAATTTTTGAATTATTTGTTCTAGTTCAGTGAAAAATGCCATTGGGGATTTTGATAGGGATTGCACCAAATCTGTGGATTGTTTTAGGTTGACATTTTGACAATATTCTTCTAATCCATGAGCACCGATTATCTTTCTATTTATTTGCATCTTCAATTTCTTTCATCAATGTCTTATAGTTTTTAGTGTATGGGTCTTTTACCTCTTTTGCTAAATTTATTCCTAGGTATTTTACTCTTTCTGATGCAACTGTAAATGAGATTATTAATGTCTCTTTCTGTTAGTTCCTTATTAATGTACAGAAACACAACAGATTACTATGTATTGACTTTTGTATCCTGTTAGTTTACTGAATTCCTTTGTGTTCCAAGAGGTTTTTTAGCAGAGTCTTTTTTTTTTTTAAGATTCATTTACTTATTTTAGAGAGAGATAAAGAATGAGCAGGGGGAGGAGCAGAAGGAGAGGGAGAGAGAGGAAAGAACCGGACTTCCCACTCAGCATGAAGCCTGACATGAGGCTCGATCCCAGGATCCTAAGATCATGTCCTGATCTGAAACCAGGAATCAGAGGCTTAACTGACTGAGCCACCCAGGTGCCCCAAACCTTGGTGGAGTCCTTACAGCTATATATATATATTATATACATATGTATATAATATATATATATGGTGTCATATCATCTGCAAATAGTGACAGTTTTACTTCCTTTTTTCCAATTTTGATGTCTTTTACTTTTTTTTCTTGCCTTATTGTTCTGGCTAGGACTTCCAATCTACGTTGAATAAAAGAGGTGAGAGTGGACATCCGTGTCTTTTTCTTTTTTTTTTTTTAAGATTTTATTTTATTTTTAAAAGTTTTTTTTTAATATTTTATTTATTTATTTGACAGAGAGATCACAAGTAGGCAGAGAGGCAGGCAGAGAGAAAGGAAGAGAAGCAGGCCCCCTGCCAAGCAGAGAGCCCGATGCAGGGCTCGATCCCAGGACCCTGGGATCATGACCCAAGCTCAAGGCAGAGGTTTTAACCCACTGAGCCACCCAGGTGCCCCTTTATTTTATTTTTTATTTGTTTATTTGACAGAGAGAAAGAGAGAGATCACAAGTAGGCAGAGAGGCAGGCAGAGAGAGAGGAGGAAGCAAGCTCCCTGCTGAGAGAGAGCCCGATGAGGGCCTCAATACCAGGACCCTGAGACCATGACCTGAGCTGAAAGCAGAAGCTTAACCCACTGAGCCACCAAGGTGCCCCCATGTCTCGTTCTTGATGTTAGAGGAAAAGCTTTCAACTTTTCACCATTGGGTATGATGTTAGCTGTGGGTTTGTTATGTATGGCCTTTATTATGTTGAGGTATTTTCTTTCTATACCCATATACCAACATCACAAATGGATGTTGAATTTTGATTCATTCATTTATCATAAATGGATGTTGAATTTTGATGTTGAATTTTGAGATGATTATATAATTTTTCCCTCCATTTTTTAAAAATGTGGTGTATCATGTCAATTGATTTGCAGATGTCGAACCATCTTTGCAACCCTGGACTAAATCCCACTTGATCATGATTTATGATCCTTTTAATGTTCTCTTAAGTTCAGTTTGTTAATATTTTGTTGAAGATTTGTATGTGTTTTTTTTAATTCAGAAAAAAATGCTGTTTTGTAATTCATTTATTGAGTAGTCTGAACTCAGGGATATAAACATGCTTAATTAACTATCTTTACTTTCTAATTATAAAAACATAATATAGTTTAAGAAAATGTCAAGTGTAAAGGAGAAAACAAACTATCTTATAATGTACTAGACCAAATCTCCCTTCCTAACCCTTATGGATGTCTACAGAGTTCCCTAAGCTTTATGATCATTTCCAGTTTTTTTTTTATCATTTCCAGTTATTAAAAATTCAGTCCAGTTCAGCCTATACTTGGATGTTTCAGTCATACCTATTTTAATTCCCTCCTGCTTCCTTTCCCAGTCTCAAACCTGGCTTTCCTCCCAAAGGCTATGAAGAGGAAAGGGATCACTTTGGTTATAACTTCTCCCTTTTCCTAGGATCAAGCTTTTCTAGGATTGGAAACTGAGAAGGATGGAAAATGTGGGACACACGTTTCCTCAAGTGGACCATCAGCATGATTCTCTGGAGATTTCTCTACTGGCTTCTCAGGTTCACACCAATGGCATAGAGCTCCCCTGTGGCAGAGTCACCTGCATATGCTCTAATGTCCAAGTGAGCCTACTCACAGCATGGTACCTTAATTTGGGGGCTCCACAGACAGGAAACATTCTCTAGCTCCTGGGCTGGAGGTACAGTCCATGGTGTCTGGCCCCTAGGAACCATCCCATCCTCTACCCTTAGGAAACCCTTTCAGGTGTTGTAGAGGCAAGTCAAATCAAGCTAAACTCCCTTTCAAGCTGTCCTTTTGTCTCAGAGGAGCCTATCCATGCCCTTCTTGCCAAATGGTTGGACCACTTATTTCTCTTTCCTGTCTCACCTTTTTATTCTCCTTTTCCCTACTCATAAGAGTATAGAGTGTGTCTACAAGTATAGGGTGTTAGCAGCATTTCCCCAGAGGAGAAATGCCAATAGTCCCTTTAGTTTTGGACGGAGCAGTAATAGAGTCCTCCATATGGGACCATTCTAGACTCTGATGCATCTTCCCTCCCCCCCCCCATGAGACTTTTGCCTATAGACATTGGAGAGGTCTGACCACTTCATAATAAACTCTGGGTGAGCAGGTAGACTCCAACTGCTTGAAGATCTTTTTCAGTGATGGAGTACTTGTTGCCCTTTGTCCAGAGCTTTGGGTCCTCTTTGCCAACTCCAGGAAAAGAGGTGAGATTTCCCTCAACATCCAGTTGATTCTGTATCATCTTAGTTTCATAGGAAGAAAATAACTCAAAATGCCAATGATGGTTTTCACTCTGTCATGAAACTGTGGGTATTTTTATTTTTTTCCTCCACACTTTCCTATTTTAAATTTTTCTAGAGTGAACATGTATCACTTTGTAAAGAGAAAGAAAGCAGTTTTTTGAACAGAGAATTAGTGATACAAACATGACTTGTAGATTGGTGAAATGATAAAGTAAGTAAACTTCCTTGACCAATTCAACTTTATTCTTTTCATCTTAAGTACTGGGTTACTTCATTAATATAGACTCTTTTCTCCTTTGTTTTATTCATATCATGAATAGAAAGATAAAATATCTGTGTTATCAAAGAAAATAAGGGTTTTTTTTCCCACACCTTCGGAAGAAATTAGTACTTTTTAAAGTTAACTGTCCAATGTTAGGTCATGTTTGAAAATGGACTATTTATTGGGTTTATTTTATTAAATTCTCATTTGCAAATAAATATTTTTAAATTGCCAACCAAGTATTACAAAATGTGTTACACCCTCGGAAATCTTTGCTGAACTCCATTTTACCTACTTCAGCCTTTGTTCAGAAGTTTAAAAATAACCTGATACTGAATATTTCTGAAGGGCTTTTTTAATATATGCTTTTTAAAACATGCACTTAAAAGTATAGTTAGCATATTTAAGATTTTTGTTATCTGTATACCCAATGTGAGGCTCGAACCCCCAATCCCAAGATCAAGAGTGGCATGCTCCACTGACTAAGCCAGTCAGGTGTTCCACAGATTTAACATGTTTAAATAGATATTTAATATATATGTTAAAAAGCAGCCTTACAGATTGACATGATTTTTTAATTATCTACAAAGGTTAGCAAAGCTTGCTATCTTGCTATTAGCATAAGTAGAAATTAGGATCTCTAATTCACGACTCTATCTTTAAGCTATGCTCCCTTCACAATGTCTACCCTGTAGCATACTTGTCAAATATGTGGATAGAATATCTTTAACTAGGTTGGTATTTCAATTTTTACATTTCAGAATTACAAATAAACATGTGCTTATTCCAAAAATTTCACACAGTACAGAGCATCTGGAGTATACACTAAAAGAATGACTTGAACATATTCTACCAATGGTGTATATCCTCCCAGATATTTTTATATATGGGTTTATTTTTTTACGGGTTTATTTTTAATCACCTCATTAAAATGTTTTAATCTACTCTAACTTCAGCTCTGGTTTTCATATACAAATACCATCTACTACAATGCATTTTGCTTAATAAATACTATAGTCATTTAGATTTCTGCTTTGTTTTGTTTTGTCTTTTACCTATTCAGCCTGTAGATACTATGCAAAAATTTTCTAGGTCATAATTATTTTTCCACCAGCATTTCTCCCTGAAACAATCACTAGCACCAGTGCACACAATGAGAAAAAGACATCCATCTCTGTTTCTGGTCAACCGTACATTTTTCCATGTTTAGTAAGCTACGCTCTGTGTGGCATATGCTCCAATAAGCCTTTCATAAGATTTAATTAGAACTTAGGCACTCAATAAATATTTGTGGAATTGAACTGAATTTCAGTAATTATTCTGTAATTCTTGAAGCATTTAGACACTGGGCGGATAACACAGTCTAGTGTTTTTCACTTTGAAGGTTGTAAAACCTCTAGAGACAAACCCATTTCCGTATCGGGTGATACTAGTCAGTGGGTTTTTGTTAGTTATTTGGAGTTTACTACAGAAAGCCTTTTGATCTCTCTCCACTCATGCTTTCCTTGGTCCCAGATTTCTAAGCTTAAAAACCTCGAATGGAAATAAATTCATTTCCTTAAGCCATCTGGTGGCTTTCCCTTGTAACTGCAACATCAACTAATGGCCGAACATGGAATTCTCCGGCTCGCCCCGACAAACCCCAGGCCTGTCATTTTCTTTCTGTATGTTTTACAAAATATGTTACAACGAAGTGTTACCTAAGTAATATGTAAATCTTAAAAATCCTAGAGAAATCTTCATAATTCTAACCTCAGGACTACTTTAATATCAAGAGCAACATAGTAAAGGCTATGAGTGATGGAGTAAGAAAAACTATATTATTTTTTATAACTATATGCTAAAACAAGCTTTCTTGAGCACCTACTATGTGCCAAGCAGCATGCCTGGGCTCTAAAAACCAATGTGAGAGGTCCGTGTTCTCAGGGAATACAGACAAAGGGATATATGGACATAGACAACAAAGTATGATAATAAACTTACTGAGGTGATGAAGGGAAGAACTCTGACCGGCGACCCTTTATGCCACACTGAACACCAGGGAATGGGCTCTGTTCCCTCACAGAGTAGTCAAAATAACAGAAAAGAAAATCAGAAATCTTATCTGGAATCAGCTCAAAATAATAATAAGGAAAAGAATGGGCTTATACATGGATTATGTACCTTTGTAGCCTACCTTATGCAAAAACCAAGAATATTCACATCTTTGTGTAATTCACAGCCCTCAAGGCCATGTTACCCTAAATTAGATCACAGCACAGACCTAGAGACCCCGGGGTCAGTCGATAACCTCCAGGTACCACATAACTTAGCCAAACACCACCTCCACCCCCAGCATTTGGAGAATGGAAGAGAGCAAAGAGGAACCTGCTTGCCAGAGGGCAAGTGGGCTCTTCTAGCTCTGTCTCATTACCCCTGAACGACCAAAGGTTCTTAGAGCACATTCTCCTGGCAAGGTCGGAGAAGGCTCATGAGAGGCTGCTCAGTTTGAGCTGAACGTGGAAGAGTGGATAGGAATTCACCAGATAGATACAGGGGTAAACCATTCCCTTTCATGGAGACGTGAGCAGCAGTGCAGCAGTAAAAACACATGGTTTATTTGGAATTTGGCAGGTGATTCTGTAAGGCCAGGAAGGCCATTGTGAACAGGGAGTGGTGCACACTGCAGCTGGGGTAGGAAGCAAATGCCCACTCCCGAGGGGGGCACATAGCATGCTCAGAGTTGGGTCTTTAGCCCTGCTGCTAATGGGGCCACTGAAGGACTTTAAATAGGGCAGTGATGTAATCTTTTGCATTTTAGGGAGAATGCCCTGGAAGCATGGTGGATATTAGTTTGAAAGACACTCACCAAGAACTAGAAGGCCAGTTAGGTGGCTGCTAATATATTCCAGGCAAGACATGATGATGGTTTCTGGATGAATTTAGTGGTAATAAATATGGAGAAGTGGGGTTGGATTTGGGAAATATTTAGTAGTTAGAATAAACAGATCTTTGTGACTTGGATATAATAGATTAGATACATAGAGGAGTTTAGGATGATTCCCAGCTACCTGGCTAATAAATCAACATTCTTTAGGCAGCAGGATATACAGGTCTGAAATACGATGAGATGTCAGAGCTGGAGATACAAATTTGGAACTCATCAGCATCGGTGCTATGGGAAAGGAAGAGATTATTTCTGACCAAGATATTACAATGCCCCATATTTGGAAAAGAGGTGTTAAATAAATGTCAAATGACTGAATATACATTCTTATGTCCACCTGAGTATATGCAGATAACCTGGCAGGCTGAATAGGAAGACATCAGCCTAACATATTCTGCAGACCAGTGCCTAGAAATGAGGTTGGGGTTGAGTGGATGGGAGACCCAGAGCAAGGTGAAGTTTGGTTTTTGTGAAGATGTTATGGATAGTTTCAAAAATAATTGTTTCCACCAAATCTGTACCTAGGTGCATTAACATCCTATACCTGAAGTCATAGTGCTGAGTCATTCTTACCCAGGGCCAGTCACTTGATATCACTTGTCACTTGATATCTTCAGCTTTGATTGGAACATTGAGCCCTGGACTGACGAGCACTAGGGATGAAAAGTAGGGAGGAATGGGAGAACTCCGCAAAATCTACCTCTATTTTTTCCTGGTTATCTCAGACTGGGTGGAAATTCCAATCAAGATCACCCTGAGGAAATAGCAACATTATTCATCTATGGGAACCTTTAATTTTAAAACTACCTAATTCTTTGAGGGGGGAGCAGTAACTTCCCCTTCCATTAATAAGCCAATTTCCCCTCTCTCTTCTTCCAACCCATTGTATTTTAGAAGAAATTCATTCTAGTTAATATGAAAATTGGGAGCCAGAAATTATGAAGGATGCTTATGGATGCAGTTCTAGTGTTTCAGTAAGTTGGTCTGTTAATCTAGGTATCAATAATACACTTATTTTTCTATTATTTAAAGGTTTTCAGTATCCATCTGCTCTAGGAATCAACTGGAACATCCTAACATTATAAGGAATGCACTAATGGAAAGATACTGAGCCCCATTATCAATATTAAAAGCTCCATGTCACTTTCAGGCAATCAGTGGGGACCATTCTAAAGGAAGGCATGATGCCCACGTAAGGATAGTATTAGAATGAATTTGACCCTTTTGGGGGAAAGAGAACCTAAGCCTAACCATAACAAGCCATTGTTCAGTTTTCCCTTATTGAAGTGTTCACAAGTAAAAAATAGAAACCTTTTGTACCATATTTCTGCTGAAATATTTATTATTGTCTTTACCAAACCCCACACGGTCAGATAAACAAAAAATAGAGATTTCGCAGCGAGACTAAGTACTTTCTCTAAAATATTTTGACATCTAATGAGGTAAATATTTCTTTGTTAATATTCTTTAAAAAAAAAAAGTTGTGATTCTTCTTCCTATTCATTCTTGTTGACAGATTTTGAATAAGTTGGTCAGTTGCCTCTTTGGGGTTTTGACTGGAATATTTTTATATCTGTGTCATAAGCTGGAGAAAACAGACATCTTTAGTTTTCCTATCAACGAAAAGTGATTTTTTTCCATTTTTTTCTTTCTTCCTCAGTGAATTTTAGCATTTTTTTTCATGTAGGTCTATCTACTTCTTAATTTCATCCATTATTATTTTATAACAACTTGCTGCACTTAAAACATGTCCAAAAAGTGTGAGCCAGAGTGTCATATTTACCAGGACATTAAGAAACTGAAATATTTCTATTAGGTTATTTTAAGAAATCACAAGAAATAAAAGAAAATATCATAATCATCTTTTCCTATGAAGAAATGGATCATCTTATAAGTTTTACTTTGGTTGCTTTATGGAAATGCCTACAAAATCACAATGTGACTACAGCAAATGTGGTTATATTGAAGAGCACAGCCTGTCAGATCAATCTGATTTTTTCTAGAGCAGGATAACTGACTTTTAGATAAGGGCAAAGATTTATATGTAAAGTATTTGGGTTTCAGGAAGTCTTTATTCTAACGAATAAGTCTGTCACAAAGAATGTAGTAAACAGTATGGTCCTGGCTACATTGTAGGAAGAGAAGGTAAACTTGAAAGGGAGCTATCTTTTTAATTCTATGCTTATTTATTAAATTTAAAGACAACCAGCCCTATGGCAAACACACATTATTCTTATAGGAAAAGTCAACTAGCTTTTTTTTAGAGTTGCTATTAGTCACAGATAAAAAGCAGCTTCATTCTCTTGGTCTATTTGCTTGGAAAACATTCCTATGCCTAAATTCCCTGAAGTGTAGATATTAGACAATATGACAGTGTGAGCTTGAGAACAAAAGAGGGCCATGATTGTATAACATCACGATTCCATGAATTCTGCTATTCATTTCCCCACCAGTTTACATAGCCTCTTATTAACTCAAGTCCAAGGAAGCCCAAGTTCAAAGGAGAGGTGGTGAAGGGTGGCAGGGTGGGGAGTGTGTTCATGGGTAACCATTAAAACTCTCACAACATCCCAATCCCTTCTCTAGTTTTAAAGGTTTGAAGAGATAAATATGGTAGAAAGCAACAGAAACTGATGAAGATGCAGACATTTCTCATGGGGCTACAAAAGGGCACAACTGCTCAAGATGACAAAGGAGAACATTGAACCAAGCACAATATCTTTCTATTATGGTATTTTTCTGTGTTACACACCCATGAATACAGCCTTATGCTCACCCAACAGAAATGAAAGGTATGTGCCCACACGAAGATTTGTATGTAAATGTGTATATCTGCATTACTCCTAGTAGACCCCAACCTGGAAACAACCGAAATATCCAATCAATGATATGTGGCTTAAATACATTGTTATATAATAGCCAAAATACAGAAAGAGCTCAGCGGTCCATTGACAGATGAATGGATAAAGAAGAGGTGGTATAGATAGATAGATAGATAGATAGATAGATAGAGGAATACTACTCAGCCAACAAAAAGAATGAACTCTTGCCATTTGCAACAACATGGATGGAACTAGAGGGTATTATGGTAAGAGAAATAAGTAAGTCATTTCATATGGTTTAATTCATACATGGAATTTAATAAATAAAATAGATGAACATAGGGGATGGGAAGGAAAAATAAGACAGAAACAGAGAGGGAGACAAACCATAAGAGACTCTTTAGCTTTAGGAAACAAACTGAGAGTTGCTGGAGGGGAGGTGGGAGGAAGGGTGGGGTGACTGGGTGATGGGCATTAAGGAGGGCACGTGATGGAAAGAGCACTGGGTATCATATGCAACGGATAAATCGCTAAATTACCTCTGAAACTAATAATACACTTTATGTTAATTAAATTGAATTTGAATTTTTAAAAACACATCGTGATACATCCCTGAAATGGACTACTTATCAGTAAAGAGGGACAAAATATTAAATCGTACAACATGGGTGAGTCTCCAAAACCCTCTACTAAATAAAATGAGACACGAGGACTAAATACTATATGATCCTAATTATATGAAATTCTAGAAAAGGTGAATTATTGGGACAGAAGCCAATCATGGTTGCCTTAGGCCAGGGATTGGGGAAGTGGCTTGACCACAAAAGGGCAGAAGGAAACATTTTTGGGTGACCAAAATGTCGGGGAATATATTGTATATAAATTATACTTCAATGAAGCAAGTGGGAAAAATTAAGCAGCAACAGAAAGCTGAGTATATACAGTGAGAGTTAATTATAAATCACATTAATCTAAAACACTCAAAAATACACATAACATTATTAGTAATATAGGCATTTTGGTTTAGCTGGAATGATACCAATGTAAATGGCCATGAGCAGGCTGACTTTTCCAGTTAGCACACATGTTTATGACTGTTGCCTCCTTTCCTTATTGCAACTACTGTCAGCATCAGTGTTGAGAACGTTTTCTCACACGAGGTACAGGATTTGGCTCCCACAAACTTAGTCTCTTGGCTACTCAGAACTAAGGCTCACACAGCCTCCCTCTTACCTGAGCTGTCCATGAGCGGCTGTCAGCTGCTATCTGCTTCCTGTCCGTGGTGTCCTGAGTAGCAGGGGACTTGGAACAGCAGAAACATGGAACCATGAGGCTGTGTCGGTGTTCTCCCCAGAAACTGAGACAACTCTTACCTAACTTCAGTAGCATAGAGAGAGAGAGAACACTTCCAGAAATGCTCTGTCTGCGTTTCCAGAATCAGAGAGTCTTAGAGACGGCGGAAAAGGACAGGGCCTGCCCCTAAGCTCAGGCAAAGAGCCAGGACTCGTCAAAGGAGGCCTCAGAGAAAGAGGGCTGCCCAGCCATCCCAAGTGCAGGCAAGATGGGTGCCGAGTCCTGGAGCTCCAACCCTGCTCCTCCTGCCTGCAGGTGTCTGGGCCCCCCACCTCCAAAATATAGCTACTCAGCTCTGTCTGGAGAAGAGGGGTAGATGGAGGCCATCCTGCCTTGTCTGACTCCAGCTGTCCCAGGAGGCTCAAGTCAGGTGTAACTTCAGGTCCCTCTGACGATCATCAAAGTATGATTTTTAGAAACAACGGCAAATCTCCTGAATCGAAACAAAGAATTTTCCTCCCTGCTTGTGGAGCCTTTCAATTCCTTTAAGAGGAGTCACACTGAGTCAGAAGGTTTGACTTTCAAAAGTTTAGGATAGGTAATAAATCAACCTAAATTCTTTCACCTTAAAGAGTAATTAACAGTTGGTTGACGATTTATATTATTTTTCTTGGTTCCTACTGGAGGCGATTAGAGAAGAGGTGCCAAATGCTGGGGGTGGGGCGGTGTAAGAGTTGGAAGACAAACTTGATAAACACCATTATTTTTCAGAAAGAGGCACAGTTCTCTCCATTCGGCACAAAGACTACACACTGTGGTATTTCTGCTGCGCGTGCTGAGGCCTAACTCAGTCATGGGAACGGAGTTCACCAAAGCTCTCAGCACTCTGTAGAAAGGTGGGTGGTTCTGCCATCTCACTTCACGGAGGCAAGACATAGACCCAAGAGGTAGGCAGCACAAGGGAGTGAAGCAGGATCCCAGGCCTTTCCATCTCTGTATCCAGGCTCCTTTCACCAGACAGTATGAGGGGCCCCAACAACACAAGCTTAGGAAACTGTCCCGCACAAAAAGAAAGGGAAATCCCCAGCTTCTTATATTCTCACTTCTGGCTTCCCAGAGTGGAACCAGAGATGTGCATCTGGAGAGGTCAGTGGAAAGTGCTCAGTGGCTCTTCAAAATGCTAGGGGACTGTAGATGCCATACTAGCCTCAAGTTGGCTGCTTCTCTTCTGAAAAGTGCACAATCCCTTCCTGCTCCCTCTTCCTCCACATTTTTTTTTCAAGGCTGTCATTTGCCTGCCAGTCTCCAGATTCTTTCATCCAAACAGGCTGTTTCCCTTCCTCCTCTGAAGTCCCCATTATACCTTGTTTGGTCTTGCTCTATTCTGCTTTGTATTATAGTTATTTGTTATCATAGGTTTGGTTCCCCAAAGGCAGACCCCCTAAATGAGGATTCTGGTACAAATGATTTATTAAGGAAAGAAATGGTGACGGGGGATGGGGGAGCAATAAGAGAGGAAGGGAGAAGCAGCCAAATAAGAGGCAACTTCAGGCAAAGACCCAGGCTCAGCCCCACCCCCATGGAGCTTTGGAGTCTAAGTTATACCTAAATTTGTTCCTCTTGGGAAAGAGGCTAGGGCTGCTCTGAAGGATATTAACTCTCAGGCAGGCAGAGCATCTGCAGGCACATGGAAGCAGAGAAGGGACATAGAGAGGGAAAGGGGAGGCAGGACTCCAGAGGACGGATGATGTGTCCTCACATTGGAGCATTCCCCTTGTCTCCCTGTTATGGGTTGACTTGGGTTCCCCAAAAAGAAATGTTGAGGTCCTAGTCTCCAGTCCTTCAGAATGTGACCTGCTTTGGAAATAGAATATTGCAGATATAACTAGTTAAGATGAGGCCACACTGGAGTAGGTCACGCTCTTGATCCAATGTGACTAGTGTCTTTGTGGAAAGGGGACATGAAGTCACAGAGCGAGGGTGATGTGCAGCAGTGGGGGAAGACGGACATTGTTGGTCAAGGAAAGTGAACAGCGGCTGGTCACCACTAGAAGCTAAGAAGGGGCAAGAAGAACTCTACCAAGCATTTCAGAGGGAGCATGGCCTGACTGACTCCTCGATTTGGGACTTCTAGCCTCCAGAACTGTGAGGGAATAAATGTCTGCCCTTTTAAGCCATCCAGCATGTGGTAATTTGTCACAGCGACTCTAGGGAATGAATCCACTCCACTAAACTGTAAGTCCCCTGACAATCAGGCAACACCTTGCTTGCTTTTCCCCTCCACATCTGTTTATAGCAAGTGCTGAGCCAGAGCAAGTTCCCCAAGTTCTCCTCAAAAGTTCTCCGAAGCTGTGCCCCAGCCCTGTGTTGACCAAGCAATTCCTTTGATGTCCAGGTGGCCGGTGGGAGTGTCTTTTGCTCCCTGTACTATGTCTGTTAGATTCATGAAGCCCACTTGGGAGCTGGCATTGCTCTTGATAATCTTGAGTTGTGTCGGTCCCAGTCTTCTGTAAGGGGATAAGGTGAGCATCTCTCATCGGGGCTCCCAGAGTACCCTGGGGAAACTTCACTCCTGGCTCTGCAGACTATTAAAGAGATTAGTTTATGCATTTCTCATCCCCCAAGACTGAGAACTCTGGTGGGGTGTTTCTGAACCCTGAATACCTGATGTCTGGCACATAATGGGATTTTTGTTCAAGCACTGCACTGAACAAACCTGACTATCCTAAAGCTTAGCTCTGAGTTCTAGAAAATTCCTGGATCATCATAGCAGTCCTTTCCTCAGTCAGAGCCACCCAGTGTCTCTAATATTTGGTGTGTACGCTGTGTGTTTTATAGGCACACCGTGCTCATAGAGAGGCTGGAAAGCTGGCCCTGCTCATTTCTTCACAGTTTATTATGCGGAAAAACATAAGCCTTCTGTTTTCCTGGGCTGTTAACTTGGAACCTCATTTCATGTATAAAACTTGCATTAAAAGATACTACCTCCATGAGTTAATCAGCCATATAAAGATCAAAAGTACTTTAGAGTACAAGGGACTCTCAGAGCTCATACCCTAGGAAGAATGACTACAGACCAGGTGAGAGAGATTGGGTCCCTGATCATTAATCCTCAAACAACTTAATGACATTGGTATAAGGCTCACCTCAAAGATGGTGAAATTGAGACTCAGAAAAGTTAAGTGACATCCCAAGAACACATAGTTGCTAAGGGACGGAGCCCGGTTTCTCTGACTGAAAGCCATGGATTTCTAAAGAACTCTAACCAGACTCTCAAAGTGAAAGCATTTTAAAGAAAATAACCAACTGTTTCTCACAAGAAGACTTGGAATCACCTAAATGGGGGATGTTCTTCACAACCATCCCTTGGATGGTTAAATAGTTGTGATGATTTGCTGTTCCTCGTTTCATTTGGGGAACACTTCTTTGAGGATTTGGGGTTTCAGAACCTGAAGGACATTCTTTTAAGTATCACCGCTGGGGACAAATCTCCAACTCTGAAGTCGTTCTGAGTAAGAAATGGAGAATAAGGCAGATGATTGAACTAGGCATTTAATGTTTTCAGTCAGAAACATAGTCGGCCATAAAGATACAGGATGGGTTTTCAGCGTGGATCTGGAGACAGCAGAGACAAGTTGCTGACAAGATTTGGAGCCAGGCAGAAAGGGGTCTGAAATCTGTTTTGCCACTTACTAACTGACCTCAGCAAGTGGCTTGACCTCTCCATGCCAGTCTTCTCTACAAAATCAGAATGCCACCTATTTTATAAGGTGGTTTAAATGACATAATGTATGAGAACGGTCCCATACAGCCAGTGCTTATGCCAAAAGATAGCCATTACTATTGATTAAAAAGGACTTCCAAAAAGGTTTTAAACAACAACATAATTAAAGATGTAGCTAGTTTCAAGAACATTCATCTAGGGACACCTGGGTGGCTCAGCCAGTCAAGAGTCTGAGTCTTGATTTTGGCTCTGGTCATTATCTCAGTGTCTTGAGATTGAGCCCCGTGTCAGGCTCTGTGCTCAGCAGGAAGTCTGCTTGAGATTCTCTCCTTCTCCCTCTGTCCCTCTCTCACTCACACTCACTCTCTCTCGCTCTCGCTCTCTCTCTCTCTAAAATAAATGAATAAATCTTTAAAAAAAAGAAAGCATACTCACCTCACCGTTCAAGCTGTGGTTACATATGTCCGGGGCAAGACAAGCAGCTCAAAGTGAGTGCTTTGGTGTCTCTTGTGTTCCCATAGGTTGAGTGCATTTCCACACTTTGCAGTGAGGTTGGCTCTTAACAATTAGTTGCAACAATAAAATAACACCACGTTCTGGGACTGATCATTCCTTATCTGTTGGTTACTGCTCCATAGCACAGTGAGTTTCCAGGAAAAACAGAAAAAAAGAAGAGGACTTCTCTTAAAACAAGAAAAATTTGTTTCTTTAAGAAGGACTGGTAAGTAACTGAGCATGGCCTCCTTCCCTGAGCAGAGCTGACTCTGTACTGAAATGATGAGTCAAATATTTATTGCAGAGTTTTATGCAGTCAACTGGCTGACCAGGATTCAGATCCTAAGAGAATTTTTTTCATACAACATATATTTCTTTTTCATTACACTAGAAATATATGTTCCTTGCAGAAAAAGTAGAAATTGCTGACAAGCAGAAATAATGCTTAAATCACACATAATCCTGCCACCCAGAGATAAATACTGTTAATATTTTTAGTGAACATTCATTCAAGTGTCACTGTATATTTACCTATTTTTACAGAAATGGGATCACAATTTACATGCAATGTTATAACATGGTTTATTAACTAAGCAATACCGTGACCATCTCTCTGTGTCAATAAATATACTTGTACTCATCAAATGGTGCATAGTATTCCACTTAAATAATAACCCATATCTATCCAATTCTGTACTGTTGAACCATGTAGTTGTTTCAAAATCATGTTCTTGCTATTAGAAATGACACTAGGATGAGGTCACCCTGGGAAGAGTGTGTTCCATGAGACTAGAACAAGCAGGGACACAATGGCCCTGATGACAAGGATAGGTCCCTTGGGATAAAAAGGATTCCAAAGGACAGGAAAGAGTAGTTAGAAAACAAAGTAGAATGGTGGTTGCTAAGAGCTTGAGGGAAGGGGAATTGGGGAACTGTGTTCAATGGGTATAGAGCCATGCAAGACAGAAGAGTTCTAGAGATCTGCTGTCTGACATTATTTTATCAAGAGCGTAGATCTCATGTTACATGTTTTTCACCACAATAAAAAGTATATATATGATAGGGAAAGCAAGAAGGGAAGAAGGGAGGGAGAAAAGAAGGAATAAAGGAAGGAAGGAAGGAAAACCAGAGAGGCAGAACTAAAACCAGGAGTGAGTGGTATCAACAGAAGTTGGTGGAGAAAAGAACCTCATAAAGAAGGGAGAGGCTCCTCAACACTGCAGTATTTGCCACCACACCAATAAATGGCCATCCATGGAATCAACTGGATGTTCTATACAGTCCATAAATGGAGCTTCACAAAATTGTTTTACAAAGCCCTCAAATTTACCCCCAACAAAATGCAGCCATTATCAAGCCACTTCGTCATCCAATGGAGTTGGCGTTCACGAAACTGACTCTAGAGCCTGAAGATGCTTTCTGGAAACCCAGTCCCTGACTTCTTGGTCCGTGACAGTCTATGTTGATGCACACAGGTGTTGTGTCTCATAAGCAATGCTCCCTTTTCTGGTGTGACAGATGGGTGTGGCCTCTAAAGACAGACCTGTCTGCTGCCCTATAGCTCACTACACAACTAAAGGGTCACCCATGCCCAAGTTGACAAAAAGCTTCACCTCCCGCCGAGGCTATAACTTTATCATTGGCTTTGTTTCTTTCTTTAAAGGAGTTCTTATTTTTCCCTTAACATATCCAACATTATCCACTGGAAATTATTGATTGGTCCAGTCACATTGTGCATAAATATTAGAAGATACAAACAATAAGTAAAAATCCCTCCAAAATGCACACTTTCACAAACCTAGGCCTGTGAATACAGGCCCCTTAAAATTAAACAACCTCTCTGACACTGTCATCAACCTGGTATAAGAGTTAATGCATTCCTACAAGGTTAAATCCTCTCCTTTAAAGACTGGTGCTCTCAGCGCTTCCCAGTGGGGGCCCAGGGTGGTAACTGCAAATGGTATTTGGCTAAGCTGACCCATCCAACCCTGGGTTTGCCCAGGAGTTTCATGGTTTTAACACTGAAATTCCCAAGTCTTCAAAAACTCTTCAGGATTATTAGTCACTACTGTGGCTCCAATTAGTTTTGCTACTCTTTCTACTAAACTCTAACAAGAGGACTTCTTTTTACCCTGAATTTCAAAACCCATTGATTGTGAACGAATCACAACGTCAGAGGGAATCACGTACAATCATTAACAGTTAAGGGCGCCTGGGTGGCTCAGTGGGTTAAGCCGCTGCCTTCGGCTCAGGTCACGATGTCAGGGTCCTGGGATCGAGCCCCGCATCGGGCTCTCTGCTCAGCAGGGAGCCTGCTTCCTCCTCTCTCTCTCTGCCTGCCTCTCTGCCTACTTGTGATTTCTCTCTGTCAAATAAATAAATAAAATCTTAAAAAAAAAATTTAAACAGTTAATATTTATAAGAAATTATAAAATATTCAGAACAAATGATTTTTTAAAAATGACACAACTCCTTGAGGTTCTGGCATTCACCATCCGTCCCTCAGTGACTGGTGAGCCCTCACCCAAGTGTGACTGGGGGGTGTTGCTCTCCTCGGTCCAGTCCAGGCCCTCTTGTGTCATACAGGATTGGTGTCAAATCCGATCCTTCTTCATCCATCCATTCATTATGTAAACTGAGTGCCTACTATGTGTCTGGCAATGTGCTGGGTGCTAGAAATACAGCAGAAAAGAAGAGCTGCATCTCACCTGGTAGAATTTACACAATGGCAGAGTAGACTGATATTAATCAAATAGTCTCACAAAAGAACATATAATTATTAGTTGTGAGGAGTGCAATGCAGGGGAAGTCCAGAATGCAGGTAGGATAGCAGGAGAAGCTGATTAGGGTCAGAGATAGCTTCTCCAAGGAAGAAACATTAAGTTTGCCATGAAGGATGAGTGAAAAAGCGTATCAAAACTCTTACCAGATTAAAAAGTTTCAGAGTCAGACAATACCAAGTGGTAGCAAAGATGTGATGCAGAGGGAACTCTTGTGTACCATTGGTGGGACTGTGTGTCCATTTCTACCTAATGCCTCTGGGGGCACCAGTGTGGCTCAGTTGGTTAAGTGTCTGCCTTGAGCTCAGGTCATGATCCCAGGGTCCTGGAAAAGAGCCCCACATTGGGCTCCCTGCTCAGCAGGGAGTCTGCTTCTCCCTCTCACTCTGCCTGCTGCTCCCTGTGCTTATATGCTTGCTCTCTTTCTCTCTCTCCGTGTCAAATAAATAAATAAAATCTTTTAAAAAAATAAAAATACCTAATGCCTCTGAATGTAACATTCTCTCTTTCTAGGCTGTGCTCTAGATCACTAGGGTTCAGACTCTGCAAAATACATTTCCCACGATCCCTTGCCTGCTGGCTTCCCATGAAGATTTGCCAGGGCAAGACACTGGTGGAGAGGAGAAGGCAGGAGGAAGAGGGAAGCTTTTTGTCTCCAGCTCTGACCCTGGTGACACTTACCCATGAAGCTAAAGCGACATTGGATGGGCAGTGATCCAGATGCCAGCAGTCTGGGCAGAGGCAGCTCCTCCTTCAACAGCCCTTTTTGAGGTGGTGCCTCCCAGTGGATTCAGAATCAACCGGAATAGTGTCTTACCACAGCCAGCACAGGCTTGTGTGCTGAGCCCCAGGGATCCAGCACATTCTGATTTCTGGGTATCACTGATTCATCCTTTTTGGTCCGCTAACCCCACCTCCTTCCTTTTGCTCTTCTACCTCTCCCAATGCCTTTGGAACCACTTGCTTGTATTCAAATACCTAGAGTGGTTTCTGTTTTCCCAACTAGACTGAGTTTCAACCACCTTTTCTTCTCACAACTTTTTATTTTGAAAAATTTCAAACACACATAAATGGTCCTTCCACAATTTTGCCACATTTGCTTCCTCTTTCCCTCTTTCTCTTCTCTTTTTCTCTCTTCTCTTTCTCTGTCTTTCCATATACTCTGCTTCACTGAGCCATTTGAAAATGAACCATAAACATCTTTGCACTTTACTCTTAAATACTCTTACGAAAGACCAAGTTGGGGGCACCTGGGTGGTTCAGTCAGTTAAGCCTCTGACTCTTGATCTCAGCTCAGGTCTCAATCTCACTGTTAGGGGTTTGAGCTCCCATGTTGGGCTCTACAATGGGGGTGAAGCCTACCTATAATTAATTAAATTTTTAAAAGTAAAAGAAAGACTAAGGAAAGAACTTTTTCTTATGTAATGCCAATATCATTCACATTTTAAAAAATAACAGTAACTCCACAGTATCACCCAATATTCAGTCCACGTTCACATTTCCCCAATTGCCCCAAATCCAGCCTTTACATTTTCCCCCAGTCCAAGATTCATGCATTGTGTTTCATTTTTATGTTGGCTCAATCACTTTCAAAAACGATTCAGCATTAGCTTATAGAAATTCTGGCACAGATGCACCAGGAAATATGTATAAAATGTCCATAGCAACACAGTTCTTTAGAGAAAAATACTAGAAACAATCCACTTGAAGGCAAGAGGAGGAAATGGAAGGGATCAAGCAGGACTGGCTGGGGCAGCTGGGTGGACAATGTTGCCCAGCCACCTGCTTTCCCCGTGGGTTCCACAAGAGTCCATTTGCTTTTTTGGGTTTTGAAGTGCACCCAGTGGCTGTCTGCAGCCACTCAAAAATCACTCTCCCTGCTTGTGCCTCAAAATAGGAAGAGCATTTTTATTGCTCTAGTGATTTCTCTCTTTTGCCTTTCAAAAAAACCAGAAATGCAGGAAATGCACTGGAGGTAATTCCCCTCCAATGCCGAAGAACTCTATTATCGGTCCTCACTCTGCCCAGCCTCCGCACATCCTCGGATGGTGTAATGGCCCTTAATTCTAAGTGCAGCCTGAAAGACTCCCCCATCACACAGCAGCCAGTTGTTCTATGATTATGCCCTGTCTCCCACCATGAAACTTCCCTCACTCACCGTCCCACCCCCAGCCCTCACTGCCTCTAGAGTTAAAAGCAGCCACCTGCTGCCCCATGGGGTTTAACTACTTTACTCTTTCATGTCTTCTTACATGTGTGGGTTACACATGCAGCGATAGAATATTTGCTTTATACTTAGATCTATTTGCCTGTCTACAGTATTATGAATGTGAATGGCTTGAATCATCTACCATTGAAGACCCCGGCTTATAATGTGTCACCTCCATAGGTCATTTTGTTTTCTGTGTTGATCAAGCCTGAAGGATTAATGGGAAAGAATGCTATATTGATGAATGCCTTACGAGGAACTGATTAAGAAGATAGATCCATATACAAGACTCCAACATGACTACCTATATATCACCTCATATGAGGCAATCACACTATCATACCTAAAAACAGTTCCTTATTAACCATCTTCACACTAAGCAATAGATAGTGCTGGTAATAGTTCGAATAAGGTCAGAAGGAAGAGACTATGCCATGTGCTTTCGAACAGATTCTTACAGACATGTCTTATAGAAGACTATATAGTCTTATAGAAGACTATACCCGAGGGTAAAATGTGGTAGACAGTTCAGCATAATCCTTGATGGGCCTCAATTCTTTTTGAGAAGTCACACCAAAATCTTGGCCAAATTTCCCAAGTTATTTCACAGTCTCATCTGGGAAGTCTTTCAAGATTATCAGAGACTTCTTGTAATGACTCAAAGTCCTACTAGTCCCATTTCAAAACCTTGAAAGAAGTAGTAGATCTCTTCCAGTCATGAAAAGAAGTATGAGTGGACTCTTCCAGCATTTCTATACCCAGCACTTGCAATAGCATGGAGATGGTCAGCCACTTGCTAATTAAAATCTTTTGTTCTGTTGGTAAAGGGAGAGGAGAGCCCTTTATCCCAAGTATCATAGTCATTCATTATGCATGGTTTTGTTCTTTTCAGTTTCTTGAGTCATAGATTGCTATGGTGACGTTGATTTTCTTTTCTTTTTTCTTTTTAAGATTTTATTTATTTATTTGACAGAGAGATCATAAGTAGGCAGAGAGGCAGGCGGGGGAAAGGGGGATGGTTCCCTGCTGAGCAGAAAGCCCAATGTGGGGCTCGATCCCAGGACCCTGAGATCATGATCTGAGCCAAAAGCAGAGGCTTAACCCACTGAGCCACCCAGGTGCCCCATGACACCAATTTTCTTAAGCAAAATCAGCCTCAGGGTGATCAGTCATCCCATTCACAGCAATATTGTATTTACCTCTTGCTTTCACCCTCCAATGCCTCTCAAAACCTCCTCAGTTAGTTCTAGGAATTTCCAGAAGATGTCTCATATATGCTAATGGGTAAGTTCTCCCAATATCAATGGAATATCTACCATTTTCATGTTTCCCTACCCCCAGTAGGGATATCTGCTATCCAGCCCTCACACTTACAAGCCCCTATGAAGCTAATATCTCTCTCCTGCCTCTACCCATGGGGCCCACTAAGACAGTATGAATGTCAATACCACATGTACTATCTATTGATGCTCATGAAATGCCAGCCCCACCTCCTGCCACTGGTCCTACACTGTTACAGATCTTCCTGCGCCACAGAGTTTATAGCGAAGGCATTCCCCTGTATTCTTACTTCAGCCTCTTCTCTCCATGGGACTCGGCATCCAAAGACGCTGAGTTAGTGGACCACTCTCAAGAGCAGTTTCCAACTGTGCTCAGAAGTATCCTAGCACTCTGAACACTACGGTATTGTTCTAAGGCCCAGCCAGTGTGCTTGCCTTCCTTTGGGAAGAGTTCTGTCCTGAAAATATTTCAGAGCCTTTTAAAAATTGACCTCTGTTGACACATCCTGTAACATAGATGAAATTTGAATTTTGAAACATTATGTTAAATGAGTAAGCCAGATACCAAAGGAAAAATATTGTATGACTCCACTTACATGAGACATCTAAAATAGTCAATCCATAGAAACAGAAAGTAGAATGGGGGTAGCCAGGGACTAGGGGTGGAGGACAATGAGGAGTTAGTGTTTCGTGGGTACAGAGTCTCAGTTTGGGGTGATGGAAGTATTCTGGAGATGGATGGTTACACAATAATGTGAGTGTACTTAATGCCACTGAGCTATATACTTAAAAATTGTTTAAATAGTAAACCTTATATTATTGCATATTTAAACACAATAACAAATAAAATATGTACAACAAGATGAGCCAAAAAAAATATTGGCTTTGGCAGGCCCATCCCACCAGGCCTCTGGATATACCTAGGTGTGTCTGCTTCCCAAAGTAGACTCAAGTTGGACCTCCAACAGCTCTTAGAAACACAGTGGGACTAGCCACCACTGTAGCAATAAAGAACTATTTTATTGAAGGCCTGTCATCTCTTGTTAGTGTTTTCACATAGGAATTCCTTCCTGGAATTACTTGGGAATTTACATTTTCCTGAATTCCAAGAAAAATCAGTCAAAAAATCAAGAAAAATTGGAATTCTCCTGTGAGAATCAATGCTTAGCAATCATCGGACAGACCATCGGGGTTCAAAAGAAACTGCTGGCATGGAGTTAAAAGCAAAAGAAAGATACGCTGATAAGTGGAGTCCATGATAAGACTGACGTTTCTGAGCACCAGGAAGAGGACATGGAGTAGGAAAGCGATCACACCACCAAACAGTCTTGCTCGTGGTTGCCTTGTTGTAAGTGTGGGTTTATGGGGCCAGTCTTCTCTTAATGGTAATAGATAAATCATTCTTGCAAATAAAATTGATATTAGTAAGTTTGAACACATATAAAAATTCTATGCGTGACATTCTAAGAAATAAGTTTTGGAAGTCAAATAAGTCCTTACGTTGGCAATGTCAACATGTGGTTCTGGGTAGTGCTATTAAATTTACTAGGACACTCAAATGTTATGCTATTCAAACACTACTCAATAATATTTATCAGTGTTTTCCAATTATCTACAGACTATAGTTTTTTATAAATATTTTACCAGAAAAAAAAGTGCAAAAAGAATAAGATGTGAAAGCTTGTCATAGAATGCTTCCATATGAAATTAGAAATTGATCTCAAATCTGAATTGGCAAAAGCAATGTTAATTTCTTTTTTGTAAAGATTTTATTTATTTATTTATTTATTTATTTGAGAAAGAAAGCACAAGCAGGAGGAAAGGAAGAAGCAGGATCCCTGCTGAGCAGGGAGCCCAATGTGGAGCTCAATCCCAGGACATCAGGATCATGACCTGAGCCAAAGGCAAACTCTTAACCAACTGAGCCACCCAGACACCACTATGTATTTATTTGCTTGTTTGTTTGCCTGTCTATAGAGAGGACGGGCTGGCGGTGGCGGGGGTGGGACGGTGCAGAAGGAGAGAGAGAAAGCATCTCAAGTAAACTTTGCACTGAACACAGAGCCTGATGCAGGGCTCAATCTAACAACATTGAGATCATGACCTGAGCTGAAATCAAGAGTTGGTTGCTTAACTGACTGAACTACCACGCACCCCAAGCAATATTGATTTCTGCAATATTGGTTCTGATAGCAGAACCAAAACAGGGAACAACAAACTATTTTTAACATTAAAAAAGGAAATGAGTTTAAATGAAACAACACAAACCCTGTTATCCAACTTGGAGATGCTTTGGGATGCACCCTTAACAATTCTACCAGTATTGATGTAAAATGAAAGAAATTTCTCTACATCTGAAATATTATTGGTCACAAAACAGAGATCAAAAATACTGGAAAGGAAAATTAATGTTTACTGTGCCTTAAAATTTTACTTTTAGAATGACAACTTTTAAATATGAAATAATTGTGTTATTTTTCAAATTTTAAAGGATTTTCATTTGGCCTTTATTTGATGCTAATGGTCCCTTCTTTTGGTGTTTTTTTTTTTTTAATGATCAGATGTTTATAGCAAGAAAATATTGTTTTGCATGTTGTTGAAATGTATAATCTTTTCATAATATATCACTTCATATAAACCAGGCATTTTTTTTTAAAGATATTATTTATTTATTTGAGAGAGAGAGAAAACACAAGCAGGGAGCACAGCAGGCAGGAGAGGGAGAAGCAGACTTCCTGCTGAGCTGGGAGCCAGATGCAGGACTCAATCCCAGGAACCTGAGATCACAGCCTGAGTCAAGGGCAGATGCTTGACCAACTGAGCCACCCAGGTGCTCCTAAACCAGGTATTTAATACATGAAGGAAATTTTTCTATATAGAAAAACCTGTGTATAACACTATCACAAAAATTCACTATTTGTTATTATGGTCACTCAGTTTTAAACTCAAAAATAAAGTACTAAAAATTACAATGGAAGGCATGACTTTGGGAAATCCTGGAAATTCCCAGGGATTCTAACTTCTCATTCTTGAATTCTGAATATTCACATCTATCATGAATTCAGAAATTCTATTTTCTGTCCATTTTTTGGATAAAAAATGTATGCATTTAAGGTGTGAAACATGACGATTTGATGTACATCACATGACACATTACATGTGAATTGATTAGTACAGTCAAGCTAATGAATGTATCTCCTTACATAGTTGCCATATTTTTGTTCGTAGTAAGAATGCCCGAAATCTATTCTCTTAGCAAATTTGCAGTATTCAATATGGTATTAGCTATAGTCACCGTGCCGTACATTAGATCTCTAGACTTACTCATCACGTATAACTACAACTTTATATCCTTTGACCAACATCTCATTGACCCTAGTCACCACCATTCTACACTCTGCTTTATATTCATTTGACTTTTTTAGGTTCCACATATCAGTGAAATCATATAATTTCTTCCTTTCTGTGTTTGGCTTATTTCACTGAGCATAACATCCTCCAGTTTCATTCATGTTGTCCGGAAGGATATGATCTCCTTTATTTTAAAAGGCTGAAAAATATCCTAGATGTACCCTAGTCTCTTTATCCATTCATCCATCAGCATATGCTTAGGATGCTTCCATATCTTGGCCATTGCAAATAATGCCGCAATGAACATGAGTGCCCAGGAATCTCCTTAAGGTGATGACTTCATTTCCTTTAAGTATATACCCAGAAATGAGATTGCTGGATTGTACAGTAGTTCTATTTTTAGTTTTTGAGGAACCTCCATGCTGTTTTCCATAATAGCTGTACCAATTCACATTCTCACCAGCTGTGCACAAGGGTTCCCTTTTCTCCACATCCTTACCAACACTTTCTAGCTCTTCTCTTTGTGATGACAGCCATTCTAACAGGTGCGAGGTGATATCTCACTGTAGTTTATACTTATAGTTCCCTGACGATTAGTGACATTGAACACCTTTTCATGTACTTGTTGGCCATTTGTATGCCTTCTGTGAAAAAAATATCTATTCAGTTCCTTTGCCCATTTTTTAAATTGGGTTGTTTGTTTTTTGCTATTGAGCTGTATGTCTCCCTTATATATTTTACATCTTAACCCCTTATCAGATATACAGTTTTTCCTGCCCATTTATTAAAGCCACTCAGTTCATCAGAAAGTTTGCACAGGAGTCTAACCCATTAGTTCAAGTGAACTTTATTTGCATATGGATATATAAGCAGACAGAACCTTGGTCTTACTATATACTAGATATCTGAGGAATTCAAAAATTACTTTCTAAAAACTAGAATTTACGGGAAATTCCTTCAAATGGCCAAATATTAGTGTTACTTAGTAATTTTACAAAATAATTAGTCAGAAATTATATTTCAATGTTTGAGATTTTGAAGAAGGTAAAATTTTCTGATGAGCATTTTGAAAGATTTAACTTTTTTAAAATTTATTTATTTTCATGTAGACTCCACATCCAGCATGGAGCCCAATGTGGGGTTCGAACTCATGACCCTGAGATCAAGACCTGAGCTGAGATCAAGAGTCAAATGTTTAACCAACTTAACCACACAGGTGTTCCTCTGGTGATTTTTTTTTAATAGTTCAGGAAATTTTATTCATGGAGTTCCTCCATTATAACATGATCTCATGGATAGCATCATGGACTCCACTAGAAAGAGAAGTACATTCTTTGTCACAGATAAAGGTGTAGTTTAAGAAATAATCTTATTCAACTTACAAACACATTTTCTCAACTTACAAAAAATAAAAAATTATTTAGCAAAGCAGATCAGTCTACTTGATTAATCTACATAAGTCTAGGTGTGCTACTGAGAATACTTGTCACCGTTCACTGCAATTTGTCAGAGCTTTATTGTGCTCCCCATTACTAGTAAAATCTCAAGAAAAGTGATCAGATACTCTAGAATAAATATTGAAGAATAATAGTCTCTATATTCAAATTTATTCCTGTCCCTCTAATAAGGGTGAAATTTCAATAATGGGAAAAATATTGGCCTGGCCCACATTCCGTGGAAAGCAGAGCCTGAGGCAAGGATTGAGTCCCAATGCTTCACTTTATGGGGTGCCAGTTCCAGAGCAGTGAGAGTGAGACATGAGGTTTGTAGGGATGGGGAGCACTGTAAGACCCTGTATGTTGTGAAGGTATAAAAACTGACTATTTTGTAGATGTACCCATTGGGCCAGAAACTCTAGACAGGTTAATCTAGAGAAACTATGGCTTGGAACTGGCCATGGGAAGCAACAAGGAGCAGTAATTCATCCACTCAGCTCCTTCCCATTTCTTATTTCCTTCCATTAATCAATGTTTGCCCCAGTAGGGACTTAACTCCTCTGAATTTCTGGGTTGCATCTTCTAGGCCCTTTGACTGATGCTCCAGAAATGAGATTCTATGCCCCAACACACAGCATCTCATCCGTGTCCCATAGGAGGGCAAGAGGACAGAAACTCAGGGTGGTGACTAGTCAGTCTGGCTATGCAGCAGGTCCCAGGGACTCATAACCTCCAGGTGATGGAGCCATGCCACCCCAGAGGGAAGAGGCCAGAGCAGCAGCTGAGGTAGAACAAGCAGCTAAAGACCCAGGTGGTGACGGCATTGAGAGAGAGCCATAGAAGGAGTATGAGATGTGCCTGATCTGAGTATTTCATACCAGTTTCAAGTATTGTCTTCAACAGAGTATCATAGGCTGAAATGTCTTCCCACTAAAACTCGTATGTTGAAGTCCTGGCCCCCAGAAGGTCCTCAGAATGTGACTATATTTGGAGACAGGGTCTTTGAGGTCATTAGGGAGACTGTGATCCAATCTGATGGCTATGCTTCTGAGAAGAGGACATAAAGACAGAGACACACACAGAGGGAAGGCCATGTGAAGAGGCAGGGAGAATATGGCTGTCTACAACCCAAGGAGAGAAGTCTCAGAAGAAACCAGCTCTGCTGACACCTTAATTTTGGTCTTCCACCCTCCAGAACTGCAAGAAAATAATTGTCTATTGTGTAAACCACTGCCTGTTGTATTTTGTTTGGCAGCTCTAGCAAACTAATGCACAAAGATAGATCAGAGGTCAACCAAATCAAATTCCACCCTGCCTTCCCTTCACATCGGTCCTTTGTTCACATTCCCTTGGGCTCAATTCCTGGAGCAGCCAAATTATTAACTGTCTGAATCTACCAGAATGAATGAACCATCTTAATTTTTTAATCAAAATGAGAGTCTCCAATAAAGTAGTAGATGCTTTTGCTAGTAGAATGTAACAATATATCCAAATAGGCACTGTATGTTTTAATGAAGTATTTATTTATTGCACTGGTATTAGCTCTACAATTATCTTACTACCCCTTACTGGGACATAGCAACAATTATTCATATATTAGTGTACTGATTATTGAGATAATAGAGCAATTTCAACCAAGTCAATAAAAGAAATGAAAAAATAATAGAAGTTATGATGTGCTCTTAAAAAAAATTTTAAAAAAAACCCTAAAATTTGTAGAATCCACAGTGAAGCCTGATACAAAAACAAACTAGAAAAACAAAAGTGGCTGAAATACCAAACATTTACATGGCTGTGAGGAATGTAAACTTTATATACGGGTTTATTCAGTGCAATTGGTGTTTTGGGGTTCAAAAAAATCATATGAATTGAACAAAATACACTTACTTTTTGTTTTTAAGATTTTATTTATTTAATTTACAGAGAGAGAGAGAACATGAGTAGGAGGGGCAGAGGGAGAGGGAGTGAGAGAATCTCAAGGAGACTCAGTACAGAACCCAACACAGGACTCAATCCCAGGACCCTGAGATCACTATCTGAGCCAAAAACAAGAGTAGGAGGTTTAACCAACTGTGCCACCAAGGTGCCCCTGAACAAAATACATTTAAAATAATCAGATGGGAGGCCAAGGGAGATTGTTCAATGAACAAGAGAATACCCAAAAAAACACTGTTTTTGTTTTCTTTTAGTATTTTTATTTATTTATTTATTTATTTGAGAGAGAGAGAGAAAAAAAAAACAAGCTGGGGAGAGGGGCAGAGAGAGAAGTGGTCTCCTGGTTGGGCAGGGAGCCCCACACAGGACTCGATCCCACGATCCTGGGATCATTACCCCAGCCGAAGACAGACATATAACCAACTGAGCCACCCAGGCACCCAATACTGCTTTATGCATACCTTTTATTAGATGATTCACTAATGCCCTACAAACTCTGTTTAATTAGGTTCGTTTACATTATAGCAAATAAGTAAGTATTGTCTTGTGTTGTTTTATGTTATATCTTTTTCCCTTTTCTCTATCGTTTAGCCATCTCTTCTGTTGGAAGTTCCTACACTATTTTCCTCATGTCTCATGTTTTACGTCCTCGTAATTGCATTTTATTGCTTCTCTGCTGGGGCAAGCTATTTTGAATCCTATCAACCTCCATTTGAGTGCCTTTGTAGGAGGTACTGAGTTCGTGGGAGGAGGAAGATGAACCAAGCTAGTCCCTGTCCTCCTGGTATTTACCATCTAGAATGAACAAGCACTTAGAGGTTAGAGCCAAACCTGTTTAACTTGTGTACAATTTCTGCTAATACAGGAGCAGAAATTAAAGTCATTTGACCCCTTTTCCAGTGCCTTCTCACCATCCCCCAGCACCACATAAAGCTGCCCTTCAACAATAAAATGGATACGTAAATTGTGGTATAGTCATAGTAAAATGGATACATAAATTGTGGTATAGTCATACAATGGGTAACTACAAAGCAATGCAAATGAACATCTACAACTATATTCAACAAAACAGATGACTCTCACATATATAATGTTAAAGGCAAGAAGCCAGCCAGAGAAGGATGCATACTGTGCTGTATAATTCAGGTATATAATGCACAAAAGCAGACAGAACTAAGCCATGCTGTTAGAAGTTAGGAAAGTGGTTTATCTGGGGGTGAGTTGTGGGAGGCAGTGACTGGTTAGAACCATGAAAGGGATGTTCTGGGATCCTGGCGATCTCTCCCTCTGAGTACCAATTAAACAGGTGTCTTCAGGTTGTGAAAATTTACTGAATGTGCACCCATGTTCCTCTATGTACTATATTGCAATACAAAGTTTTTTTAAAATATCAAATTGTGTCCAGCAATACATAGTTTTTCTAATATTGATAATCATTTAGCTCTAAGTTTTCTTGATTTTCATAGAAACATAAGAATAATATTTCTTCATGACAAATCTTGAAGACAGAGGCATAACTACGTTCAAAAATGTTTAGAAGGATCTTCATAGGGACACCTGGGTGGCTCTGTTTGTTAAGCATCTGCGTTTGGCTTGGGTTGTGATCCCTGGGACCTCAGATCAGGTCCCACATTGAGCTGCTTGCTCCATGGGGAGTTTGCTTCTCCCTCTGCCTGCTGCTCCCTCTGCTTATGCTCTATCTCTCTCTCTTTTTCTTTCTCTGACAAATAAATAAATAAAATCTTTTTAAAAAAATCTTCATAGCAAAGTCCCATGCACATCTGAGCTGAAAGAGGGATCTGGGCAACATGATTGATCAAGTTTTGTGTCTTTTGTCCATTTCAGCTGATAAGCCAAAAGCCACAGGAAATTACGCTAAACTAACAAAAACAGTTAAGTCCATTTTGAAAAACAACAAAGGGCATTGTGGCAACAAGAACTCCAAGCATGGTACTAGATGAATGAAGTAAATGTGTTTTTAAAATATTTCTTTTTGATGGTGAAGAAAAATGCTCTTTGAAAAACATTCACATCTATACTAGTACCCATAAAGCACCAGAGATCTAATGGACGCTCCACTAAGTGGGAAATGAACAACTTGTGAATAGAAAAAAGACAACAAAGTACCCCTTTCAACACATCTACACAAAAGAAATATACACAGAGTCAACTGGGCCAAATGAGCTGGTTGTGTGTGTGTTTCTTTTAAAGTCCCCTTGAGGAACAACACAAGAAAAAGGGAAATCAATGGAATTTTTCAAGCTACAAGAGTATGTTGTATAGTTTAAGATCAATACTTAATTCGTAGGATTGAAAGTTGGCACTTGCCTCCTGCATACATCTATTGTATTTAATATATTAGCATATTGTATTTAAAAACAATTCCATGGGTCCCAATTGCACAACAAGAAGAATGTTGAATTACATAGACCAAAATTAAGCATCTTAAAACCTGATTAGATACTTACTAAATCATGACATGACAGATAGAAAATGAATCCTGAGTCTATCCTTGATTTCAAACAAGGACTTATGAAAATGGTTTGGAATATAAAATTATGGAAAACATTACAGTACATCAAAGCAAAGCAAGTTTAATTAGGCTTAGTTTGATAATTGCTGAAAACAAAGAACCTGCCTCACAGCATGGCTAGTGTAAAATCCAGCAGTAAGTCCAGTTGATCCAAATTAAAACCTCCCTATCTACCATCCCACATGAATCCTTTTATCTGAAGTCTACAGAGAACAAAGAATTACAATTCAGCTCAGAATGACAGAGGGCCTCTAGTTTTTTCATCAGGATTTGTTTTGGCTAAAACCCGACTATGCATGTTTCATTTCTCTAGTCTAAAAATGTAACATACAAGGACTTTAAGGTAAAACCCAAGAGACTTACCATTACTAGCAAAAGCCAATAGGAGATCAGTGTATTTCTTCATCATATGTGGATCTATAGAATCCGTTTCCACTTTTCCCCACACAGGTGTCATAGGAAACAAATATGTCCCCTTACAGCCAAATTCTTTTCTGAATTATTGATTTTCTGGATGCGAAGCATAGAAATGGATCTCTCGGGAGAACTATAAAACTTCCCCCAAATTTAAGGAGATTAAAAACATCATTAAATTAATTGGGTCAAAGAGTTATAGCTATGCTAATTTTTCAAAGTGAAAACATATAACAGGGAATCAGGAAGCCTAAAAGGAAGTCAGGGGTGGAGCTGAAATGCTGTTAAATCTCCGGTCCCCCTATTTTGTTCAGAACCTCATCACCTACCAGCCCACCAGGCACTGAGGTCTCCTTCCTAGTATGCCTGACATTGGGGTTCTTCCTGCCAGCCACTTGCAATGCGTCGCCCAAATCATAGTCCTAAAAAATAAATATGATCGTGTTGTCTGCCCACTTATAGAATTCCACTGTAATTTTAAAAATTCAATCCTCATATTAAAAAAACTCACTAATAATAGAAATGCTAATTAAATCAGCAATTAAATACCATTTTCGCTTATCGAATGGGCACAAATACCAAACAAAAAAATGATTAGTGCTGGTAAGAGAGTTATGGAAGAGGCATTTTTATACATACCTCTAGTGAAAGCATCAATTAGTATAGCTTTTTTGAAAATCAATTTGGCTATATAAGATCATGACCATTAAAAAAAAGTCATATGCCTTGACCCTACTTCTATGATTTTATCCTCAAAAGTAGTCAGAGTTATGAACAAAGATTTTTGTAGAAAAACAATGATGAAAGGTTAAAATTGTGATGCTTAGCAGAAGTAAAACTCCAACATTAACAAAATAGTGGCCAGAGGAGCACCTGGGTATCTCAGTTGGTTAAGCACCAGACTCTTGATCTTGCTCAGGTAGTGGTCTCAGGGTCTTGAGATTAAACCCCACTTGGGCCTTTGTGTGCATCTATAAGTCTGCTTGAGATTCTCTCTCCCTCTGCCCCTCCCCTACTTGTACACGTTTGCGCACATGTGCAGTCTTTCTCTCCTCTCTCTCTCAAATAAATAAATCTTCAGAAAAAGAAAAAAATGGTGGGCAGAAGGTCACCTAAAGGCAGACTGGACACCTGTATCAATCCACTGAGGTTGCTCTAACAAAATAGCATAGACTGGGTGGCTTGTAAACAATAGAAATTTATTTCTCACCATTCTAGAGGCTGGAAAATCCAAGATCAAGGGGCTAGCAGATGCTGTGTCTGGTGAAAGCCCACTTCCCAGTACATAGCTGGCCACCTTCACACAGTGTTGTCACATGGTAGAAGAGTAAAGGGTCTCTCTGGGGTCTCTTCTATAAGAGAACTAATTCCATTCAAGAGGACTCTCAATAGCCTCAGTTCCAAATATCATCACTTTGGGAGTCAGGATTTCAACATGTGATTTGTGGGGTGGGGTGAGGGCGTCACATTCAGTCTAGAGCAATGCCACAGGGCAGGAGTCTGGGGATAGGAAATCCTATAGTTAGGATTATGTGTGCAAATGCTGACTAGTCTCCAGAATAAGAGAAAGGAAGCTGATTGTTAAGACCATAAATACCTGAGTACATGAGCAGGAGGACATTGTCTCAATGTGCTATATCCTGCAAAGCTGCTAACGCTGCATTCAAAATATATATTGACTTTTTAATAATGCATATCCACAGCAAAGAATTCAAGTAACGCAGGATATACCCAAGTAAAGTTTTAGCCCAAACACCTCCACATGAAATAAATCATTATTAATATTAAAGTCCACGATACTCTGGTGTCTCTTCAGATCGCATAAATCTTTCACCTTTTACCAAAGTACACATCAACCCAGCAGTCCTCTGTGCATATTTAAACTGGATATAAGAAAGGCTTTTATAAAACTAGGATCAAATATAAATAAATTAAATGATACACTTCTCTTGTTTAAATGCTGCTCATCATTTTTTTTTAAACTTTTTTGTGTGTTTTATTTTGTTTTGACTTTTTAATGTGGTTATTCATTCCATCAAATCCTGTAGGAGGAATATCCTGTGATTTAGCTTGTGCCTTCTTTACAAAGATGTGGTCCTGAGTCTTCGTTACAAAAACGTTGGTGCTGGGTCATACAACTCTAAAACCTGTTGAAACTGATTAGTGCTTCTAACTCCAGAAATGTCCTTTATTAGGGACAAAGACAGACTCATTTCTGCATCACACATTGTCAAGGTTGAGACCAAAATAGGAACAGAGTTGAGAAAAGAGACCTCTTCGTTTACTCAGGTCCATGTTTAACAACGACAATAACACAGTGGCTTCTAGAGCTCTAAAGCAGTAAATGTCATCTGCGGAGTTTTGCTGAGACATATGCCTCCCACATCCCTTTTATAATGGCTCTGAAGGGTCACTATTTAGAGTCCTCTGTTGCTCTGACCTGGCTTTAAGTGTCCCTGTAGTACAAGCATGTGTACAAGCATTAGTGTTTACTGAGTACCTATTACGTGCTCGGCTCTGCAACCGGTGCTTGGGGAAATGAAAGGAAAAGTCAAGTCTCTGCCCTCACAGGACTTCCCAGCTGGAGAGAGAAGGTGTGTTCTTCGGAAACAGCAGCACAACGGTGCGAGACAGGAGAGAAGTACTCCACTCTGGGCTCCACCTGAGCTTTGGTGAGATTGATTACATCCATGAGGAGGGCCCCAAGGGGTCATTCTGTCCAGGTCCTCGCACTGAAGCCCTCATCATAAATGCCTATTTGTTGAGCAGCCGTTACCGGTCGTTACCTGATGACTACGAGTGACACTTTTAAAGTGGGAAATTATTGAGCTTTTTGTGTGTAAAAGGTTTCTGAACTACCTATTAGTCAACCAGTTCTCCCTTAGCAGCACATAAAACTGTCATTTTGAGTCACGCTGAGTCAACCACAGGCTACCTTGACTCATGGGGACAAAAATGAGTTTATGTTGAACAAGAGGTTAGACCCGCCCAACTCCGCTACCGTTTTTGTTTCTCTAAAACTTAATGTGAATTTGTCACACATGGGTCAAAAATCTGTATTTTCTTAACATAAATTTCAACATAAGGGACTATCCAATATAAAAGGAAGTATGGAACCAACCCCAGGTTCAAAATCTGGCTCTGCCATTCTCTAGCTCTGTGACCTTGCACCAAAGGTTCCTCATCTGTAAAATGGGACTTTGGCGACCTCCGCGTGGGACTATGGGACTATGGCGACATCCCCTGCTGCGAGGATTCATATCACTCTGCAGGGAAAGCACCAGGCATAGAACATTTCGCAGTAACTGTAATGTGTTTGCTTTTTTATGTGAGAGCGTCTGTGTTTGTGGCCTTATTGGGACCCTCAATGTTAGTGTTTTAAGCTTTTATTCATTCACTTTCAGCTTTTGGCTGGGAGGACACCTAGGTGCAACTCTCCTCAGTTGTCTCAAATCTGGGTTCATCCGACACATGCCGCCTCCGCCATGCCACCTGAGTTCAACCTCAGGGACATCAAAGCCATATACCTGAGGTGCACCGGTGGGGAAGTCACTGCCACTTCCGCCCTGGCCCTGAAGACCGGCCCCCTGGGTCTATCCCAAGAAAGTTTGGTGATGATATTGCCAAGGCAAGGGGTGATGGGAAGGGTCTGAATATTACAATGAAACTGACCATTCAGAACAGACAGACCCAGACTGAAGCGGTACCTTCTGACTTGGTGCTGATTACCAAAGCCTTCAAGTAACCACCAAGAGATAGAAAGAAGCAGAAAAACATTAAGCACCATGGAAAATCACTTATGATGAGATTGTCAATATTGCCCAACAGATATGACACCAATACTTTTTATTAATTTTATTATTTATCTATTTATTTTTTTAAAAAAATTATTTATTTATTAGAGAGAGAGTACACGAGAGAAAACAGGGGCAGAAGGAAAGGGAGAAGCAGACTCACCCTGAGCAGGGAGCACGACTTGGTACTGGACCCCAGGACCCTGGAATCAAGACCTAAGCCGAAGAGAGATGCTTAACCAACAGAGCCGTCCAGGCACCCCTATTTTTTTTTTACTTATTTATTTTTAAGTATGCTTCATGCCCACAGTGGGGTTTCAACTTACAACCCCAAGATCAAGAGCTGCATGCTCTACCAACTGAGCCAGCCAGGCACTCCAGTGCAGCATCGATAGCCAGAGAACTCTCTGGAATCATTGAAGAGATCCTGGAGGCTACGCAGTCTATGGATTACATTTTGATGGCCACCACCCTCGTGACATCATAGATGACATCAACAGTGGGGCAGTGGAGTGCTCATCAAGTTAAGAACTAAAGGAAGATATTTCAATAAAGAATCATAAGGGTTTTAATGATAGAGGGAGTACTGAGATTAATGATGGCTTCATGAAGGCTTTAAAGAAGTAGAGCTCAGGGGTACCTGGGTGGCTGTCGGTTAAGCTTTTGCTTTCAGCTCAGGTCATGATCCCAGGGTCCTAAGATTGAACCCCACATCCAGCTCCCTGCTTAGCAGGGAGCCTGCTTCTTCCTCTCCCTCTGTCTGCTTCTCCCCCCTGCTGTGCTCTCTCTCTCTCTCTCTTTCTCTCTCTCTCTGTCAAATAAATAAATAATACATTAAAAAGTAGAGCTGAATTTTAGCAAATACTCTGGCTTTGGGTAGGCTTCAAAGAGAGGGAAAGACAAAGCAGAGGTTGGAGTCTGTATGAACAAAGCTAAGGAGGCTGCAATGAATGTAGCAACAACCTGACACTGACAGGAGGAAGACAAAGGAATAAACATTTTCAGAGAAACTGCTATGTGCCAAGAATCTTTGCGGGCTCATTTAGGCAAATAATTGCATTTAATTTTCCTACCAAACCTATTAACTAGATTTGTTTATTGGCTCCTCAGTTATTAACTGAGTGGCTACAATTTTTTGGAAGAAGCTAGAAGTTAAGAACCTTGTTTCAGACCTTGCAGTCAACAAGCAGTAGAGCTAGAATTCACACCCAAAGCTCCTGCCCCAGGCTTGTGTTTTTCCAGCTGTAAATTGCTACCTTTAGCAGCATATAGGAAATTAAAGTGAGGGCAGATTACAGAGAACAGGAAAGCTGGGTAGATGAGTTTAAAATTGTTGCTATGTTGATGATTCTATTGCCCTGTAATTAAATTATAGTTACACTAGCCATCCATGTATGTAATTTATCAATGATTAAATAAATGATAAGATACAATTTTTGTTAGTCACATTAAATCAGATTAAAGGAGACATATACTATATATGTCTATAGATAGTATACTATATGTGTATATATATATATATATATATATACTATGTGTGTGTGTGTGTGTGTGTATATATATATATATATATACACACATACCCATACTAGCAGAAAAAAAAGAAACGAAATGTGTTATGAAAGACATTATTGAGAGGTGCCTGGGTGGCTCAGTCAGGTAAGTGTCTCCCTTCGGCTCAGGTCATGATCCCGGGGTCCTGAAATCGAGCCCCACATCAGGCTCCCCGCTCAGCTGAAAGTCTGCTTCTCCCTCTCCTCATCCTGCTTGTGCTCTCTATCTCTCTTTGTGTGTCAAATAAATAAATAAAATCTTAAAATAAAAAAAAAGACATTTTGGGGTTGACAGACAAAATTGGAATTAGGATGGTAGGTTAGGTAAAAATATTCTATCAATGTTAACTCTGCTGAACTTGATAACTGTATTATGGTAAGGTAAGAGGAAATACACATTGAAATATTGAAGGGTAAGTTCTGAGATGTATGCCACTCACTCTCAAATGGTTCAGAAAAAAAATACACACACACACACGGAGAAAGAGAGAGAAAATGAGAGAGCCAATAAGGCAAAATGTTAACTATAGGTAAATCCATATAAAATAAAATACAATCAGGTTTTCTTTGTACTATTCCTTGTGCTAGTCCTATCCTTGAAACTTTTCTTCAAATTTTCTATTATTTCCAAAAGAATTATATTTTTGATCATTTTTATTTTGAAGATTCGGGACTTAGTGCATTGATCAAATATTTAAGGTTAACCAAAAGTGACTTTTTGAAACAAAAATATAGCATAATACTTTCCTCTTTTAAAAAGATCAAATTTAATTTATCCAGACTGTAGAAAGAGAAAATGGAATTTAATGAGCATCTAATATGTTCTAGGTCCTTTACAAATTTTTTTCATGCAATCTTCACAACAGTCTTCAAGGTAGATTTTATCCCCATTTTTTAAGTGATAAAACTGAGGGCTCAAAGAACTCAAAGCTCCCAAGGTAATGTGGAAATTGGATTCAAATCCAGATCTATTAATATCTGTAGTGTCAAATTAAAGTAAATACCTACAAGGCATGAAAATATCACAATCATCTCATTATTTATATGTAAAATTAAAATGCACTCATATTAAACTATTACATTTGATATTAAACAAACACTGGTTAATGTCCAACCTTTACTTGGATTATCTTAAAAGCACAATTTGGATTATTTGCCTTAAGTGCATTGTCTTACATGTCCCTTGTGGAGGTCAGTCACCAGCTAAAGAAGCTGAATCATGAAGCAAAGAGAAGAGATGTGGTAGCGGAAAATACCAACATAACCTCACTTGACTGCAACTGAGCACCCTACCTGTTAGATCTGGGTTTTCATTCTACACTCTCTGTTAAGTACACATGCACGCATGTGTGCACAGCGGCGTGCCCATACGTGTGATATCATTCAGCCCCTTACTCCCCACCCATCCAGACCTATATAGTCCCAACCTGGGACTCTGTCTACTCCTCCTTTTCCTTCCTGCCCCACCAATGTTTAGTTATCAGAGAAGGACTACTACTAAGGGCCCACAGTGAAACAGGACCACCTCATGTCCCATTGCCATGGGTCTGTATCTCCACAGGTAATTTCACCCAACAACGCACTCCACTGATTCAATTTCCTTTGTCACATTCCCTATTGTGATGCCAAACAGTCATAAATGCTGTTAAACCAGGCCAAGAATGTGTTTGGAGATCGTGTAGAATGGAATTGGTTGTAAGAAGAGGTGTCAATTATCGTAGACTTGTTCATCTTTTCCCTGCCATGGTGGCATTTGAAATTTTTCTGTTACTCATTTAGATTCCAATCTCTGAGCTTCCCTCTCCCTTCTTCCAGCTTCTAAGTCAAACAGATTTTTCTCAGCAAAATAACCCTTCGGTGACTAGCAGAGACAGGCTGGTATGTGGGCTACAGCAGATGTACGAGACAAGCTCTACAGGCATGTTAAAGGGCTCAGTGTCAAGATAAAATTTATCTAATGCAGCATTTCCTCTCAAGTGCAATTTATCATCCCTTAGATGTTGAACCCCTTATAAATATTAGATTCTCTTTTTCCACAAACACTGTTTGTTATTGTACCCTTGGTTCAGGACAGGCTTTGAAATTAGATTGACTCATTTCATTTCTGCTTGCAGATTCACTTTCTTTACTCCCAATTCTAATTTTTTCCCTTTGCCTTGAAATTCAATTTCTATTCTAACACTTTGAAAAACAATGTCAATTAGAATTTGGCACTTCTGTGGAAGCTGTTTATTCCAAAATGCCTTTTAACACACTTGCATCAGTTCAGTGTCTACTGAAGGACCCACATCCTAGGAAGACGGCTGGCATCTGCAAAGTCACCTGGGATGTGCCTCAGTGTGACAGTGCCACTGATGGCATGAGGCCTTTGCTGCGACTGAGCAAAGAGATCCAGTTGTTTCTAAACTATCAAGGCCAATGATGATAGAATATTAGAACTCGACGCCGGCTGTGCCAGCTCATTTTTTTGGCGGCAAGATTGGAGAAAGGAGCAGTAGTCACTGAGCGCGATCCTAGAGAGGGATTAACAGGTCCTGACTCATAAGGATTCCAGGTCATGTCACAGTAGCATACCCAAAGGGACTGACAAAGCCATGCCAGTGCATAACTAATAGACGTCAGAAACCGGGGGGACATGCATGAAATGTACAGTGGATCAGAAAAGCAAACTAGGCAGTAGGTAAGGCAAATTCCGGAAAGGGGCTAATGTCCTCTGCCAGACACAATAAAGGTTTGGAAGGAGCAGAATTCAGAGACCTTCCAGCCCGACATCCGTGCTGAATGAGGCCTACAGACCTGCCGCTCTGTGTGAGCTGTGCTTTCCCCAACTGGAATTAATCACTTGCTCCCGAAACTCCCACAGCTCTTTGTTACCTTATTTACAACCCTTGAAATAACGGATGTGGAAGTGCTTTGTAAACTGAAAAGCACTGTACAAATGTCAGGCATTGGGGGTTTAGCAGGGGAGCAATAGATGATGCCTTTCTTCCAGTCCTGAGTCGGGAACCAATTGAGAGAGAAAGAGAGAGAGAGACAGGGAGTCAGCCAGACCATCTTGTCAGGTTTATTACTGATACAGCTGGTTCAAGCATAGGGCAGCAGTGGACTTCCTCCGACTTCCCTCCAGAATCAAACTTACCCCTCAGTCAAGGCAGAAAGTCTGACCAAGGAGTCCAGGCTAATCAGAGGCTCCTTCCTCCTCCCTTGAGGAGACTTGAGTGTAGGAGCAGAGCGAAGGGAGCCTGGAAGTGTTACTCTCAGTCCCTCCACATAGAAAACCAAAAAGAACCAAAGTCCATTCACCATAAAGGACTATCTGTGCTTCAAGCTTCAGTCACTTAGGTATACTGGGCAGGCTCTGGGCAAGATGGTGAGGATATAGAGAGCAGTGAGACCTCGGGGAGTTCATAATCTCATAGAAACTATTAATAATCCAATGTGCTAGCTGTCCATTAAGAAAAGTGCAGTTCATTATGCCTGCATGAGCAGGGGAAGTTTTCACAGAGCAGGTGATAAGGGAGTGGGCTCCTGGAGTAGGTGTAGGAGTTCCCTAGATGGAGAAGAGAAGGAAGGGACTTATTCTTAGCAAAGGAAACGGCAGGGCAAAGACAAGAAAACTCAGACCCTAGAAGGAAGTGGAAAGGAAGTTCCCTAGAAGGAAGTTCAAATAAATGAAAACAAAGGCCTTAGAGAGTACAAAGCTATACACTTCCATATCTTACTTTTTTATACACCAAAGTTGAAGGCAAAATTCAGATTAATATCTAGGCTTTTTATTTCAAGATAAAATGGGGGACGCCTGGGTGGCTCGGTGGGTTAAGCCGCTGCCTTCGGCTCAGGTCGTGGTCTCAGGGTCCTGGGATCAAGTCCCGCATCGAGCTCTCTGCTCAGCGGGGAGCCTGCTTCCCTTCCTCTCTCTCTGCCTGCCTCTCTGCTTACTTGTGATCTCTCTCTGTCAAATGAAAAAATAAAATTAAAAAAAAAAAAGATGAAATGGAATGGTTTTCCTTTCTAATCCTATTTAACATATATAATGAAAACTTTCGGAATTTTCTTTTTAAAGAAAAAAAGTAGTAAGTCCAAAAAGTGTCTTGAGGAAGAGACAACTTTCATGAAACACTGGTAGTTCACTCCTTACCAAAAGGTACAGTTCACTAGACTATACAAAACAAGAGAGGATACCACTACTTATTTACTCGGTCTCTTGGAATGGTAAAGGGAATTTATATAGCCTACAGCGACTTGTAGCAAAATCCCCTTTCTTATCCTATCTACTTCTCTCACACTCCAACACTGGTCCGAACCCCTCTCCTTGACAGCCCCTCCAAAATAGACAAAGCCTACTTTGTCTGCCTTAATAATTTCTGTTTTATGTCCTCACTTCTCTGTTTTCAATATATGTGAGATATGTGATATACACCAGCTGTATAGATGAGAATATCAATTCCCATTCAGTATGTAGAAAATTCGCTGGTCACCAGAGACTAAACTCTGTATCCAAACATACTTCCCATTGCTCTCCCTACACTGAAAAGCAAAACATTTTGGCTGCTTCCTCCAGGTTTGTTTTTAGGATCCTCTTACATGCATTTGTCATAATTTTGGTTTTGAGCAGCTTCCTTCATTCTCGGGAAGGGTATATTGCCTCCATCTGTCATCTGAACTTTTCAAATACGCTTCCCCCAAAGCCTGAGGACAGTGCTTGTCTGTAACTCTTAAGTTGTCAGAGTCACATTCTCCAACTGTTCCCATCGCATCCACTTTGTCAACACTTTTCCTGATTCTGGGGGTGCCCCAGAGCAGGCGTCCTTCATCAGCCTCTGTCCTCTCTCTGCTCCCCTCCCAACTTTGCTAATCTACACAGAATCACCTGTTAAACCTAGTGACTCACCCAGGCTTCATACCAGCATCCTCAAAAAACAAACAACAACCAGAGTTCTAGACCAGAGTATTTCTAAATGTCGGCTTGTCCCCATCTTCCACATGGCTGTGCTTCTGTTCTCAGGGTCCCATTGTTCTGCCATGGTTATGACTAAGAGGACCAAACTGCTTAGGAGAAAAGTGGATCTAAAACAAAATAACAAGGAGTTAAGATTTTTATATAGTGAGAGAAGATGCAAAAAATTAAGACCCTCAATTGATAAGCGGATAAATAATTCACCAAAATTAAATACAAAAGATTAACAAACTCAAGTGAAATTTTCACCCTCTCAAGTATTCAAAGCAGTACAAATTAAATTAAAACAATGATAAGATAAAATTTGATAATAAGAGGCGCCTGAGTGGCTCAGTTGGTTGAGTGTCTGCCTTCGGCTCAAGTCATGATACCAGGACCCCGGGATCAACCCCTGTGTTGGGAGGGGATCCCTGCTCGGCAGGGAGTCTGTTTCTCCCACTCCCTTTGCCTTCTACTCCCTTTGCTTGTCCTCTCTCTCTCAAATAATACTAAATAAATAAAATCTTTTAAAAAATTGGTAAAAGGGATATCTAAAAGATGATATCCAATGCCATCAAAGGTTTAGGAAAACAAATATTCTCACACTTCTAATTGGTATGATCTTTGTTGAAAGCAATTTCAGAGTATTTGCTCCAATTGCAACATTCTACCAGAAGTATAATGGGAATAAAATGTATACAAAAGATACTCATCATTGTTTGTATTACTCAGCATTATTTGTAGTAGCAAGAAAATTAGAAATATCCTTAATGTCTATTTTTAGACAAATAAATACATTATAATTTATGACACTCATAAGGATTTTAATGCATAAGAAACTATTCATATATATCTATATATAGTGTAATAATTAAAGTATTGGCAGATATGCATAAGAAAAAGAACAAAAGGAAATACACTAAAATATTAACAGTGATTGACTTTAAATGATGGAACTCTGATCGATCTTTTAATTTTTTAGTTTTTTTGAATAAGAATGTGTCATGTCTATAATGAGGGAGGGGGAACTATTTAGAAGGTATTTGAATTGATGATCAAGAGACCTATTTCTAGTCCAAGTTTCTGCCACTAAAAAAATTATAGAGTTTAAGAACATTCGCATCATATCTCTGAGCCTAATATTTCAAGTCTGAAAATGGTGGCTCAACAATGTGTCAAGTTGATTAAACTAAGCGGGATCCTAAAACTCCCTTCCCTCTAAATTCCCAGCTGGCACAGTTCTCCAAACTGGAAGGTAGCAGTAAAGCAGGAGCCATCTTGTTCTTATGCTCAGCAGGCTAGTGCAGGGAACCAGGTGGTTCATGCACATTGTCACTTACCTTCTGGCTCAGCTTGCTGGTGTGGGCAGCAGTCAGTCTCAAGCTTCTCTGCCTTCCTTCAGATCCTCATTCAGCTTCTCTGTATTCTGGAATAGATGTATGTTTGCCTCTGTGATGAAAGGCACCATCTTCTTCAGCAGGACATCCATACCATCAAGGTCAAAGGCAACAAGAACGGACATGGGTTTGTTTTAATCCATCCTCATGGGCTCTACATCATGCTTCCGGGTTCTGCCTTGTTCTGACTCTCCCCTGCTTTACATTGATCTCTCCTGCAGAATTCAAATGCCAGGGTCAGACACAAAGACAACAGTCAGCTTCCAGGACTGCGTGGGATCAAATTCCTACCATAAATAAATGAATATCTCTTGGTTTTACTTCTCTGATTGAACCGTGACTGATAAAGAAAGTAGAAGATGGGTGGTGAGATTTATTTATTAAAGTACAAAGTTCCTTCCAGATCTAAACTAGAAGATTCTGAAGTAAATTCAAAGTCTCCTTACATTCATAATCAATTGAAAATCCAGAGAGTCATCTCAACACAAAGTTAACATCAACGTAACATTGAGGGGCTCAGGGTGGGGTACTGAGCACACATGGGTATCTGGGCTCCTCTAAGATCTCATGAAAAAGATGGTAAAATCATTTAAAAGCTACAACTCCAAAAGAACCAAGACAAGAGTCAGCATTGAAGAGTATTAATAAATTGCTGGAAGACATAAAGCAGATGGAAGAACGGTGACTAAGGAAAGGAACCCAAGGATGCATCAGCCTAGGGTACAAACGAAGGGATCTTCAGAACCTTTAGAACTCTGGATTCTAAGATAGCAGGTTACTCGGGCACATGTGTGGGAAGCCATACTGAGAACACCAGGATCAAATGAAAGCCTACGTGTTGGATATGTGACCTCTCCTGGCAACTCCTCATCAGCATAGTGAGCAGAATGGCCACAGTCAGGCACGTCTCCCTAGCCAGGAATTGAGTTCTTAATTTTTTAAGAGAAGTTGTCCTCAATTTTATATGCAATGTGGGGGAAATTAGGGCAGCCCCTAAGCAACATTCCCACAAAGTCGAGTCCTCCATTTAATTCCATGTAGGGCCCCCCCCAACAGTCTGCTCCCATCTGTCCTGTCCAAAAGACACTAGTTCTATACACCTAACTCCCATTTTAGCGTCTATTGCTTTGGTATTAAGTGTAAACAAATATTTGCATTGTAAATGAAAAAAATCAAGCAGGAAAAAAAATGACATACACATACACCCCAAAATTCAGGGAACAGAAGAAAACTAAAAACACAAGCAAAGCGAAATCTGTAAAACCAAGAATTGGTTTATGCTATGAATGCTATGAATGAGCCAAGAAAGAATAAGGAAGAGCTCTTAGAATTCAAAAATCTGGCTGTTCGGTTGTTGAGATTTAAAAAGTACAATGGTAGGATGGAAAGATAAATTCGAGATTCTTCCCCAAAGCATAGAAAGAAGAAAAGTTTGAAAAATATGAGAGAAATTTTGAGAGATCAAATCAGGAGGCCAACATTACATTAACAAGTGTTCTGGAAAGAGATAACAAGGAAAAGAAGAAGAGAGAAATTATCGAAGAAATAGTGTAAGACAACATACCAGAGCTAAAGAAGACATAAGTCTTTAGATTAAAAAGAGAGCCTCTGAGTAAAGGCTCAAAGGATGAAGAAAGATCCCTACCTGGACATGGCATGTTGAAATTTCAGAATACCAAGGATAAAGGATAAATAGGATAAATACACTTAATAAAGAGATTGTAAAAGTCATCAGAAAAAAAAGAAAGAAAATACATATACTAATATAAATTATAACCATCACCACAACACAATAGAAATGTGAATCGAAATTTGAAAAAGTTGAGGATATGATAAAAGCAGGTAGTGGAGTGTAAAAAATTATCTACTTGAACTAAGTATTGGGCACAGTCTCCATCAAATGGCAAAATAATGATGGTATTACACTCACAGAGAATGATCCTAAGTGTGGTGCTTTATACATCAGTGAACAGTATTTACATGATCATAATAATGTACAAAATAAACACTTCCTGGTTTTAAGCTTATAGAATCAACACATATAAAAATCTTGGAAAATCCCACTGTAGTTTTGGGACATTAAGTGTCTCTTATGGTTTGTCTCTCTCCCGATCCCATCTTGTTTCATTTATTCTTTTCCTACCCGCCAAACCCCACACGTTCCATCTCCACTTCCTCATATCAGGGAGATCATATGATAGTTGTCTTTCTCCGATTGACTTATTTCACTAAGCAAATACCCTCTAGATCCATCCAAGTCATGAAAAATGGCAAGATTTCATTTCTTTTGATAGCTGCATAGTATTTCAGTGTGTGTGTGTGTGTGTGTGTGTGTGTGTGTGTGTATACCACATCTTCTTTATCCATTCATCTGTTGATGGACATCTAGGTTCTTTACATAGTTTGGCTATTGTGGACATTGCTGCTATAAACATTCAGGTGCACGTTCCCCTTCGGATCACTACGTTTGTATCTTTAGCGTAAATACCCAGTAGTGCAATTGCTGGGTCATAAGGTAGCTCTATTTTCAACTTTTTGAGGAACCTTCATGCTGTTTTCCAAAGTGGTTGCATCAGCTTGCATTCTTACCAACAGTATAGGAGAATTCCCCTTCCACCATAGTTTTGGAATACAATGTAGCTGTTACCAACTTTGAAGTAGAAGGAAGTGGGGAGGGATGGAAGGAAGGAGGAGAGCAGAGGATTCCTCGTCTTATAAAATAGAGTAAAAACACAATGAGTGGAATAAGAATGAAGAGTAAGCATATTTTTTATGGCTGCAGAAGTCATCCAGGGAAGGAGAAACCAAGAATAGTGATAGAACTCAGTTGGGACAGAAAAGGTATAAATGACTTGATCTTTCTTGATCATGAAAAGAAACTGATTTTGAAAAACTAAGAAGCAGTTACTTAAGCCTGTTTATATTGTTATATTAGCATTTATTTTAGAGACTCTAAAAGTGATGAACCAAAAGAACCCAAAACAAGAATAGTTGAAAAAGTGGTTGCCCTAGGGAGTGTGAGACGGGGAGTGAGCATGACCTGTGCTCGGAGTTACTGAGGCTGCCTGAAAGGAGGGCCTGCCTGAGCATGAAGGCAACATGGAGGAACCAGGATCAGGAGACAGAGAGAAAAAGAACAATCTAGATCTGAGGGTATTGTTAGACCTCATCAGTCAAGCTAAAAGCAAAACTGGGTTTTTAATTTTGAAAGTTATTTTGGTGCATTCTTAGGGCTGCTCTAACAAAATCCCATCAACAGGGTAACTTGTGGACAACAGACATTTATTTCTCACCATTCTGGAGGCTGGAAAGTCCAAGATCAAGGTTCCAGCAGATTCAGTGTATGGTAAGGAGCAGCTTCCTCCGTCTTCTCACTCTAACCTCACGTGGTGGAAGGGGCAAGGGATCTCTCTAGGAATTCTTATAAAAGAGCAAGAATCCCTTTCATGGGGACACCACCCTCATGACCTAATCACCTCCCAAAGGCCCAACCTCCTAATACCATCACTTTGGGGCTAAGATTTCAACATTTGAACTTGGGGGGGACACATTCATAGCATAACCCAATAAAGTCTACTTTGGAGTTGGGTTTCTAGAACTTATCTTTAAAAATACCCAGTTTAGGGGTGCCTGGGTGGCAAAATTGATTAAATGTCTGACTCAGTTTCAGCTCAGGTCGTGTTCTCAGGGTTGTGAGATTGAGCCCTGAGTCAGGCTCAGCTCTGAGCATGGAACACACCTGGGATTCTCTCTTTTCCTCTCCCTCTTCCTCTGTCCGTCCTCTCCTCTTATCTATCTATCTATCTATCTTTCTCTCCATCTCTCTCTGAAATAAATAAATCTTTAAAAAATTAATTTAAAAAATTAAAATACCCAATATATACAAGATGTTCCTCTCCCTCTACACTCTCCCTACCTCCAGCCATGACCCTTGTCTTTCTGTTTTCATAAACCTGCATTGTTGGCTGCCTTGTGTTGTGTGTTAGGATAAGTTGGAAGTTCCTAGCTTGAACATGAATTAATACAAGAATTATTTGGGGGGATGCCTATGTGGCTCTGTTGTTAAGCATCTGCCTTCAGCTCAGACCATGATCCCAGGGTCCTGGGATGGAGGCCCATTTTGGGCTCCCTGCTCAGCGAGAAGCCTAATTCTCCCTCACACATTTGCCCTGCTTCTGTTCCTTCTTTGGCGCTCTCTCTCTCTCTCTTTCTCTGTGTCAAATAAATAAATAAAATCTTTTTTTAAAAATTAATTTTGAATTATTAAGTCCAAGCTTATTTAGCAGTGCTGTTTTTAAAAATAAGGAGGTACTGGGGGCATCTTGGTGGTTCACTCAGCTGAGTATCCGACTCTTGATTTCACTTAGGTCGTGATCTCAGGGTTGTGAGATCGAGGCCCAAGCTGGGCTCCACACTTGGCATGGAGCCTACTTTAAAAAATAATAAATAAATAAATAAATAAGGAGGAACTGTTGATTTGAAGAGACTGGATTGGGTACCTAAATTGAGTGTCTGAGTTTGGGGCCTCTTTCGTAGCCACAGCAGTAGTATTCTTGGACTGGCGCCTTAAAGCTCTGCCTGATGAACAAAATGCATGACTGTCTCTTTTTTTTAATTCTTAGAATTGTAGAGCCATGGAATATCAGAAACAATCACCGAACATCCTCATTTTTGTGTGTGAGAAACTGGGGCTCCGAGAGATTAATTTGTTAAGAGGATATGCTAAGAATTAGTGGTAGATCCAGGGCTAGTGTCTGAGTTTCTCCAGGCTCCTAGTTCCCTTCTCTTTGTGTTACACCTTTGGGATGGGGCTGGGCAGAAGAATCGGGGAGAGAACAGCAAAATGATAGATAGCATCAAGTCTGCAGAGTCAAATAAGGGACATAAATAGGAATACAAAGGGGTCTTGAGAACTTCCTTGTCTTCCCCAGAGACCTCCTTGCCCCAGTGATTTCCTTGACTGAAGCCCGTTCCAGAGAGTTCTGAGGCCCTCTGAGGCTGACATCCTAGATCTGGGACGCTGGAACATTTGAGAGGGGAGGGCAGATCCTTTCCGTAACTTCCAGGTATGCAGAGGGCATGCAAGGACCCCGCTCAGCCTGCTTCATGGAGCCCAGCAGCATTTGGGCACAGGCCAGTGCTCTCTGGGTTCTGCTGGGTTTTAAATGCTTTTCAGTCAGGGGTGCCTGGGTGGCTCAGCTGTTTAGGTGTCAGCGTTCCCAGGTTCCTGGGATTGAATTCCGCATCAGGCTCCTTGCTCTGTGGGGAGTCTGCTTCTTTCTCTGCCTGCCACTCCCCTGCTTGTACTCTCTCTCTCTCTCTCAAGTAAATGAAATCTTTAAAATAAATAAATAATAAACGCTTTTCAGTTAGGCGAATTCCTTTTTCAAACCTAATTAGTAGTAAATACAGTCTTGTATAAATATGAGCTAAGAGCATAAAGAAACATCTGAAAGAGAAGAACAAACCACCCTGGTCTCACTAGCCTCACCCAATAACCGCCTTCCTTTCTTCTTATTCTCCTCTGGCTTTTGTCCATGTGCACACATCATTTTGCTTGGTTGTAATCCGAAGGAACATACAATTTTGTATTAAAGCAATAAAGTTTTTAATGATATATAGATATAGAAGGCAAATGGCTATAAAGCAAAATTTATGCAGGTTTGTGGGAAAAAATCCATTTTAAAGGGGAGCGTATAGGATAATAACACATATTAGAGCAGCACTTTGGGGATAGTGCTTATAAAGATTTTAATAAAATCCCTTCTCTTTCCTTTTTATATTGTTCCTTAACCAACTCATGATAAAATAAATGTAATATATGTTCAGCCTATATTTGTACCATTTGATTTTTAAAACAATCATGGTGGTTACAGAGAAAAGAAATTTTCATAGATCTTAAAGCAAAAGATATTACTTCCAACCCAGTGACAGGCAAATTGTCCACAGCATTTGGAATCATGTAATTCTGTCTTGCCATGCAAATCCAGCTAACCTCAAGTAATACATAAACAAGCCCTTATCTCTTACTTACCTTGAGTCTAGAGCTAAGCATTATTATGGGGTCACACAATGGTTGCCTACGAGGTTCTTAAAAGTCCCTGAAAATTTGAGGCAAACCGACATAAACTGTCAGTGACTTGACGTGACATATTATATATTTAATTGTCATTTTGTTTTCTATCCATATTTCCCTATCAGAAGGTGACCCCCCGCCATGAGGGCAAGAACTTTGTTTTGCTCATGGCTGCATCAGCTATGCCTCTGTCTTAGCTGGGCTGCTGTAAAAAAACACCATCAACTGAGTGGCTTACACAAGGAACATTTCTTTGCCACCCCTCTGGAGGCAGGGACATCCAGGATGGAGATGCCAGCAGATCTTGTGTCTGGTGAGAGCCTTCTTCCTGGTGTGTGGATGGCTATCTTCTCCCTGAGTCCTCACACAGCAGACAGTTCTAGTCTCTTCAGCTCCTTATTAGGGCACCAATCCCACCATGCGGGCTCCACTCGGAATCTTACCCAAACCATATTACTTACCAAAGGCCTCATTTCCAAACACCACCACATTGGGAATAAGGGCCTCAACCTATGAATCCTGAGACGACACAAACCTTCAGTTCCTAGCATCCTTCTACAGTGCCTGACCATTGTGGGTTCTGGTACGTCAGCTGACTCCCACTTTCTGTTGCATTCTGACTGAATCTGCAGCCCAAGCACCTCCTAGTGGCTTTCCTGTTTTGTTTTGTTTTGTTTTTTCCTCCAGTTCTAGACTGCAAGCTAACTGGTCTTTTTCATCTCAGTATCTCAAAGAACATCCCAGATTATATTTTTTTGAGAAGATGGGCAGTCTTGCATCTTGTGACTATTTCACATGGATACAGTAATGAGAAGGTTAATCTGTTCAATGTGAACTCTGCTCCTGTCTTCCCTAAATGTAGGCACAGATGACACTTGTCCCCGCAACAGTGGATGGATTGGGATAAGTTGCAAAGAACACAACCCACTCTCCCTGATTTGAACAGAAAGGGATTTACAACAGACATGGCTCATGGTATCAGAGACAGACTCTACATTGACCTTCCAAAACCAGCTGCAAAAGTCCCCCTGCGGAACGGGACCGCCGAGTTCCCTGCCTTAATCAGGAAATTCCTGGATGAAGCAGAGAGTTACTTACCGCTGCATCAGCAAATTCCTAAAGCACCCTCTGCGACAATGCAGTCTCCTGCTCCTCTCAGCATCAACCGCATGTCTCCCACAAGTGCAGCTGATTGGCACCATCTAAATCCCATCCAGAAATGTAGCTGCAAAAGAGTCTGGGGAGTGTCACTTTTAGCTTTCCGTACTCTGTAATAGTAGGATTCTAGAGATAAGGAGGTTGAAATAGAGGCGGAGGGATCCCGACTACACTATCTTCTATGCTGTGAGGAAGGGAAATGCACAAAATTAAGGGGGTGAGCTTTGTATACTGCCAAACACTCACCACAATAAGTTTAGTTAACATCCATCACCTCACAGTTACACATTTTTTACCTTGTGATGAAAACATTTAAGATTAGCAATGTTCAGATATGCAAAACAGGATTAGGTTATTAACTATGCTCATTAGCTACATGGGCATTAACTGTAGTTGTAACTGTGTAGTTATTAACTATAGTCATCATATTGTACATTACATCCCTGAAACATATTTATCTTGGAATAGAATTTTGTATCTTTTGACCACCTTCACCCAATACCTCCAGTCCCACTTTTGTTAACCACAAATCTCATTTCTAAGTTTGTTGGTCAGGAGTTCGTTGTTTTATTTTATTTTTTTAAGTTTCCACATATAAGTGAGATCACACAGTATTTGTCTTTCTCTTCCTGACTTTTTTCACTTTGCTTAATACCTTCAAGGCCCATCCATGTCGTCACGAGGCAGGATTTCCTTCGTTTTTATGGCTGACTAGTATTCGTGTGTGTGTGTGTGTGTGTGACATTTGCTTTTGATCACTCATGTTGACTAGTCAGTAAATATTTATTGAGCCCCTACTATGAATCAGGCACTATGTGGCACCTGGCTGGCTCAGTCAGTAGAGTGTATGACTTTTGATCTCAAGGTTGTATCTTGAGTCCCAAATTGGGCAGAGAGATTAGTTAAAAATAAAATCTTTAAAAAAAAAAAAAGTCAGGCACTGTGCTTAGAGCTGGGAATACCACGATAGCAACAACAATGGGTACCTTAAGAAACTTATGGTCTAGTGGCAGAAACAGATAAGCCAGTGATGGCAACAGAGGAAAGGCTTCCCTCACACAAAGTGCTGAGGGAACCAGAAGAAACCATGTACATTCTGGATTCCTTTCCTCCGAGAGAATGAAGCAGATTTCTACTGCATCTTCTGATGGAATCCAGCTTTTTTTTTTTTTTTTGAAGTATTTTCTCTGACAGAGCTTTCCTGTGAGAGTCGAGGCATTCAATGTTGTAAATCACTTCAAACCTGGCCATGATTCTTCAAGTATGTTGTGTTACCGTTGTTCTCATTATCACTGGTGTTGTTCTGACAAAGCCCTGGGCTGTCCTTCCCCAACCCAAACACTGTTTTGCAAATACTAGCATAACTATGTGCCTGTATGTGAATACGTGCGTATTTAGGTAGTTCTGCTTATATCTGTATATATGCATCCCCACATAAACTGACATTTGTACACATTTATACTCATGAATGTTCGTGGAGGGATGTGTATTTGTTGGGCTGTCACTCCATAAATGTGTAGCTATGTGCATGGTCTTTCTGCCTCCTTGTTGTTTATACAAATACATGAATGTAGATGAAAGTTTGCTGAAGGTCAAATGTAAATGAATACATTCAAAGAGGTATCAGGAAAGGGGGGAAATATATGTGTGTAGGAATCATATGTGGATGATTCTCACATTGAATTATGAGGGTTGCCTTTAAGAGCATCTTGTTTTACTTCTTGAGTTATCTTAGAAGTTCTATTTTATGACTTCCATGTACAGAAGTCCTCAAGTCAGAGATTAAATCCCCAACAGGACCCACTGCCCGTTTCTGCCCCCCACCCCAATACCTTGTGTTCCTGAAGGACAGAAACTGAGCTTTTACATCTCTGGATCAATGGTATGGCATAAGGGTCATGCTCAGGAAAGAAAGAAAGAGTCCAGGAAGGAGAGAGGCAGGGGAGGAGGGAAAACAAAGGAATGAATGGAGGAGAGAAATAGACGAAGGGAGGAGAGGGAGGGAGAAGGAGAGGAAAGAGAAGGAAAAGACAGAGAAGGAGGAAATCGGCCTTACTCCTCATGAATAGACAAGTAGCACACAGTAACAGAACTGAGCTAATAAGCTGCAGGATAAGATAGGTAAGACCCATCACTGGACCATCAAGGGACCACCAACATGTACCACCCCACTCTCTGCCCCACCCCATTATCTTTTTGGTCCAAGCCAGCTTCTCTCCTGACCCATCCATGGACTCTCAGCCCTTGAGGGTAAAGAGCTGTTCTTGGTTTGACCTCCATAAAGCCCTTTTGTCTACAAGAGTGCCTGATTAGGTACCATGAGCAGAGCTCTAGACTGTTAGCTCTAAGACTGGTTCTCACTGAGGCTCTGCCTGTCTCAATGTCTTTGGGCAAGTCACTTAACCTCCATGGGCCTCACTTGTAAGGTACTTCTCCATTGAATGATGCACTGTATGATCCCTATCCCTCCTGCCCCAGAATCCCATGATTCAATGTCATGACAGTTAGCTCCAACTGCCATCTCTGAGGCTCCAGGCTTTGTTTGTGACCACGGTCCTTCCCCTTCCCCCAGCCTCCTCCCCAGGCTGGTCATCAGTTCATCGCACTCACACTGGCCTCCATTTGAAGAAAACAGCAGCTGCCTCACCACAGACAGACAAGATCAATAAACAAGGTAACACTATTTATGTTAAGCTCGTGCAAGCACCAAATCCCAGGCTAGATACAAAGGTCAGTTCAGAGGCCGCCCTGCAAGACGTTGTGCAACCCTATTATATCCAGCCGATTCCAGGCCCAGTCCCCATCAGGGAGGCTTCTGGCTCTGCACAGACACCAGCAGACCCTCACTGGGCTCCGCCAGTGGCTCCGGAAACCCTCACTGTCCAAAGTCCTCTCTTTCACATGGCCTCATGTCCCTTCTCTGTCCTGATTCTCCCTGAGCATAAAGGCCTCTCTTTAGGGAGCCAAACGGGCCTCTTCTCTTTATCCATCATGCCAACATATTAGCTGTCAGCGATTAAAGGAAACTAGATCCAACCCCATCTTCAACACCCAAGGGCACAGGAGAGTAAATGTTGGCTGCTTTTTGAGGACGGGGAAGGAGAAAAGGGGAGAGCAGATCAAGATATTTGCTCTGGGGAGGGAGGAGGGCAGGAAGTCCACTAATATTAATGTTCAAAGCACTGAGGTGGGTTCCAGGAAGGATCCCCAGGACAAAGCTATCATGGCTCTCTCTAAAGGACTTTTCTAGCTACCAGAGGGAGATAGGTACATAAACTGGTATTTTGCATAAAGCATCCTAGAAAAGATGCCCACTGCAGCATACTGAGAGAATTCTAAGAAAGTAGTTATTGATTCTGTCTTTGGGGGACATTTCAGGGGAATGTGAAATTTGAAGACTTCTGAGATTTTTTTCAGTGTTATTAACCAGTGGTGATAATACTTTCCATTTGGGCGACACTTTGTGCTTTACAAAGTGCCCTCACAGCGTACTCAACAATACCATTAACTGGGTCACTGTTGCATGACCCTTCTAACTCTGCTGGATCCTCTAGTCCTGACTTCTGGCCTGTCTGGCCCTATTATATTCACCTGAGCCCTGTTTATGCTTCCATCACCTGTCTCTGGACCACCTGACCCAAGAGTGTGGGGTCAATTTATTTTCATCCCTGGTCCTTGTCAGACCCATGTGTTTCTACATCTGTCCCAGTCTGGCAGACTAATACATCTTCCGTCTCTACAGGATGAGTGGCAGCCTCCGGATAGAAAAGGAGGGATTGAGAGCACTGTTGGTGGGCTTGTAAAATGGTACAAGTGTATGGAAAACAGTATGGAGGTTCCTCAAAGTATTAAAAATAGAATTATCTGACCCAGCAATTGCACTACTGGGAATTTACCCTAAAGATACAAACGTAGTGATCCAAAGGGCCACGTGCACCCGAATGTTTATAGCAGCAATGTCCACAATAGCCAAACTATGGAAAGAACCTAGATGTCCATCAACAGATGAATGGATCAAGAAGATGTGGTATATATACACAATGGAATACTATGCAGCCATCAAAAGAAACAAAATCTTGCCATTTGCGACAACATGGATGGAACTAGAGCGTATCATGCTTAGCGAAATAAGTCAAGCGGAGAAAGACAACTATCATATGATCTCCCTGATATGAGGGAGTGGTGATGCAACATGGGGGCTTAAGGGGGTAGGAGAAGAATCCATGAAACAAGATGGGATAGGGAGGGAGACAAACCATAAGTGACTCTTAATCTCACGAAACAAACTGTGGGTTGCTGGGGGGAGGGGGTTGGGAGAAGGGGGGTAGGGTTATGGACATTGGGGAGGGTATGTGCTTTTGGGTGAATTGGAAGGGGAGATGAACCATGAGAGACTATGGACTCTGAAAAACAATCTGAGGGGTTTGAAGTGGCGGGGGGGTGGGAGGTTGGGGTACCAGGTGGTGGGTATTATAGAGGGCACAGCTTGCATGGAGCACTGGGTGTGGTGAAAAAATAATGAATACTGTTTTTCTGAAAATAAATAAATTGAAGAAAAAAAAATAGAATTATCGTATGATCCAGCAATTCTATTTCTGGGTATTATTCAAAATATTGAAACCAGGGTCTTGAAGGGATATATGCACACCCATGTTCATAGCAGCATTACTCACAATAGCCAAGAGGTGAAAGCGATTGTAGATGTCCATCAACAGACAAATGGATAACAAAATGTGGTGTATGCACACATGGAATGTTGTTCAGCCTTAAAAAGGAAGGAAATTCTATCACATGCTATAACATGGATACATCTTGAAGACATGATTCTAAGTGAAAAATCCAGTCACAAAAGACACTGTACAATCCCACCCATATGAGGTGTATAAAGTAGGTAAATTCACAGAAAAAGAAAGTAGAGTAGTGGTTACAAAGGAATGAGGGAAGAGAGTGAAAGGGAGCTGTTATTCAGTGGATATGGAGTTTCCTATTTGTAGGATAAAAAAAGTTCTGGCAATCTATTTCACAACAATGTGAATAGCACAATAATACTACTGAACTGAACACTTAAAATGGCTAGGATGCTAAATTTTGTGTTATGTGTTCTTTTAATGCAATAAGAAAATAAATCTTAAAAAAATAAAAAGTAGAAAACACAGAGCCATTAAGAGTGTGGAATTCAAGAAACATGGGGGGGGGGCGGTTCCTGGGTGGCTCAGTTGGTTAAGCCTCTGCCTTTGGCTCAGGTCATGATCCTAGAGTCCTGAGATGAGCCCACATCGGGCTCATTGGGGAACCTGCTTCTCTCTCTGCCTGCTGTTCCCCCTGCTTGTGCTCTGCCTCTCTCTCTGACAAATAAATAAATAAAATCTTTAAAATATTAAGTTGGGTCTCAATAACTAAGATAGTGACTGTCTAGTGTATTACCCAGTGAGACTATGGAGAGCAAAAGGAGGCTGGATTTGAGATACATGAAGAAAGCAAAATGAACAGGATGTAGGGAATGATTGGAGGAGACTATGTTAGCTAAGGTTACCTTTGACTGCCGAATGTTCAACACAAACTGGCATAAACAATAAAGGAAACCAGTTCAGTCGTGTGATTGAAAGAATCCAGCTATAGAATGGGATCCAGACTGCCTCTGTGAGAGAGACTCTAAGCTCTGGCTCTGCTTCATGACTCTCTTGGCTCTGCTATTGGGGGTGAATGGACTGTCCCCTCGTATGAGCCTTCTTCATGGTAACAAAATGCATTCAGCTTCTCCAGACCTCATATTTGCATATCACCTCATTCAAAACAAAAAAGGGAGGTTTTCTTCCTGCAGCCATCAACTTTATTTCAGACCAGACTGGACCGACCTCCAGGCCAGGGGACGGCCATACACTAAATGTCTTGGGCCTCTGAGCCAATCTCTGTGGCAAGAGAGATGGAACTATGTTGACTGACTCTAATGAATCAGGGCCCATCATCAGGGCTAGGGGCAGGGTAAATTCTACCCAAACTACACAACAAATACAGGGTAGGAGAAGCGAGTCCCCCAAAGGAAATCGAGGGGCTGCGAACAATAGGAAAGGGAAGGAAAAGACGCTGGGGAAGAAGCCAAACCTGTCCATGATGGAGGGGGAGGAACAAGGCACCAAGGACAGCACCAAGATTCCTGACTCTGATGGCTGTGGACATTGACACCCCTAAAAAAAACTGGAAATGCCAGAGAAGTAGAGCAAAAAGGTGAGGGAGATACATGAATTTGTCATGAGTTTGAAGTGACTAAAAAGACACATAAGTGGAGTTGTTTTATGTTTGGTGGTCAATTCTGGATCCTTCCGGAAACCCCACAGAAGTGAAACCACAACTAAGTGGTCCCCCTGTCTTCCACAACACTACGCCATGTCTCTTTAGAGTTTTGAAATACTCCATAGTTATTGATCAGCCATTAGTAATTCCCTCTGACCCTGCTTAAGTATTTCCTCTCCCTCTTCAGTATTACAACCTACAAATCACTGGAAATGGGGTTGAGCAGGTGCTGATCAGAAGACAAAACATTCCTCTTAATGTAAGAAATTAATTTGTGGCTCTAATTGCCTCAAACTCTAAATGAAAGAAAAAAAAATCTACATTCCCCCAGCATTCAAAATAGAACACAGGCTTTATCTGAGTAAAGAAAATAATCTGTCAAGGAGAGAAAAAAAAGGGACTTAAGCTGCTAAAATGTCAATCTTACCCCATTGTTAAGGAAAAGCTAGTTTAATTACATTCATTTCTACACAGAATCATTTTTGAGTGGTGTACACAGGAACCTAAAGGTCTAGGGTTTCAGAATTGACAAGCTACATTAAACAAAGACAATGGGAAAAGAGCAAAGCACAATGGGGGTAAGGGAGAGACATCATTTGAGAGTCCGAGGCTTCGAGTCCTAGACTTAGCTCCTCCATGAAGCCACTTTGTGACTTTTGTCAAGTCACATACCTTCTCTGGACTACAGTTCTGTCATACGTGGTAGAGGGTCCCAAAGTGCAAATATTCTCAACTTGCCTTTCGTGTCCATGAAAACATCTCAGGAAACTGAGGCTAGACTCTTTTCCCCAAGATAACTTATTTTACCGTAATAGAACACAGCTTGGTGTTCTATTACACATGCCCGTGAAGTATACAAAGAAATGACCGGGAATTTTCCAATTCACAGATGTCAAAACAGGGGTGAAGGGAAAGATCCTATCTGAGGTGATCCAGAAAATCAACTGTGACTCAGAAATTGATGAACAGAAAACAAAGTACATCCCAGAAGCCAGGTCCCCAAGGAAATCAACTAAATATAAAAGGTGGCTAGTTTCCACTCCATGGAAAATAAGCCTACCCTTATCCATTTTCCCTTTTCCCGCAAAAAAAAAAAAAAAGTATGGGGGGGTACTAATTTTCTGTGTCTCTACACATGGAGGGCAGGTAGGCACGCCAGCTTCCAAGGGCAGGGAGCACAGAGAACACATGTGGGCAAAGCGCAGTCCTGCTAAATGGACGTGTTACCTTAGTCGAGCAAGTGCTGTGCACCACTGTGTGGAGGGAAGATTGAGGCAACCCCAAAGTCTAATTGCTTTAATAAGCTTTAAGGGTTGTCCCTCACACGCTGACCTGCCACCACCCACCCATAGTTGCTCCCTGCCTGGGGTTCAGGCTGCTGCATTATTACCGCAAATGGCCTCTACCCCATCCCAAGCTCAGTCTGGTGATTCCCAGCCCAGCTAACTAGACTTTTCTCTTCTTTGCTTTCTATCGAGAATGAAGCCATCTGGGGAACTCAGTTCTTGGTACAGTGTATGTCTCCCCACTCCTGTGTTGCATCTGCTGAGGTCTTTAGAAGCATCAGGAAAGAACTGGAAAAAAACAAAAAAGGTGGTAGAACACAGGACCCTAGGAGGGCAGTAAACTGAAGCTAGATTTTCATTTCTGTAATACTAGCTAGGTACTGGGCACCCCGTGCAGACAGGAATCCTCCAGGCGAAAGCTATCTTCCAAAAGGAAGATGCTCAGGGCTGGAGTTTTGCCTGCAGAAGGAAGATGGTTCCAGCGGTTCAAATATCAGTCTACGAAGCACCTGAGTGGCTCAGTGAGTTAAGCCTCTGCCCTCGGCTCAGGTCATGATCCCAGGGTCCTGGGATTGAGCCCCACATCGGGCTCTCTGCTCAGCAGGAAGCCTGCTTCTCTCTCTCTCTCTCTCTCTCTCTCTCTCTCTGCCTGCCTCTCTGCCTACTTGTGATCTCTCTCTCTCTCCGTCAAATAAATAAATAAAAATCAAATATCAGTCTACAAGAACACCTGAAGAAACAATGGATCTGCACCATGGACAGAGAACAACCTAGGGTATCATACATAGCTAATTTAAACAGAAGGATACAAACAACAGGAAGAGATATATACCAGCATACATGTTAATTTCCATTCCCCACCCCCAACCCCCAGTTGAGAAACCGGTGAAAAGCCTCAGTCAGATGTGGTAGGGGACTGCTTTGGTCTGGTCGTGTTGGATTTATTTTCTTCTCACACGATTTAAGGTTCTGCTGGTCCTCTGCGTGCCAAGCTGTTCTTGTTCCATGCCATTCTGTGCTGGAATGGTTTCTTCCTGAGATCAGTGTCATTATTACTAATTTCAGAAAATACCTGTCTCCTGGCCTCTGATTTTTAAGAGTCTTCATCTATTGTTTGGCTAGAGAAGAGTGCTTGCTTTCCCTTCAGGACTCTCCGTTGAATGCCTATTTGCCAGTCCTTTGTCACCTCGAGACTGGTTTTTCCTCTGATGGGACTGTGCCTTTTGGTCTCTCCCTGAATAGTCTGACAGAAACCTCTGTGCCCCCCACCCCAAAATCCTAGTCAAAGACAGGGAACTTCTAAGCTTGAGCCTCTTGTCAAGGAATATTAATTTGCAAATTCAAATAAGTCTTGCTTTCCCTCCCACGATCCCGGGCATTCCCTCCCTCCCTACAGCAACCCTAGGTTTGATGTTTTAACCACTTCACATCCTCTGTTGTGTTAGAACAAACTTGCCAGATTTGCCCCGGGCCATAGTGGGCTCTCCTTGCATTCTGACTCTGGTAATACAGCGTAATTGCATCAAAAATTAAATTAAGACCATCCAAGTTTCAAGGATGCACGACCCTAGAAAATGAATCAGATTTTTGTTGCTTGATGCATCTTTTACTTTCTAGGGATTGGCGCAGGGTAGATTACCGTGGGCCAAATCTAGACTTGGCATCAAATGTCTTTAAATGACAGAATCTATGCCACCAGAATATTTCGCCCCTGACTTGGTTTCCATCCAGATATGAGCAACCTGACTACCATCCTACAGAAAATGTTTGGACCCTGAATCTATAAAACAGCAATTTTTATCACAATATTTCTGATGGCCCTATAAAGCAAGCTTAAGACAGTTGTCTCTGTGAGTCGTCAGTATTTGTTCTCAGATAAAACATGGTTTTAAAATTCACTTCCAGGTGGAAGGAACCCAGTGCCTGTTGGGGAATGAATGGATAAATAAAATGTGATCAATACATACAACAAATATTATTTGGCTTTATAAAGGAACAAAATTCTGACACGTGCCATAACTTGGAGGACCCTTGAGGACACGATGCTAAGTAAGATAAGCCAAGCACAAAAGGATAGACACTATATGATTCCGCATACATGAGGGACCTAGACATAGAGACAGAAAAGAGAATGGGGGCTGCCAGGGACTGGGGGAAGGAGAAATGGAGAGTTCGTGTTCAAAGGGGACAGACTTTCAATTTGGGAAGACGAAAAAGTTCTGGAGATGGATGCTGCTGATGGCTACACAACATCGTGAATGTATTTAATGCCACTGTACCGGACACTTAAAAATGGCTAAAACGGGAGCCTCTGGGTGGCTCTGTCAGTTAAGCATCTGCCTTCAGCTCAGGTAATGATCCCAGATCACCAAGGCAGGGGAGTCTGATTCTCCTTCTCCCCTTCCCCCCCCATTCTCTCTCTCTCAAATAAATAAGTAAATAAAATCTCTTTTTTACAATGGTTAAAATGATGGGTTTTGTGTTATGTGTAATTCGCCACAACTTTTGAAAATATTATATAAAAATTCATTTTCAGGCAAACACTTTGCATATTCCTCAGACTATCGAACTCTGTGGTTGAAACGATTTCCCCGTGACTTGATTTAGTTGCCACACAATCTCAACAATACATACAGACTCTCCAGGCATCAGGAATAGAGGAAAGTTGTGTTATCCACTTACAAAGATTTCAAAGTTCAGAGCAATAAATCACTGATGCTTTTTCTTGGCTTTCTGGACAATCTTCTTAAAGGCCTTTTCAGTTCTTCAGAATTAAAACAGGTACGTCTTGTTTTACTCTCAATGGGAGCAGACATGGCTGAACAGACAAATGCATGGCAAAAGATCTCTACAATTCACCCAGGAACGCTGTTCTCAGGTTTGAGGCTTATGTACCCAGAAGTAGTGCTGCTCACCATTCTGCCTCCCAGCCCTCCGCCCTCCTGGGCCCTTGCCCCGTCCACTGCTCTTCAGTCTGATTATACTCTGCAAGTGTTTTACATCAGGGGCCAATTACACAAAGAGATAAAATATATGCCTATATATGTTTTCATTTTTAGAGACCTTTAAAGGCCTCACATTACCTGTCTTATGATAACCTTTAATGCTAGCAACTTCAATTAAGGCATATATCCTCAACCATATGGAAGCCGAAATATAATAAAGCCTAAATGAAATCCTAACAAACTAAGTCCTTATCCAATACCCCGCAACCACTTTTTTTTTTTTTTTTTTTTAATCAGTAACTTGCAGAGGACTCGGGCTTCGATTCCTTTTTCCATCTCTGGCTGTTTCTGGAAGGAGGGTGATGTGGCAAAAAAAGGACAGGGAACAGAGGGGTGGGCTTTAAAGCCGGAGAGATGGATCCAATTCCTGGCCCTGCCAAGTACCAGCTATGTAGCTCTAGCTCTCTACAGAACCTCAGCTGCTGATCTGCAAAATAGGATGGTAATCTATACAGGCGTCTATACTGCAAAGCTGTGGCAAGAACTTGAAATTATGTATGAACAGCATTTGAGCAATGCTTGGCACATAGTAGGTGCTCAATAAATTACAGCCATTGCTCATGGTGTCTACATCCCAATACTGTGGCAGATATCACTTTCCGCTCCCCAGCTGCACTGTACCTCCTTCACCACTCCCCAGGAACCAAGTTCGGCTCAGAGCCCACAGAAGCTTACCCAGGCTGGGATGTCTGGGTGGCTCAGTCAGTTAAGCAACTGCCTTCAGCTCAGGTCATTATCCTGGAGTCCCCTGATCGAGCCCTGCATCAGGCTCCCTGCTCAGTGTGGAATCTGCTTCTCCTTCTGCTTCTCCCTCTGTTCCTCCACGCCACGCACCGCACCCCCATCTTCTTTCTCTCCCTCGCTCTTTCTCAAATAAATAAATAAAATTGTTTTTTTAAAAAAAAAAAAAGCTTACCCAAGTTCTTTCTCCAGACACTATTTCCCATATTATCAGTGTGGAAAAGTAGGGCACTCACACATATACCTTTACCAATAAATGTTGCATCAGGCTTTAACACTGAAGAGGCAAATATGACATATTATTTGCTTGGGGAAAATGATATGCTCACTACGAAGAGATAGGGCCCAGGCTGGAAGACTGCTTGATATTTTTCTTCACTGCCATCGTTCAACCCTGCTTTAGTTCTCCTTGTCCTACCCCTTGCCCACCATCCTTCTCTTTCCTTTTATGGAGAATGAACTACCTGAAATTCATGAACATGACTTCATGAAATAATGAACATTGAAAGATGAAAAACAGAGTTAAGCTTTCCTTAAATAAAATTCATCCTTTGTCATAGGGGATGCTGATGTACATTCAAAGGGAATCAACCCCATACGGTATGTCACGTCATCCCGCTTGGCCTCCGCATCCCTCAGGATTGGCGCAAACACCAGGGGACATTGATGCCTACTTAGAGCACACACCTCAGTCCACTGGTCTTCTTGCCTTGCCTTCTCCTAGTGTTCCTGCTGAGTAAGCACTAGCAAGTGACCTCATCCTCTCAACCACAGCCAGCTGGACCAAGGATGACCACCTGATCGAAACTGTGCCAACCAGATTCTCTCTTCCAAGAAGCAATCGTTGTTTCAGAAATTCTAGCTAGCTGCCTTTGAGTACTTACACTGAACAGGGTCAAGACAAAGTAAACTATATTGTGTCCATATGGAAGTAGAAATGAGAAATGTGGTCTGGAGAGAGAAAAAATAGAGCAGAGGCCTAGAGAGAAGTAGAATGAGAATATGCACTGGAGGGAGGGGGAAGGAGAAAAGAAAGAGGGAGGGACAGAGAGAAAGAGGGACAGGAAGAGAGAGAGAAAGGAAGACACAGAGAAAGCTTTCCTCCTCTGAAGACTTTCCAGTTGCCGGTTCCAGCCCTTTGCGAGCCCCAAGTGTGTACTCTGTCCTTGGGCTCTTCAAGAGACACTTGTATCCTTCTGATGATCTTCTCCTTTTGCTTAAGCCAGTTTTTGTGGGGTTTGTCCACTAAAAACAAAGGGTCTCTGAGCTACTGCTTCTCATTCCAACCACTCACCCAGCTGGGTGATACCACCAGCAGTCACAATGGAAAGCACCTCCCCCCCCCCCATTGTAGGGAGCCAAGAGCCAACACTTCCTGGAGAGCAGGTCCAAATGCCAGAAGCATACCATGTTTGTGTAGCAGTGTCCATAGCCCCACGATGTGCTGGTAAATAGTTAACAATCAGCTCTTTCAGGGCAGGGAGGGAGATCCCTGATCTGTGGTGTGAAAACTCCCACCATTGCTACTTCCAGTGAGATATTGTTGAGTGTGGTGTTTAAAGGAGATATTCACAATTGGCTCTTAGAAGTCAGGACAAATGGCCCTCTAGCCTATATTTTCTGATTTATAAGTACTTCATGACTCTCTTTTATTACTCGATTCTTGTTATTATACTGTTATTTTCATGGTTTAAGTCTTATTAGCTCTATGTCTCTTATTTTGAACTAATTCAAATCTTTTTTGGAGAGTACATAATAAAATGATTTAAAAATACAACCACATTCCTCTTTGAGAACTGTATGCTCTCAGACACTAAAAGAATAATAACAATAATAATACATCACACTCATACAGCAATTAGACTTTCTAAATTAGCTCAATGGCATGTTAATGGCAGTAAGAACACAGGCATGACCATCTGACTGACCTGCTTTGAATCTTGGCATAAAGGATGCACCTGATAAATATTAGATTTCCCTTCACATTCACTGACTCCTTTATTTCAACTATCCATTCTAGCCAAGTGTGGTTACACACAGGACAACCAGAACCTGCAAAACATTCCTGAACAAAGTTCACAGCTTTTCCAGGGCAGTGCACACCTGAATCCAGCTTTGGGAAACCTCACATGCTCTATACAGAGACTAGAAAGAACATTAGAGAACAAATGCTTCATTTCTTATGTTCTACTTTGAACTGAGCTGTTGTTATTTTTGGTTCTGCTTGTAAAACAAGAATGAGACAAGAACTCACTAGACATCTTCTCCCTCCCTACATATTGAAAGTACCTCACCCTACCAACACCAGGAGAAGAAGGAAATGCCTTTCACTGGTTTGTGGCAGGGGTATCTAAGTGGGTCCCCTGTTCAATTTCAGCTTTAGTTCCACCCATTTCCAGTCTTGTCTTTCCAGGGATTAGATAACAAGCCTTATACAAACAAATCAACTCAACCAACATTTCTTTGAACTCTCTGCCCTCCCACTAGCTCCCACCTTCCTTTGTAAGAAACTCAAATGCCCCCAGGCCCCATTAGCCTTTGGGAACCAAAGGGAAAAGCTGAAAAAATGGTTCTCCTACATGGAAATCTTTCAAAACTAGACTAATCTTTCAAAACTTACAGTTTCTTCAACAAAGGCTTGTGTTTTAGACCGAGGTTTTCAAAACACTTAGTTATAGATTTCTTTAAGTGAAATTTCACACAAAAGTCCTACAACAGATAAAAAGTAGAGTTGATCTTTCTTGGCTTCGTAGGTCTTTCTATTTCTCAAATCTCAAAAGATTTTCAAATTAGGACTAGTTGAATTGCATTGAGGGTCCCCAGAGACCTCCCCAGACTGAAGACCCAGCCTCTCACTTTTTGAAAAGACTTTAAAACATTTCTGGGAAACCCTAGGGCTTCTGAAGCACAGTTTGAAAATCACCACATTAGGAAGCTCTCTGTGCCTGTGTGCAGGAGCAAAGTTGATTTGGGGGCAAGAAAGCTAGTTAGGAGGTTCCCACAACTGCTCAACTGAGAGATAATGAAGACCCAAACTGGCCTAGGAGACACTTCCCAAGTGAAGTCACTAGGATGGGCGGTTGATTAGATGGGACAGTCAGAAGAAATGACAAAAACACCTCTGATTTTTCAAGCTTGTTTGACTGCAAAAAATATGGTTCCATTAGAAAAGAAACAGTCTGCAGAAAGAGAAGGAAATAATCACAATGGTTTGGAAGTATACCATATATTGTGTTTGAAGTTGTTTAGCTTCTCCATTTGAAGCATCCAGAGGAGACTTTCTTATCCCAGAGAGAGGGAGTGACTTGTCCACAGCTTTCCATAGGAAACCAGGACCCCCATTGTGCCTAAAGGGCAAACACCCATAATACAAGGCACAAAAAGATAAGCCAGTTGCAAGGCAACAGGCCCCCAGGTTGTGAGGTCTACTTATCCTGAAGTCACACACAAATGGTCAAGATCATTTTCCAAATAAAAAACTGTTTCCTCTCTCTAGGCTCAGCTTTTCTGAGGACACTGGCTGGCAGCATTGCCATCAGCAGAAATGCTGTCAGATCAGATATTGACAAATGTTTACTGAGGGCCTGCCATATTGGGGTTAGCCGAGAGAGGGGAAATGCTGGCTCCCCTTAGGATTCCACGAGCTTAAGCCCACAGATGGGGTCACTGAGACCACTGCTCGTTCTCCAGAGGAAGCTCATTTGTTTGTCTTCGAGGGATCTACAAACAGTGGCTTCCTGCAGTTAGGACCAGGGACTTCGGGCTCCATGACCTGCGCTGGATGCACTTGGCTGTCACCATTAGAACGCTATCATAGATCTCCCAGTGCCAATCTGCTTTTTCCCTCTGTTTGCCACTGGATCACCAGAGAAGGCAGATGGCACACTGCAAACACAGCCATAAACCAGGCAAATGTGAACCATGTTGATAATAGAAATCCAACTTGGGGCACACCAGCCCTTGGGACTGATGCCTGCAAGAGGGTCCACTGGGCGGAATGGGAGGCAAACATCAGGTCAACACAAAGAATACCCTCAACAGTTCTAAATGGGACCCACAGAAAACTCTGCGCCTCGATGTCCACACCATGGAAAGGAAACAATGCTTAATATCTCCTAAGTTGAATCTAAGCATAAAGATAAACACGTGGGGATTTTAGCACCAGCACTGCCACAGACCAAGCGCCCAATACGTGTCGACAGTTATCAAATCCCATGCGTTAAGGACTGGGCTGCCTAGGGTGCAAGGGGACCCCATCACACGATTTTTCACCTGGCATTTGGACACTCTCTCCAGTAATACTGCAGAGGGGATTTCGGGCTGTGGGTGGGGAGCGGACTCAGTTCCGCTCACGCTCTAGCCACTTCACTGCTGAGATTCCAAAACAGGGAGTCCGGCGTTTCTTCATGGGCGGCCGCATCACCCGTGTTCACTCAGCCGACAATCAGGGGACACGGGCTCTTTCCAAAGCATCGCGCACCGAGTGTCAGCAGTGGGGAATTTTAACCACAAAAGCTTGTTTCCACCAAGCCACTGTGGCCATGGCTCCAGCAACCCCAGAAATGGGGGACTCGGAACAGGCTACATGAGCTAATCACAAAAGGGCTTGTTTTCTATTTCTGTCTTCGGGATTATCTAAGGGATTGGCAGGTCTTTAAATCACTCCAAGCTGCTTGACCACGCCGCCAAGCCTGCTACCCAAAACACCCCGCCAAGCACGATGCTGTTTATCAAAACAAGGTTAAAAAAAAAAATCTTTTCTTTCAATTTCCACTCTATTTCCTAATTGAGAAATACATAATCCCAGGAGAAAATCAGCTCTCCTTTCTCAATCTCTTTCTGTCTCCTTCGTCTCCCTTCCTTCTCCTTCCCTGTCTCCCAACCCCCTCCAGCGTTTATCATTTTAAGCTCTATGCATGCCATTCTTCAGGGGATTAAAGTCAAATTTAGTCTTCCGCAATTGTTATTACCTACCCTTTGGCTTAGGAGATGCATTTGCCTGCATTTGTAATGCCTCAATAACTTCCACTCTCCTCCACTTGTAAACAATGCATTATATTAAATAGCCTGTGTCTAGCCTTGTATTGAAACAGACAATAAATTAGGACTTCCAGTTCTTGGTTTTTACTGATTCCTAAACCTGCCAGTTACATGCCTGTCTGCCCCACTGAACATTCTCTCTAAAGCTGAGAATGCACAAAGCCCTGTTCATCGTTCTCCTGTCTCCATCACTGCTGCCGGCTGTCAGTTTCACACCACCAAGCAGATTGCAATTGGCAGGATGAGGTGCAGAAATAGGGAAAGGTTTGAATATGTGGTTCTCACCACACCACACACACACAGACACACAGACACACACACACACACACACACACACACAGACTTTCTGGCTTACAACATTCTGCAAATTTAGGGACTTGATATGTGAAGCTTGTAATCAGAACTTGCATGGGCTGCCCTCATTCGCTAGCCAGTGAGTTGGAAGCAAAGAAAGGAAACACAGTGCAATCAACACCTAGTGCTGCCCTAATCCAGCGCAGGCCCCTATGTGTGTGTTGCTTCCGGAATGTGCTCTGCTGGGAGCCAGCTGTGGTGCTTTGTGGGGAAGCCTCGCTGGGATCTGAGATCTGCAAGCTTCCCAAGAGTCATGGGGGCCTGGCTCAGCCTTGAGTGAGGTCCTAGAGCAAGGAGCAGAATCCAGCTTTCAGAATCTTTGGTAGTTTTTGTGAACCTCTCATTCCTGGGAGATGAAAACTCAACATCAATCTTACCACCCAGCGTATTCCAACACCTACCATTCTTATCCAGACTGAAACCTAGCTGAACTAGATCACTCAGAACAGGGTTTCTCAACCTCGTCACTACTGATATTTTAAACCAGATAATTCTCTGGGGGGTGGGGAGATGCCTGTCCTGTGCCTTGTAGGATGTTTAACACCATCTCTGGCCTCTACTTACTAGATGCCAATAGCACACGCCCTGATTGAAGACAATCAAACATGACTCCAGACAGGGCCAAAGCGTCCCAGAAAGACAAAATCACTGGGACTGAGAACCACAACAAATCAGAGTTCTCTTTAGTTCTCATGTGTGCCCATGGTTGCAGGATGCCAGACCTAATAAAGACCAGAGAGTTCTCTATTCCCCTCCTTCTCAAAGTGTGCTCCCCAGACCACCAGCAGCAGAATCACCTAGGAACTTGTTAGAAATGCAAATTATAAAGCCACACTCACAGTGAACTGAGTCAGAAACTCTAGAGCTGGAATCCAGGCAATCTGTTTTCATAAGCCTTCTAGGTGATTCTGACCAAAGCTTAGGTGTGGGAACTACCATGCTATTCCCACACTCCCCCACTCACTGTTTACAGGTAGAAAAACTGAGACCCAGAGAGGTAAAGTGACTGCCTCAAAGTTGCATAGCTCCTGGACCCTCAGACCTTCTCCTGCCCACACCGAAGCACCCGCAATTGAATTGGACTATTCTTCATGCTTATCTTCCTCATCCTCTACCCCCATGAGATTATTGCCTACAGTTAAGCTGGGATTGAGTTCAACCCTTTCTGCCTATGCTCCCTTCCTGCCAGCAGTGGGGTGTGGGGCAGTGCATACAGAACAAGTGTGGATCTGTGTGGGTTTGGGGTGTTCTATGTGCTTGTGCCTACAAGGGTGCATTTGATGAACGTGACTGTGTGCACACCTCAGCATGTGTGTCTGCAGGAGGCACATGGAGGGGAGAGGCTGAGGTTACCACAGGGTGGCCGTGCTCCTGCTCTCTCAAGCGCACACCTCTGAATATAGGATCAGTAACCTGTGACAGTGTCTGGCAGCCTGTCTCTCAGTCTGAGGGCCAGTGGCAGGTATGAATTTTGGATGGCAGAAACTGACATGCTCCTTCTTTCAGAAAGGATGACAATGAAAACTCATTGGGACTTTCAGAAAACACACATGTTCATCCAGGGTCAGTAGCTTGACTATTTTTGACTAAAATTCAACCAGCCTTTGTGACACCCACCCCCCAAACAAACACACGCAAAATTGATCAGTTGTTAGAATTGGCAACAGTTATTTTCACATCAGATGGACAGAGCCTCTGACCCCTACTCCTGTGTGAACATTACTAGTTGAAAAATAAATATATTTCCTAGCTGAGAAGAAGATCTGAACTACTGCCTGATTTAAATCCTGATTTTAGTCACATGTATATGTATTTGGGTTGCTGCAGAAATGTCCTGTGTAGGGAACAGAAGGACCCAGGCTGCAAATTCACAGTAGAGCTTGGGGAAGAACTCAGGCATGCTGACTTTGATTGAAAGTTATGTTCTGAAAAAGACTGTTTCCTAGACCAAACTTGGGCTCCTCTGAGCCCTCTGCTCGACTAGGCCCCATCTTGGGCTTCCACCTCTTCTTCTAAACTCCAGTTCTAGCAAGAATCCTGCTAAGTAGGTCTAGAATCCCCATCCTCAAGATCTGATCACCCTCAATATCTGATCAAATTTCCTCATCTGTCCCCACCCCCTACCCCATAACATGGCCAGCCTTCAACAAGTATCTTGTTAAGTCAGTTTAGAAAGAACCCTCCCCCATTCATGATGCGTTGTCTTAGTAATGTTGCATCCATGGATCCCCTCTCTGCTCCTCACCTACAAATCCCTACTTTCCCTTGTTGTATTCAGAGTTGAGCCCTATCTCTCTCTCCCATCACAGAACCCCATTATAGAGGTTGCCTTTCAACCGAGTCTTCCTTACTATCTCTAACAAGCATCAAAAGTGTCACATGCCAGTGTTGGAGGGGATGTGGAGAACCGGGAACCCTCTTACACTGTTGGTGGGAATGCAAGTTGGTGCAGCCACTTTGGAGAACAGCGTGGAGATTCCTTAAGAAACTAAAAATAGAGCTTCCCTATGACCCTGCCATTGCACTCCTGGGTATTTACCCCAAAGATACAGATGTAGTGAAAAGAAGGGCCATCTGTACATCAATGTTTATAGCAGCAATGGCCATGGTTACCAAACTGTGGAAAGAACCAAGATGCCCTTCAGGGGATGAATGGATAAGGAAGATGTGGTCCATATACATTATGGAGTATTATGCCTCCATCAGAAAGAATGAATACCCAACTTTTGTATCAACATGGATGGGACTGGAAGAGATCATGCTGAGTGAAATAAGTCAAGCAGAGAGAGTCAATTATCATATGGTGTAACTTATTTGTGGAGCATAACAAATAACATGGAGGACATAGGGAGATGGAGAGAAGGGAGTTGAGGGAAATTGGAAGGGGAGATGAACCATGGGAGACTATGGACTCTGAAAAACAATCTGAGGGTTTTGAAGAGGTGGGGGGTGGGAGATTGAGGAAGCCAGTGGGAGATTGGTGGGCATTATGGAGGGCATGTATTGCATGGAGCACTGGTGTGGTGCATAAACAATGAATGCTGTTATGCTGAAAAGAAATAAAAAATAAAATAAAATAAAAAGTGTCACATGCCAGCTAGATTTTGTCCATCTCTAATGGTAAAATGGATTCTTCCTTGACAGATATCTGAGGCTGGAAGGATCACTGTGAAATGCTAGGATACAGAGGACAGATGAGGCCAACAGGCCATGCTTCCCCACCCAGGACTTGAGACGTCTGTGAGCATCTAGAAATGGAAGCATTCCACTCCCAGGTAAGGTAACAGAACTGGGGGGAGAGACCCCCAATGAAATGGGTCAACCCGGAAACGTAAATAGTAGATTGGACCATATGAAATTACTTTTTTCATCACCAAAAATGGAAAGGCATTGGCAAGCTCATGTGGTTCAGCCTTATAACATTAATGGGTCTCTCAACAGCTGTCTTGTGAATACCCACCATGTCCAGGAGACTCAAGATGCTACTGGAAAGAGGGGAGGGAGGGGACACAAAAGGCTCCAAGAGCTTGCAATCTAATTCAAGACTCAGAAAATCAGAAGTTTGTTCTTGTCTTATTCCTGAATGGAAAAATCAGAATGTAGATCTACATTTCCCCTTGTCTTTATGGGGAAGATTCCTTAACATCAGAAATGAAATAAGAAATAAAAAGAAAGAAAGAAAGAAAGAAAGAAAGACCGACCTGTGGTCTCTAGTGATACCCAAGCACTTATTAAGTATATGTGTTTATTTTAAAATCATTTCTAGGGGCGCCTAGGTGGCTCAGTGGATTAAAGCCTCTGCCTTCAGCTCAGGTCATGATCCCAGGGTCCTGGGATCAAGCCCCGTGTTGGGCTCTCTGCTCCACAGGGAGCCTCCTTCCTCCTCTCTCTCTGCCTACTTGTGATTTCTCTCTGTCAAATAAACAAAATATTTTTTCAAAAAATCTAAAAAAAATAATAATAAAATAAAATAAAATCATTTCTATTCCTAACAGATGAAAAGCAGTTATAAGAAAAATGATTTCCTGAGGGCCACACAACAAAGACTGCCAAACCAAGGAATGGGCCTCTTACAGAACTGGGCAAAAATCAGGGTGTAGAAGTCTAGAACAGGACAACTTGGAGGTTGTCTGTGAGCTGGTGACCATCCACAAATGTTTGCTACCAGCTCCTGATAAGTAAGTGCAGAAATTGAAAGTAATTTTCTAAGGACACTTAGAGCCATTTGGCATAGTAATTTTATTTCTGTTGACTCTAACAATAAAAAATTGGAGTTAGAATTTTATATGTCCATTTTGTTTATTTCATTTTTCTAGTTATTCAATGTGATTATATTTTACAAAATTATCAGTCCACACTGGATTGGAAAAAATTTTTTTAAGTTTTCCATCGTAGAGATATCTGAGAAGCACTGACCCACAGGAAGGTAGACATCCGCTTCATGTAAAGAGCAATAACACTGTCATAATATTGTGTAGCAGGTCCTATTATAAATGCTTGCAACATAAGCTCGTTTACTTCTCACAACACCCCTGTAAGGCAGGAACTATTACCATTCCTCTGATTTCACAGACGAGGAAGATAAGCTGCTTTCCCAGTATTGCACCCCCAGTGTGTGACAGGTGAGATGAGTGCCCACAATGCGTGGATCTTGGGTCCACACTGGTAAACTCTGTCATGAGACTGTACGATAAAATAGGAAACAACTTGATTCCTATGTCAGTGATAACATAGAAAGAAAATCAAGAAATGATGAACCCCCAAACTCCAGAAGGAAGATACTCCCGGGAGGAAGGAATGCAGGGAATGTGACTGGAGACAGTACACATGCCAAGCTCCCGGGGTCTGGTCATGTTTTATGCTGAAACCTGGTGAGGAATATGAACGGAGTTTCATTCACTATAATTCTTAACCTATACGCAATGCATGTTATACACTCTTTTATATATAGGATACATTCTACAGGTTAAAAAAAAATTTTTTATGGAGTAACTGGAGCTGTCAACCAATCACATCCACAGTCTCTAGAGAGGGTGAGCACCCCCTAATGGAACAGACAGGTACAGCCATTCTCCTCTCCAGACAGAGAGCATCTGGGAAGTCTGAAAAGGACCTCAAAGTTTCCTTCCCACATTCTAGAACTCACAGGAAGGAAGAAGCCCGCATTACCTGAGAATCTGAACCAACAGCTTTATAAATGGATGCAGAATTAACATTTAAGCCTTGCGGAAATGCCACACTTGAGAAAACGTACAAGAGCACAATTATCATGAGAGAGGGTATTGAGGAACTCCTTGATGTATTCCAAGAGCTTTCACTGTATATGATTCATACATTAATACTGATGTAGGTAATATGGGGCCCACTTCAGCAAACAGGTGAAGCTACTTGCCTCATAAGAGACTGAGGTGAAATGTGTGTTTGTGCTACACAAGAACTCTTCTTGATGCGTGGAGGGCTAATATTGCTGAGGAAAGTCAGCGCTTGAAAATTTTGAACCATTTTTAGGTGTCCTGACGGCAGCCACGTGAGATGAAGACAAAGATGCTTACTCGCCAAGAAAGCAGGGTCGATGTGCCAGGCAATCCAACAAGCACGAAACTGAGAGGCAGCAGACCCCTGGGTCGCACATCAGACCAACCGAATCAGAATCAAACCAACTGAATCAAAAATCTGCTTTGCTACAAATTACCTCCCCCACCCCATGATTCTGACTGAAATATTCCTAGGATCATTTCAGATGCACAAGGCAAATCAAAAACAAATGTTTTAAAATCACACAAACCTAGGCTGAATTTCCTTTCTGACACTTACCAGTTGTATGGGCTTTCCAAGAATGTTATTTTATTTCACTTGAGCCTCAATAGTGCCATCTATTAAAACCAGCTGATACTATCCCTGATCTCTCTGAATTGCTGATAAGATATAATTAGAGTTTGCAGATAAAGTACTCGGTATACAGTAAGTGCTCAAAAATGTTAGTTGTATTTATTCATTATCATTTGACTCTCCATGATATGCAAGGCAATGTAGGGAAGGCGTGGAGGGTACAATACAAGAGTGGATGAAATAGATAGATAGTCTCCTATCTTCAAGGAAATTATATCTAGTGGGCTTGCTTTTGAAGCTTTCCTATAAACTTACCAAGTAAAAGCAATTCCCAACTTTTTTCTAGGATTATCAAGACATCACTAGCCCAAGTCAAAAGCACTTTATAACCCTTGATCATATTCAGGAGACAGCTTTAGAAATTGGAGGTGGGAAATCTGCTGGGAATGTATGATCCAAAAAGCTAATCTTCCTTTGAATCAGACAGGCACTATGAGTGACTTCAAACTACCAATTGTTGACAAAATTTTACCAGCCTGTGTCCCATCCCTCACACTGGGCCCTTGTACCAATGTGTTTAATGCCAGAGATCATGACAACCTTAAGAAATGTGTGATGGGTGCTCTTGGCCAGTGTTTATGGGTCCCCTTCAAATCTCCCTTTAGGAGATGGTGGCTCCCGGGGCCCTGTTGACCTATGTCTGCAAAGTGAAGAGAGAATAGAGGGTGAGAAGCACCTTCCCAAACCAGGCCCTAACAAAACTCATCCCCCCTGAAGGGAAAGCAGACCCCTATGTATGAAAGTGCCTCTGATTCTGCACGGTCCTATGGTAACATTTTCTAAGTTCTACCATCAATTCTCTGCACCAAAAGAGGGATATCATTGGCAACTTTACTTCAAAATTATAATGAATTCAAAATTGTATCTGGGATCTCTAAGAGTTCACGATACTACAGAGACCACTCCATCCAAACTGACCCAGAGAAAGCCCAAAATTTGTACCCCTACCCTCACCTGAACTTTTCCTCATACCTGTGCACATTCTAGAGAGAAGCAGTGAACACTTTTGAGGTTGATGTAAAGGAACCTGATGCTGATTTTCCTTCTCTCTGATTCAAACCCGATTGGAGTTGATAAGCAAGGGTTTTGATTCAAAAGGACTCTTAGTAAAATTATAGACTGCACAGAAGCATAACTGTAAATGAGAGCTACTGAATAAGTTGAAATAAGAACTTTATCATTTTTGCTAATTATGTCAAGAAGAAATTTAAGTCAAGAGTTTCCAGGGAGGAACAATGGTTGGATAATCTATCATCAGATAAGTGGCAACCCTATTAGGAAAGAGATACGATTGCTAGTTATGACACTTAACTCAGTACAGTGATTTGCAGTGGCGGTTCTTTAAAATATTGATGCCAGACCCTAACCCAAGAATAATCAGATTGGAGTTCCTGGGGGTTGGGATCAGGCATCAGTATTTCTTAAAAGATCCCCAAGTGCTTCTAATGGACAGCTTGGGTTAAAACCTACTGTCTTAGTTAACAGAATTTAGTTACCTAAAGAGGTAAATGCTGCTTTTAAAATAGTTTGACTTTTTCCCTTGGGCACCCAACAAATCATGTTGATTAATTAACATTTTCCAAACAACAGTAACGAATTAACTGCTGCTAATGTTGAGGCCATGGAATTAGACATGATTTTTAGGCATCAGACTCATGTCCCCAGATAGAAGGTAGAACATGAATTTCTGAGAATGAGAGCTTGGCAGACAACAGTCAGGGATAGCCTGACCTCAGCTGAGCAAGTGCCATGGAGGGAGCAAGACAGAACTACTGGCTCACTTCTACATTAACTTAAGTATTTATTAAGTACACCAGTCACAGTGCTAGGGGCTGGAGAGTCTGAGATTAAGAGAATATGACCGATGCCCCCACAGGAACTGACAGTCTAATAGGGAGAAAGAAATACAGATAAAACTTTCCGGCCACCCGTGCAATATGTAATCTAGATACATAGCAGGTACTTGGGAGAACAAGGAGGAAGTATGGAGGATGAGGATTAGATAGAGGAACTGTCATGAAGACAGATGAGGATTCCTGGAAAAGGTAACTATGAGCTAAATCTAGAAGGACGAGTGGAACTCTGCTAGGTCAATGAGGTCTACAACCTCTGCCAAAGTGAGGAAGAGCATGACCAGTTCTGAGAACAACCCAAGTGATAAATGAAACTGGAAAGGTAGGCAAGGAGCTGATTATAGAGGCCCCTGTATGTTCTCTAAGGGTTTTGGATTTAGCCTTGGAAGTGAGGAGGTTATTGATGGAATTCAGGTAGAAAAATGATATGATCAAGTTCACAGTTAGAATGGTCATACTAGCAGTTTATAGAGCCTTGATACTCAAAGTGCAGTCCACAGACTAGCATCATCAGCATCACATGGGAGCTTTTTAGAAATCAGAAAAAAAAAAAAAAAACAACTCAGCTCCCATCCCAAATATACTAAATCAGACTCTGCATTTTAACAAGCTCTCCAGGTGATCCACATGCATTAAAGTTCGAGGTGCACAGTTAAAGAGGAGAAATTTTCATGAAAAAGAGGTGAGATTTTTAGGAAGACCAGTCAGAAGGCTATGGCAACAATTTGTTAAACCATCCTTTTAAATGGCTTTTTAACAACTGCCTATGCACACACCCACCTATAGACCCTCTTCCAAAACATTCAGTTGATAACTGAAACATTCAAGAAATACTTGTCAAGATAAGCTGAGTTTTATCCTCAAGTTACCTTCATTTTCCACCAGCTTACTGAGAATCCTGTAAATCTAACCATAGCATGAGATCGACAGGCCACGTGCACTGGAATATGCAGTGATATCTATTGTGGAATTTCAGGTGCAATTTCAGCAGAAGGGAGGAGAGGTCCCTTCATCTAGCTTTGATGATGAGTACAAGCAATGAGCCTATAATCTTTTTCTCTCTGTTATCTCAAAAACCATGTGTGGAGAAAACACTATCTTGGTAGTGGGGACCCAGAGACCTAGACCAAAGTCAATTACAAACTTTACAGTTGTTGGTTCAGTGTGCTGAGAGAGATAGAGACCAAGAAGACACAAAAATAGCGATCTGAAAAGAGAGATGGGAGAAGTTATGTGTCTAGGGGTGGCCTTTGATGGAGATGATTTCTTCTCCTTTATCATGGACAGTAAGTGATCATGGGAAAAAGCTGAAGCTACCTGAAAGCATTCTTTTCACCAGAAAATAGCCTTCCCAAAGAGCACATCATGAAGAATTTGAAAAAGGGAGTGTGATCTGGTAGGTAAGAAGTAAGGGGGCTAAAAGGACAAACAAGCAATTAGTCTATAAATAAGCATAAATGTACCTCATCTTTAACAATCAGCATGTTATTGAACAGGGTGTACAATTGGACTGGGGTTAAATTAAACGTATTTTAAGCCCATTCTGGGAATTTGCTATTTAAAGGAATCCTTTGTAAAATGGATAATCACCCACTAATGAAGCTTTTGTTAAATCTAGAGTTCTACAAAGCTGAAGTTCCCAAACAGACTATGATTGGAAGATCACCCCACAGATATCTGGCAGAGTACAATTTGTCTGTATGCCAGAGAACTGAGATCTGTAAAGAGTCCAGTGGTTAGGGAACCTTGCTCAAAGGAGTCCTGCCTTGGTGAAAAGTGGGTATGTAGATAGATGAAAGAGTACATAAGTTAATAACTAGAAGATTCAGGGATTTTAATCCAAGATCCAGGGATCAAGTTAAGTAGGTGGGAGACTAGTAAAGAGAGAGCAGATTGCACATCACAAGCAGACAGAAGAAAGGGCGACTGACCACAGAGAATATGGAGATGGTGCTTAAATCGTGATTGAGTCTTCCTTTACTCATCTCTAGATTTCTAGTGTTGTTATCCAGAATGTTTCAAAATACTGTCAATTTAATTACCTGATAAGCATCAGTTCTTAACTAGCTAGAAAGACATTCTGTATTGCAATGCAATACACAAGTAATTTAGTGTTAATAAAGTGATCTTGTATATCTTGTATATTTTGACTCTAAGTGCCAAAAGGAGACATCCCTCTGTGCTGGACTTCTTTGAATGACTTCACAGAAAAAATGGAGCTTGGGACACCTGGATGGCTTAGTTGGTTAAGCGACTGGCTCTTGATTTTGGCTCAGGTCATGATTTTAAGGTTGGGAGATCAAGTCCCACACTGGGCTCCATGCTCAGCTCAGAGTCTGCTTGAGATTCTCTCTCCCCTTCTGCCCCTCCCCTACTTGTGCATGCACTCACTCTCTCTCTCTCTGTCAAAGAAATAAAATAAATAAACAGATGTTGAATGAAAAGTTAAAAGACGGAAAAATTTGTAGTTTGGAAAGGAACGTGGGAAGAGGTCATCAGAATTAAATCCAGAGGTATAGTTATTTAAGACTCTCTCTTAAAATTACCAAGCACAAATCATGGACTCTGAAATAAATAAATATGTATATCCAATTGTAAGCATAGAACGGGACTCCAAGAGCAAGCCCAGGGTGAAGATAAGAACCAAACACATTTCATTCTCAATAGCAACCTAGGATTGTCATGGCCTCCTCGTGCTTCCCACAAAGTAGAATGCTGCCTTTCTACAGCCAAAGGATGAATGAGAAGGAGGTTGAGAGATACAAAAGCATCAGTGCAATGAATCAAAACAGAATTCAAGGGATGAAAAAAAATTCAAGAGATAGGCCAGTGAAAGGGTCAGAAAGGGGTTAAATAGAGTCAAAAGAAGTTCCATTTAGATTTCAACCAAGATCAGTACCAGCTATTTCTCAAAAGCTTTTATGACTTCATGTAACTTAGCAACTGACCTATGTTTAGTTTTTGTTTTGTTTTTATCCATGTTAGTATCTCTGGAGTCACTCAGCAAAAATGCTTAGGATTGTGCATTCACTGAGGGATGGGAGGCAAGGGGAAAAAATATGTGCTATGTCCTGTTTGGCAAGGTTGTGACAATATAGGGCAGCAAAAATGATGAGCAAAAGATCCAATCCTTGGGGTTCTCAAAAGAAAAATCAAAACCTAATGGCTGTTCTTATGATCTAGACATGTACTCAGGACAGTGTGTCCCAGAAGGCCACTGTGGGACGTGTCCTTGGGATATTTCAGGATTTTATTCTTCCCCTACCTGAAAATCAGAACCAATCCCCCAGGCAGTCTGTCTTCATAGACCCCCTTGTTCTATCCCATATTGAAACAAAGGGACTGGGAAATAAAGCAGGCTCTCTTACAGTTGATGGTGGGCCCCCACAAGAACTCTACCCCCCCCATCCCCATAAGATTCTCTTCCTTGTGAAGAATATTTGGTAATGCCATGGCCAGTGAGCTATCCCAGTTGTGAGGGATGACTCTCACTGGAATGGTAGAATCACATACCCTCCCCCGACTCCCCTCCCCCACCCCGTTATCTTCTTGCTGTGGCCATGCTGTGGCGAGGCAGAATAGCTTCCAGCTTCCTCACTAAGGAAGCCGTTTAATGTGCATATCAGCACCACCACAGCGGACAGCTCATAGCAGGGCTGTCTGCGGAGTGTGTCCTAGAAATTTGTTCAAAACTTGGTAAAGGAAAGTTCCTAGTTGTGCACTCAGCCACCCCTTTCACTCTGCCCTGAGACAGAGCCAAGAAGTTTTGTGACCCTCTCTTGGCATAAGGAGAGCTCACACCTCTCCACAGGATGTCCATCTCGCTTTTCACTTTAGAGAGTTAACTGAAGGAAGGTTGTTATTTGTTTAGACCCCAGTAATGCCACCAGGAAGTCTGAATCTTTCTAGTTTCTACTCTGCCAGCCTTAGCTTATTGGCTTTTCGTCACTAATGGTCTCAGGACAGCTGCCCCTGCGCCAGGTACCACATCTGCATTCAAGAAAGACAGAATAACGAAGGGATGTCATTCCAGTAAATCTGTTTATTTTATTAAGAAAACAAAGGTTTTCCTGAAGCATCCAGAGAGTCCCACTTAGGTCTCTTTGGCCAGTACTGTCAGATGACCACATCTAGCTGCAAAAGGGGCTGGGAAAATGAGAATTTAGCTTTCCTACCCTTGGTAGTCAAAGCGTCAAGGCAGGAGAGTCAAGGCAGCTACCATGTCTGCCATAAGCAAAAAGTATAACCACTATCAGGTTACATACCACTGTAAGGCTACTTCTTCATCTGTAAAGTGGAATCATTCTAGCACCTTCTTCATAGAGATTATAGAAAGTCACATGACATGGTTCCCATAGGACATGGGACACACAGGCTCTTCAGGTCCCAGTTCAAGCACTGGATATTCTTTAGTCCCAGGAACATGCCAGCAAAAATCTGGTTACAGAGTGATGTTAATGTCCATAAAGAACTTTTTTGAGTCAAGTAAGGTACACATCAATATAAAAGTCATAGGAAGCTTGAATCTTCATGACCTCAGAGGCCAAAACCATTTTTTCTAAAAAAGGTTAATATGTTTAATTACATTAAAAATAAAACTATTCCTTATCTACAGAAGAGAAGCTGGGGCTCAAAGAGGTTAAGCAATTTGCCCAAGATTACATAGTTAAGAGTGTTCATGATGATAATAAGCACTCTTTATGAAACACCTAGTATGTACATGTATTATATTTAATCTCACAACAACCCATAGGTATTATTATCTCTACTAAGCTATTCTATCTTAGAGAGGCAATAAAGGAAGCCAGAGCTGTCTGATTCCAAAGCTCTGTCTGTTCTACCCTAATGTATGTACTTGACCCTTCTGCCATCCAGAGACGGGACCCAGGGAATGATCAAAAAGAACATTCAAGCAGGTCTGTTCTGTGAAATGTACTTCCAATAAGTAAATTAAACTCTTGCAGATCAGCTGAGGGGAGAGAGATATTCAGCATAAACTATGATGATGAAGCAATAACCGTGACATACTCTTGTCCTGCAACCTGCTGACAAAGGAGCCAGGTTTTCAATTCTGGAACTCATCCACCCACCACCAATTCCTGGCCAACTTCCTGGCCATCCCATAGGTACTTCTCACCCCCTCAAGAAGAATCCTTTTCAAGAGACACTTCCCATCTAACCCGAGATACCACATTAGGTCAGCCTTGAAAAGCAGCCACATTTCTGGAGGTGTTGTTCATGCTGAGTTTATTAGAAATGAGTTTAATTCATTCCCTTTTAAAGAGCCAACTAAGAAAAAAAAAAAAAAAGAGCCAACTAAGAACGAAAGGAAAATGAACCTCACATAGGTTACATATTTTGAAAGGAAGTGGGAGCTTGATTGGATAAAATGGAAAGAATACTAAACAAAGAGTCTGAAGCCCTGGGTTCTGATTGCTTCTTCATTGATTGGTTGACTGGGTGATTCTTTTCAACTGTACGAGCTTCAGGGTCTCTTACAACTCAGGCCCCAGAAAAGCAGGAAGCAGGTTTGAAAAGGCAGCTTTCTGAGAGAGGGGTCAAGATTTTACTTAGCCACATGGCTGGCTAAGTAAAGTGAAGTTTAGCCACAAGGGTAAAGTAAGTGAAATTCAGGGACAATATTTTGAGGGCAGACAGTTAGGGGTGGAGGTAGATAGATGGAGATATAATGGAGGGAGCAGAGGGAGCAGCTATCAACACTCAATGAGAAATCCAGGAAGAGTGTATTACTTCCTGGGCTTACCCAGGGAGGAGAAAATGGTGGTCCTTGTCTTTGCAGACATCGGGACCCATGCTGCCCATCTGTGCAGTGAGATGAGCGGCCATGGTTCCCTTCCTAGGAAAAACTTGCTCTTAACTGAGAATCATTTTGGAACAGCCTGCTTGCTGATGTGTCAAATAGAATGAAGCTTCTCTATTAAGTCAGGAGATTGAATCCAGCATCAGCTTTATGCTAGGCACTGTGGGAGATACAGAGAGGCCTAGAAGAAAACCTGTACACAGAAGAAAACTTGCACTGACCACCAATTTTCAAGCCCAAGGCTAGGAGTTGTGCATCTATTATCTCACTAAATTTCAGAGGTCACTCTTACAAAGTGAAAAGGAATAAACTTCCATGAGAAACTCAGATGATAATGATGATAATAATAATTATAATGCCTAACATCTTTGGAGTGTTAGGAGTGGAGAGCCAGGCCCTGTTCTAGCATTCTAATGTATCATCTCCTTGAGACTGTGCTATGGGGAGGTCTCTTGCTTTTTCCCTTCCTTTTCATAGTTTTGCCCTAATCATTATGGCTTCTATTTCCTGAGTTTTCTTCCTGCCATGTGGGGCCTCTGAGCCTGTCTTTGATCTCAGTCCATAAAGTGATTCTGGGAAAAAGAAAAGGTTGGTCTCGATAAGCTGAGAGCCCCCAGGGTGGCCTTGACTCAAATGGAAGCGTCCAGGGAGAAGCACAGGAAGTGCTTCTGGTTCTCCAGGGAGAACTCACCAGAGACCAGGTGCATTAAAGAAGGGGCATCCCTTCGGAAGTGATCCATCACTTATGACACTTAAAATGGAGCTGGGAAGAATTAGACGACAAGGATGACAGAAAGGAGCTCCCTCACTCATGCCCAGGAAAATGAAACTGATTGAGTTCCTCCCAGGGCTCTCTCTCTGACTCCCCAACTTATAGACTCAGAGGCCTATAGACTCAGAGGCCCCTCCCAAGAAGTGGATGGTGAGCTCAGCCTGCCTGAACACAAGGACTCTAAGTTTTAAGCCCAATTAGACTCTCCATTTGCTGCTTGACCCTTGATCTCTTAAGTAGTGTCTACACAACCCCAAAACATTTTATCGGTTGAATCAGAAAATTCAGCCAGTCATTTACCAGAGATCTGAGCTCCAAATCTTTGGACCAGTTTGAAAAGATGCTTTTATTGGATTGATCAAATTGAACAAATGTTCTCCCTTGATGCTGGCATGGCCGTGGGTCCATATCTAGTTACAGCACAGAACCTGAAGGGAGGGATGAATGAGGAAAGAATGTGAGTTGTTTTTTTCTTTTTTAAGATTTTATTTACTTATTTGACAGACAGAGATCACAATTAGGCAGAGAGAGGAGGAAGCAGGCTCCCCGCTGAGCAGAAAGCCCGATGCAGGGCTCGATCCCAGGACCCTGGGATCATGACTCGAGCTGAAGGCAGAGGCTTTAACCCACTGAGCCACCCAGGTGCCCCAAGAATGTGAGTTTTTTAAACCCAGGGCTCTGCTTACCCAATTTTGCGTGAATAAATTAGATCGAGTACCTTAGGTTTCTGTTAACCACATCTATGGGAAGTGTCTCCTCATCAATGACACTTCTTTAGTAACAATTATAATTCATAGGGCGCTTTATAGTTTATAAGTACAAAATTTTATATATATCTGCTGAGAGTCCCCCGAGGCTGTGGTTATTCTAAACTGAGGGTCTGAGGACCTATAGATGGCTGCAGGAGGACCCAGAGGCAGTCTCATAACCAGGAACGAAGCAGGCCAATTGCTGACCAAGCTGGGTCAAATGTTGCTTAAGGACAAGTAAGATGAGACTTCCCTGACTTCCCTTCCCTTCTAGGTCCTTCCAGTCACTAAATATTAGAGTGCCCAGGGCTCTGCCTTCAACCCCTTTGGGCTCTCTCTACACTCACTCCCCTATAATATTCCTATAGCTCGATGTTTTTACCAAATGTATCCTTGTAGCCTTGACCTCCCTCTCTCAGCTCTAGACTCATATAAGTAAATTTCATGAGGACAGGGATTCTGTCATAATTCATCTGTGCATTCTTCACGGTACCTTGAGCAATACTAAGGTAGCAGGTCTCAGCAAGATGTGCTTCACGAAACTGTCTCCTAAACACAAAGGCAAGATTGGCCATGCCACTGAGAAAGATCAGCACTCATTTCTCAGGCCTGTACTTTCATTTCCAGGATGCCCAAGGGTGACTTGTCCCCATGGCATTCCAAGGGAGCCTGTACACCTTTGCTCCCACGTAAATGCCATACTTCTCCCAACCTTGAACAAAATACCATCACCAACATAAAAGAACTGGGATTTCCAGATCCCACAAAACTGGAAACTAAAATAGCAGAATTATTCACCTCTGTCAGAATAATCTCCAGAACAAATCCAAGGGGATCCTGGTAAAAGACATGAGGAGTTTTCTCCAAGATTAAGCAGAGACAGTTGGTATAAGCTACACTGGAATAGTATGCTCACTGTGGTATGTCACCTCTAAAATATCCCCCAGTCATCCCCACCCTCTGCTGTTTACACTTCTGCATAATCCCTTCCCCTTGAGTGTGGGCTGGATTTACCAATGGCTAATGAATAGAATATGGCAGAAATGGTGGTAAGTCACTTCCAAGATGCTGTTATAAAAAGACCATGGTTTCATTTTGGGACTCGCCCTTGCTCTCTCTACAAGCAAGCTGCTGCACTGCAAGGCAGCCCTGCAGAGAGGCCCCCATGGTGAAGACCTGAGGCCTGCCATTGCCACACGAGTGAGCAGGAACGCAGATGCTCCCCCCAGTTGAACCTTGAGCTGACAACTTGACGGCAGCCTCTTGAGGGACCGTGAGTTAGAATCGCTGGCTCAGCTACTTCTAGATTCCTGACCCACTTAGAAACTGTCAGATAATAAATGTTTGCTGTTTTCAGCTGCAATCTTTTTGGGGTGATTTGTAACATAGCAATAGAGAACTAATGCACCAGTTTTAGCATGTACGGCCCCCCACAAGCTCCGCGTACCTATTTTAGCTCTTTCCCACATTTGTTCAGATGTTAACATACTCACTCAATTGTTATACACACATTCAGTTCGGTTGTTATTCACATGTTGGTGTTTTATTCATATTTGAATGCTAAATGCAGTACTTAAACATAAAATATTCATTTAAGTGTACATGAAAGCTCTCAGATGCTGCTTTACCCCAGGTTCCCAAGAAAGCAGTCTGAAGCAAATTGTATGTGCCAACATATTACCAGTGATATAATCCAGGGCCACCAGGGTGAGGGGGAACTGGGAAGGGAGGTGGGAACAAATCCCGAGCTTCACAAAATAGCACAGCCCGTTGCTTAGTCATACCGGAAGTTTCCAGAAAGACAACTTGGAGTCATGGCACCTGGAACAGTCCATGAGACAGAGAAAAAGGGAATCATTTGTTTGTTGGTTCCTTCCTGTCTCCCGTCTCTCTGTGGTCAAACTTCATCCGATGGACATGAAAGCCCTCTATGCTTCCAGGTTGTGTCCACATCCTCAGGGCAGCCACTGGGGAAACCAAGTCCCATGCCTATGATCTGGTGCTTCCCCTGAAACCAGACATGAGGGTGCCTAAGCCTCTGTGGGTGCCTCAATACCACCCTCCCCACCCCCACGGTGGAGCTGTTGTGGCTACCACTACAGCAGACGTTAGAGACCTTGGCAAAGTCTGGCCCTCACTTGGAGGAGGCTGAGACAGATGGCAGTGTTAGGAGGTGAGGTGACAGAGGAAGCAGCTGGGGTTCTTCACTGATCAGACAGCCAAGAACTTGAGGGCAGTTGAGACTGAGCAGATCAGGGTGGAGTATAAACAGGATCTGGAACAGACTCCACACAGATGAATGCGGATGCTGCTTTTATATTGGAACTGTGTATCTATGGACACACTTTCAGGTGTTATCTGTATTCACTCAGACTTTATTACTTGTCCTCTGAACACAGGATGTGCCACCCCCTCCAGGAGGCTTGGAAGACAGGTTCGGCAGCTCGGAGTTTTGTTGCCTGAAGGCATCCTTATTCCTCAGGAGAATTTCACTTTCCTGGAAACTTAATATTATTTAATTCCATTGTCTGGTTTCATATCATGATGTCACCAAGAATACAGGAAGATGGGAGCTGACCTAGGATGAGATTGCAGCTGAGACCCGAGTCGACCCTCTAGAGGGCTCTGGTGTGAGGATGGCCCTTCAGTGTTGTCCTAAGTGAAGGGAAAGAACCAGCCTTTGTATTCCTGCATTAGCCAGTCATCAGGCAGACTGCGTCCTGAGGGGAATATAACCTTGGATGAGACAGCTCCCTGCTGCCAAGAGCAAATCTCAGCAAGAGATGCAACTCTGAGCCCCTCGATGCCCTTCCCAGTGACCAGAGATGGACACATGGGCCCTGTAACAGGGATCTCGGTGGAAGACCACAATATTCTTGGGTAAGAAAAAGTTTTCTATATCCTTCAAGGTTCTTCTGACTGATCTAAGAATCAAGCTGATATGAGGCAAATTAACAGGAGGAAATCAACTTTAATTTCATACATATGAGGAATCCACATAAGCATGAGATTCCAATGACAGTTGGGCAACATGAGGTCCATTTGTCATCCTGAATTAAGGAGAAGAGGGGTAGGGATCAGGGCTTCAAAGGGAAGAAAGGCAATTCACAGGAAGAATGGAAAAAGTAAATGTTTGGTAAACAAGTACTTATTGGGCCATCCAGAAACAGTGAGACATAGAGAGGACTCTGATCAAACAGGCCTTGCTAGGTCTCCCCCCTCAACATAACTAGTTCATATTATAATGTAGTTATTTATGGTGCCAGCTCACTTCCTCAAGCAGGTCTTCTATCTTTTAGACAGTTAGAGGGAAGGTGAAAACTGCTGAGTCTTTTGGGCCTCGGTTAAGTTTTCAGCTCAAAATAATCTTTGTGCCAAAGTGATGCATCTTGGGGTAACTTCTTTTGAACACCTACCATGTTCACTACAGTTGGCTACCGTCTTGACTAAACTTCTCGTGTTAAAAATTGCGACTAAAGGGTGCCTGGGTGGCTCAGTGGGTTAAGCTGCTGCCTTCGGCTCAGGTCATGATCTCAGGGTCCTGGGATCGAGTCCCGCATCGGGCTCTCTGCTCAGCAGGGAGCCTGCTTCCCTTCTTCTCTCTCTGTCTGCCTCTTGCCTACTTGTGATCCCTGTCAAATAAATAAATAAAATCTTTAAAAAAAAAAATTGCGACTAAATCTAACTCTGATTTTCCTCCAAAACTGAACATAATGATTCACCCTAGACTTTTTCCCCAGAGTTGAAAAGGTTTTCAATGAGGTGTAATAAAAGATTTTACAGTGTTTGCAGTGTTTACAGTGATCACGTGATGTTTCTTTCCAGGCTCCAATGATTCCCTGATTCACCAGATGACAGGGACGGGAGCCAGGCCTCAAGTAATCCCAAAGTCCAGGAACCTTTTCCTTAACAAATAATCCGAAATACAAATTCAGCTTTCTTAATCACTGTGCCTAGATTTCCTTGTCCCTCCTGAACCAAAGGGCAAACCCAGCCATTGGCTGTAGACCAAGAGGATGTTGCCCTATTGTCTCTGTTGATCTAAAGAAACCAGTAAAATAAAATAACATATAATAGCCATAATCTGAGGCCAGAAATCTCATATTCCTCCTCCTATCCCAAGTCTGGCTAATTTCTTCTGATCATTCTCCCTTGCCTTCCCCTTCTACTGTCCCCAATGGTATTGAGACTGCAGAGTCCTGTCATTGTATCCAAGTATTCAAACTCTGGTTTGCCAGGTGCCCAGAATCCCCCAGGTGCCTAAAGTCAGTGCTTCTCAAAGTACAATCTGAACACTTTGGGGTCTGACACAGTAGGAAATGGGTCCCCTATCCTGGCTATTTCCAGAGCAGTTATTATGGGTTTTGTTTTGTTATTGTTGCTTTTCATATGTTTTACACTCTGATCTTCCTATAAAATATTTTCAGAAGAGAGGTCAAGAAAATGCATTTGAAAAGCTCTCTTTCTGATCAACATTCAAGTGCTTTGCATCACCAACACCAAATTGACCTCCGCTTTGTACCTACGCTTCCTCTCTCTGAGCACAAGCTCCCATCTCTCTAACACTTGCTAATTTCCCACTTTAAGTGGGAAAATGTGGACTCGAGGCAGTATCTAGCTGGTGTTGCATAACCTTGTTTCCCGCTGTGCTCCCTTTACAGTTGCCTTCTATTGTAACAAGTAATATCTGTTTACCATCTTACACCTGTGACATAAACTTTTCATTTTAAATAGGTATAATTCACATCATTAGATAAATGAATTTAAAGAAAACTATGAAGTAAATGACAGAGCAGACTCAGAGTTATGGCAAAGAACATGAAGGTGGTCCAGGGATGAATGCCATCCTCTGTGGGGCCGTTACCCCTTGCTGGGCATTCCATCTGTGCTCGCTCTATCATCACTAGCTTCCAAATACAGCACAGCGAGAGTCCTCCACCTTATTGGGCATGAGAACCAGAGAGTCCAATTCAATATGTTGGAGGTGGAACCCAGGAATCTGCATTCTTGACTGACACCTCAGCTGGTTCTGATGCCCGATTATCCCCTTTTTGACGTATCCATTCTCCAGGACTCCCAGGCCACAAGTTCCTTAAGGGCAAAAATCATCTCTCACTCTTACTTAGCTGGGCTTAGCACATGGGGAGTCCTCAAATCAATGTTTGGAGGGATAGAGTCAGCTGGATAGGGCAGAAATTACATGCAACCGGAAACATCAAGCTGGGAAAAAGCCTTTCTCTCTACAGCTAGGGAATGGAGCTCGGTGAGGTTGAACTCCTTGGGTCTGACCCTTGGCTGATGAAAAACAGAGTCGCAGCAAAGGCCAAATATCTGAGCTCCCGCCTGAGTCCTAGACCACTGTCTCCTGCCTTGGCAGGCCTGCCAGGATTAGAGCAGGAGTTGATGAGAACTTAACAAATCATGAGCAAATATTCAGTTAGTTTGGCTCACTTGGTCCCACATCAGAATCTAAGCCTTGAATTTTTCAAAGGCATAAGAGAGACTATGAGAGTCTGGGTAAATCTGCCCAACTGGAAGAAAAAGAAAAAGCAAATCTACTCTAGGTTGTCAGTAGAAACTTCTTCAAATGCAGTTGCCAGACATGGAAGATGTGTTGGAACCAAATAAGGACACATAAGGAACCAGACGGAGACATAAGGAAGCTATACCACTCCCCGACGTGCAGACTGGGAGGTCCTGTGCAGCCGTCTCTATCCATCCCTATGTCCCTATGGTTATTGCCTCCATTCAAGGCCCCATCAAACAAGCCTGTGAGCTCAAATCCTTACCCTGCTTCTCACTATCTATAATCTAACATCCTCTGTACCTTCGTTCTCTCAACTGTAAAGCTGGAATAATAATAGTTGTTACTTCATATCGTCATTCTTACCTCAAGGGTCAGAACTCTGCTACCTTAACATGCAGTAAACATTGGGTCAGAGTGAGCAACCGCTCACATTTTTCTGTAGTCACTAGTCAAACACCTACATTATACACAATACGCATTGCCTAACATGCTATCTTACAGGTGTGATGTGTGACAAGGTTCTAAATAAACTGCGCCAGTAGACCAACATTCCTCCGAGTTAATCTTACCAAACCCCATAAATCCATAATAGCACTGTATGTGCTAAATAGTCCTTAAGTTAATTATTTAATTAGCTAGTGATTTACTAATGCACCAATAAGCTACTAATACCTAATTGTCCTTATCAATACTACCCTAAGACTGGACATAGTCCACAGACCCAATCCATTCCTTGATAACTAGTATAATGCCTGGCACATAGTGTATCTTCAGTAGATATTTGTGGAAAAAATAAACTTACTTCTGGTTTCCATTTATTTTCATGTTCAAATATCTTTAACATTTTGTTATTATTGTTTGTGTTTTGTGTGTAACCCGAGTGCCTGGTCTCATAAGGACCATGAGCTTGGGATACTGAAAACTGAATACTGAAGTGACACCAGGCCTTCACTAACCCCTCCAACAATGGAAGAAAACAAGGAGTCACAAGAGAAAATTTTCTGTTGTGCGACTCTACCAGAAGCCTGAGAAAATACTTCACAGGCAGGGAATGATGAGAAGACCCTGGGCGGTGTGGAGTGGGGAGGAAGCTGATGGGCTCAGAGGAGAACAAAAATTCTACAGCAAGGAACATGCCAGCAGTCTAATTAAGAAAAAGGGACAGGGAATTGGAGACAGAGTGATGTGTCAAAAGATAAATTAGAACAGATATGAAACTACTGACCTGCTATTCCTATTCTAAGATCTTCAGTCAGCATAACCATAATGCAGTTTATGTTCCTATGAGCTGCTCACTGAGAGGAGAAACTGTAATAACAAGTCTTCCTCAAAAGTATGGCCTGAGTCAGAGAAAGACAAGTATCATATGATTTCACTCATATGTGGAATTTAAGAAACTAAACAGATGAACATGGGGGAAAGGAAGGGAAAATAAGATGAAATCAGAGAGGGAAACAAACCATAAGAGCTAGGAAACAAACTGAGGGCTGCTGGAGGGGAGATGGGTGGGAGGTTGGAGCAACAGGGTGACGGACATTAAGGAGGGCATTTGGTATAATGAGCACTGGCTATTATATGCAACTGATGAATCATTAAATTCTACCTTTGAAACCAAAAACAAGAAAGGAAAAAAAAAAAGAGGGATGCCTGGCTCAGTCGTTCAGTGGCTGCCTTCTGCTGAGGTCATGATCTCAGGGTTGTGGGATTAAGCCCCACATGGCTTTCCCTACTCAGCAGGGAGCCTGCTTCTCCCTCTCCCTCTGCTGCTCCCCCTTCTTGTTCTCTCTCTGTCAAATAAATAAATAAGAATCTTGAGAGAAAGAAAGAAAGAAAAAAAGAAAGGAAGGAAGGAAATGAATGATTTCAAGTGGGGGTATCCACTTAACACAAGAGTTTTGGGGAAAAAAAATTAGCAGTTATACCTTAGTCCCCATTTTAATGATATTAACAATGAAGATGCCAAAAAAGAAAAAAATACGGCCTAGCTTCCTTTGTCTTGCAAGGAAAGCTCTCAGCTCTGCACAACACTAATTGGAATGGGCTGCAGGAGGCTTTGAGCATGAAGCCGAGGGAAACTGAGGTTTCCCATGCCTGTGTGTCCTTGTACAGGGGTGGGTGTGGGAGCAGCAGGCCTGAAGTGAAGTCTTCCCAAAAGTGACCAGGTGAGATGGAGTGGTGACATGTAGGAGGCAGAAGTAGAAGAGTATCCCTGAGGTTCCTGTACAATCTGTAGGGAAACTCAAGGCCTCCAGTAACCTGGAGATGTCATGGAATGGGCCACCTGTGCCAGGCGCTGGGTTAGTCCACCTCAATGCAGAAAATCAGTTGGCATCTCAGGAAAGCCAAGTGAAATTTTACTTGTATTTGACTTTTTATCCATCAGAGTCCTGGCAAGAATTGAATAGCAGCCCAAGTCATAGATGAAATTAACCAGGGATGATGTCATACCCCAGGGCTAGAATATCAGGGACCCATTACCTTTCCTGAACCCACAGGGCCAAGGGGAAGTACCCGTTGCCAGATCCCGGGGGGAAGTAGCTATGGAAGGAGATGGTCCCCATTAGCACCAGTGGTCTCTGGTACAGGGCACAACCAGCCCCAGCAATACGGCAAGGAGGGAACCAGGGGAACAAACACCCTACCACTCTCTCAGGCGGCAGGGCGTGTCTCCTGTTGGCCAAATCTAACCAGAAGCCAGAGAGTAAGTGTGACCCTGAGGCTCAGGGCAGAGCGAAGGATGGAGAGTGGATCAGGACTGGGAGGGGCTGTTTGAGGCAAATGTGACAGAAGGTGATTTCACACACCTCCCAAATGTATTCTTACCCTTCTCCAGCCTACTTTCTACTTGTATGGACCATATCAAAGGGCCACATCCCATGATTGCTGGCTTCTGGTTGGGTTTAGCCATTGACAAAGTTGAGAGTGTGAGCATAATGTTTATTTGTTTATTTATTTCATTATCTCCATCTCAACAAGGGGAAGCTGACTACCTGAGTCTCCATCCAGGTCCAAATGACAAATACTCTTTCCACTTGTCCCTTCTGACTATCACACACACTTATCTCTTGTGGCCCATTATAGCTCCATGCCTTTGTAAAGAAAGAGTTATTTTTTAAAAAAATTTTTTTAATTTCCCTTTGACTTATCTCATTTTGAGATGCTGCCTTTTTCCTGTTGGGACCCTGACTAATTCATTTCATAAAGATGATTTTTGTAAGGTGACATTGTTCTATAGTAACACATATCCAATTTTTCAGTGGAAATAAATGAGGAATTATAATTTATTTACCAGAAATCCATTTTTACTTCTTATGAACCATTTTGGAATACATACATTCTACTATAGGAAGGCACACCTGTACAAGGGATAGTTCATTATAATTTTTTTCTTACACAAGTGGGGAATATAAGAGAGAGAGGACATTCCTTTCCCCCAAGACCCTGTGGCTCTGCCACTGGCTAGCTCCCAGCTTCAGCTTAAGTAATTGCTTCCCAATGCTAACATTAAAAGCAAACTGACCATTTAGCTTCACTATTCAGCAAAATATGGATTGAGGGGATGTTCATCTGAACAGACTTGAAATTCTAATTGGTCTTTCCTGCCTTAAAAAAAAAAAAAATTCCAGCTCTCCTTGTGTAGAATAAAATAAGCCCAAACCAGAAACTCCAAAGCCCTCTGAGATCCAACTCCAACCTGCTCTCTTCTCTTCTTGCCCTCTGAGCGAATATCTTGTATTTCACCTACCATCGATGGCTACAACACTCTTCCCTGTCCATGCCCTGTCTTTACTTCTCTGTGGCTGTGTATTTGCTCTGTTTGCATCTCTTGCTGTCAAAATAGTACTTGACATGCAAAGACTTCTACACATATTCACAACAGCTATAATTTAAATAGCCACAAACTGGCAACAACCCAGATGTCCATCAACAGGTAAATGGATACACAAACTGTGGTATCCATACAAGTAACTTCTACTCAACAACAAAGAACACGGTATTGATACATATAACAACACGGATGACTCTTACAATCCTTATGCTAAGTATAAGAAGCCAGATCAAAAAAGAGTACGAAATGTATAATGCCATTTATGTAACATTCTAGAAATGTAAACTAATTTATGGTGGCAGAAAGGAGATGCAGTGGTTGCCTGGAGATGAGGGCAGAAAGAGGAGGGATTACCAAGGGCCTCAAGGACTCTTGGGAGGGTGATAAAAATGCAAGTTACTGATTGTGATGATGGTTTCACTGATGTACATGGTTCCAAACTCGTAAAACTGAACACTTTAAATATGTGCAGTTTATTATACACCAACTGAACCCCCAAGAGGGGTCAAAAATACCATAAACAAATTATAACACAAACTGGAAAAACTAATGGCAGCAAACCAGAAAAGGAGTATTGCTCATATTAAGTGCCCCCAACAAACTAAAAAATACAACTAAAACAAAAACAATAATAATAATACAATACAAATGAAGCAATGGAAAAAGGGTACAAGCACAAGTAGTCAATTCAGAAACAAATACAATGACACGCATGTGTGCCTAAAATCCTTCTGCCTCAACACAATGTAAAAATACACCCTCTTCACCAAGGGGCCTGAAGGACCATTGGTGTCTGGACTGAAGGTCAGGAAGCAGCTGTCTCATGGGAGGGGAGAGGGGTTTTTAGGAGCGTCTTCACCACATCTTCAGCCCTTTCACTTTCATCATGCTGAGCTGCACTACTTGCCACGTCAGGTCACCAAGTTCCTTATGGGAAACAGAAGTCGCATTCCATCTGGACGCTTGTCCTTGCATTGCCCCTCCTCAGTCATCATCGGAACCTTACCATGTTCCAGTCACCGTTACATTTAGATCATTCCAGCCCAGTACAAAGAAGGGCTGGTTACTCATCCTCAGGCCAGGAGAGCGCTTGTGACGGGCTGTATCACAGTCTGCGTTCTGTCACAGCCAGTGGCACACCTCTCTCTCTCCCCCAGAGGGAACCACGGACCCCTGAGGGCCCTGGGCGGGTCTGTCCATGGCAAGCCTCCCTCAGAACGCAGCACAGCACCCGCCACTCTTCACCCGGAATAATATCTTGAGTTTTAATGTGGCATTTACGAAAGCACTGTCGCATACTTTTTTAATTCCACTTTCACAAGAACCCTGAGCTAGGATGATGATTAATCTTATCATTATCCTGACTCTCAATGTGAGGAAGCAGAAGCTTGCAGTTGGGTGCCTTTCCTCGAGGCGGTCCACTGCAACAGAAAGGGGACACGAGCCTCCACCCACTCCCTCCCTGTCCTGGGTTGTCCCCAGCGCCCCCATCACTTGGGGAAGGACAGCTGAGCGGAAGCGCCCCCGCGCTGGGGCAGGGGGGGTGGTGCACCCGCAATGTGCTCTGGCGGCTCCACGGTTTTCCTGCATCCAGTCTCTCTCTCTCTCTCTCTCCCTCTCCCTCTCTCTCTCTCCCTCTCTCTCGGCCCGGCTGTTCCACTCTGTTTGCGGGCAGCAGCCGACTGAAACTGACAGGCTGGCGGGGGAGCTGGAGCAGAGCGGGTCGAGGGAGGGAGGGGTGTGGAAGGGGGGAGGGGTGCGGCAAGAATCGGGATGGAAAAATCCCAGGTGAGGAGGAAGAAATGAGGTAAGAAACAGGAGCATCCCTAAGAAGCGGGAGACAAAGAGAAAAGTTGGACCTCCGAGGAACACAAAAGAGTACATAAGCCTCTATGAAGGGGGGGGGGAGAAAATGAACAGATGATGGCTCATTTATTAATTATTAACAAACAAGTAGCACTAATGAATAGCATCATTAAAGGACATTTTGTGAATATTAATATGTAGCTATATTCTAAACGTTCTCCCCTTGGCCAGCCAAAGTCTTTCCGATCTTTGCTGGAAGGTCACTTATTTTCATTACAACCACACCCCATCAAAACCCCACCATAACCACCCTAATTCTGTCAAGCATAGTTCTTATCACCAATAAGATCCCATAAATTAGTGTTTCCTATACTATTTTTACCATCTATCTCCCTGCACTTAGACCGTATGCTCTACAAAGACATGGATTTTTGTGTATTTTGTATACTGATGTGAACAATTACCTAATATACGATAGGTGCTCAATAAGTAGCTAATGAAAAAATAAAATAATACTAGACAGAAAAGGCAGAGAGGCTTCCTTTCATGCACCACCACCCACTTCCTGCACAATTCCTCTCTCCAGCCAGCCCTTTCTCTCACCCAGGCTTGCATGAAAGTTCAGCAGTGAGCTCAGCCTTTCCCTCTGAGCAGGCTGTGAGCAGCAGAAGGGCTGGGACTGAGAGCAGATCACAGAGCTCCTGGCTGCTAACCCCTGGCACTCTGGACTCAGGGTAGCATCCTTCCACACAAGCACGAAATCAGAGTTCTAGACTTGAAACTGTCCAACCCTCTCATTTTATAGAAGCGGAGTGCGGGACCCAGTGAGGTGGAGTGACAGTGAGCTCCTGAGTCCCTCTGCGGTCTGGACTGATACACACATGGGGGCTTTGTTGGTAGGTAGCCAGTGGGCCAGCTCTGGGAAAATGTTGAAGGTAGAAGACACATTTGGGCCTTGCAGCTTTGGCTTTCTGTTATTGCCTCTCCTCACCCCTGCACAGGTCTGTCCTCTCCCAACCTCCCCGGAGCTGTAATATACGCAGTGATTCATTCAGTGATCGCATTTGGCCCAGCAGATAAAACCCTTATTTGGATTAGTGCAGGGGAGGAGGCTCTGGCAGTAGGGTTTCAGTCCTCAGGGAGCTGAGTAGAAAGGTATTTCGCAGAGGAGGGCAACCTTGTCCAAACCCTAATATGTGGTTTTTCAAAGGAGCTTGCACCCTTTTAGAACCCACGTGATAGTAGCAGAAGCCCAAAGCCAGTGTGAGGAAATGACTGGCTCATGGTCTGTCTGTGAGTCGGGCTATAGAAATTCAGGTTTTTCCATTTCCGGCTCCCTGCCTGCAGATTTTCTCTTCCTTCCATTATCATTAGGGCTTGAGCAGGAAGAGCTGCGTATATAAGAAAAAGGTCCGCAGGTTTTCCTTGGATCCTCCCAGATCTAAATAAGCCTGTGATACGGGAGCTTTTTCTCACCCATACCTCTTTCATTTTTTAAAGATTTATTTTAGAGAAAGAGAGAGAGAGAGTGCGCGGGTGTGTGAATGGGAGGGGTAGAAGGGGAGGGAAAGAGAGAATCCCAGGCAGACTCCCCGCTGAGCTCAGAGGAAGAGGCAGGACTCAATCTCACAACCCTGGGATCACAACCAGAGCCAAAACAAAGAGTCAGATGCTTAACCAACTGCGTCAGCCAGGCACCCCCATACCTCTTTCAAATAGACAAAACGACATCATCAGAGAGGACTTGGAGCGAGAGATAAGAAACCCAGTGCTTAAAATAAGCCATAATGACTTCTATTTGTTCAGCATCTAATACATGCCAAGAGCTTATACTCACTCATCCTCTGATATAATCCACACATCAGTCCCATGACGTAGGCTCAGAGAGGTTAATCAGCCTGCCAAATGTCACACAGCTGGTAAGTCTCAGAGCTGGCACTCAGACTGAGCACTGTGTGCTTGGGCTCCCTGTCAGGCCCCCTCCGGGCCATCCTAGCCGCCTTGGGCAACAGCAGAATGGAGCAAAGGACCAGCTTCCTGTCTGCCTTCAGGAGGATGACCCTCTTGTCTCTCAGAGGCTGCCATCCCCACGGGGTCCTTTCCATCTCACGTTTCTGGGTTAGGTTTTCCACAGCTCCGTTGCCATGGCACTGGGGGCTCTCGTCACTATTCAAAAACCCAGAAGAGGAAAATAAGAGGACTCGGCTCTTTGATTCGAGAGCTGACCAGTTCTTTTAAAAGATAAACTCAATCTGGTCCTTGAATCAGGATTAGAAATGGGAGATAGATAATGGCACTTATAGGTCTTGGAGTTATTTAGCTTCTTGCTTCAAGTTCAGCTCACTTTTCAGACATGATCACATTCTCCTCCACAGGCTCTTAGCAAAAGCCAGGAGTAGAGAAGGGGACAATTCTCTGTCGGCCGTACCTACAGGGAGGCTCATGGCCCCCGTCCATGTGTCTGAACTTGTTCCTCTTCGCTCCTCTACTGCCTGGCATGAAAGATAAAGATGTCACACTCCCGGCACTGTTACATGTAAATGGAAATTTACGGGAAGGCCATGGTTTACTCCATCGGGTTTAAAATATCAAGAAGTAAATATGCTGCAAGGTTGGTAGGTAGCCCGTTAGAGATGAGAAGGCTTTTACTGCTTCAAGCCCTGTTCCCCCCACCCAGCAGTCACGTGGTGTCTCCCAGAGGAAGAAACAGAAGTCCCAAGAGAATGAGCGAACCAAAGGGAAGGGGTGCCTGCTACCCCGCTTCAAGACAGCCTCTAGGGATGGAGACCACCTTTCCTACTGGCGGTGAGAAGCAATTTCCACCCCTACTAGGATGCTCAGAGTTTGTGTTGTTCATCCCTCACTCTCTTGGCTCTTTGATTTTTCTCCTTGACTCTGCTTGCTCTTAGCACTTGGTATCATGGAAAGAAAATGCCCTTTGGAATCAGGGAGACTGGGATTTAAAGCTCAGCTCTTCCTCAACTGAATAGCTGAGTGATTTTAGACAAATTACTTAAAATTCTCTCAATTCGGGTCTGAGGACAGCCTGGGCAGACCCATCCACTCTCTGATTTCCTGTCCTTGTTTACTTAAATAAGGTATCAGAAGATTCAAGTCCTTGCTCCACACTTTGGTATCCCAGTGCTTGCATTTTGAATGCTTTTAGCATTCAGTTTTGGATTCCACATCTCCATCCACCAAGTTTTTATATTTACACACTAGGGTTTAGCCTTGCTGACTGGTTCTCAATACAGAGGGATCTATTGAGAGTTCTGTAACAGGGACACATACCAATTTCCAAGTTAGCTAACCCACTGACTGATGAAGGGAAAAGAGATAGAGCTTTTGCTTAGATAAAGCATGCCATTTAGTAACCAATCGTCCAGTTTGAAGGTGAAGCCAAGGATGTTAAACATTATTTATTTAGTCTTCTGTGAATCAGTGCTCTCTGCTCTCCTCTGCTCTCTGTTCTCAGCCCAAACTACAAAGGAAATCTTATTTGAAATTTGCAATAGTCCCAGCCTTGGGCACCACGAAAACGGAGAAGAGAGGAATGGCCTACAATCATAGAACTTCCTAACCCAGTCAGTAATTTGAAAACTGAGTGCAATCGACGCTATGTGGCAAGAATCTATCAATTCATCCTCATATTTAAATTAAACCATCTACTTCCCTGTCAGTGCCCAGCAGGCCTGAGTTAAAATCTGTAGGCAGAGGTTTGGGGATTTGGGGAAAAATAAGGCTAATGGATTTTAGGGTTTCTTTTTTTTTTCCCAAAGATTTTATTTATTTATTTGACAGAGAGAGATCACAAGTAGGCAGAGAGGCAGGCAGAGAGAGGAAGGGAAGCAGGCACCCTGCTGAGCAGAAAGCCCGATGCAGGACTCCATCCCAGGACCCTGGGATCATGACCTGAGCTGAAGGCAGCAGCTTAACCCCCTGAGCCATCCAGGCGCCCCTGGATTTTAGGGTTTCTTTTTAGGGTGATGAAAATGTTTGAAAATGGATCGTGGTGATGGTTGCATGACTGTGAATATACTAAAAAGCAATGAATTGTATACTTTAAATGGGTAAATTATATGATATGTGAATTGGATATAAATAGAACTGTTTTTAAAAATTCCTTGGCCTGTAATTCTGTTTCCTTAGTATGAAGTGGGGATAAGAGCTGACAAAGCTGTTGTGAAAGCTGAATGACTATAGCAAAGTGCCTAGTGCTGGATTATAGTAGATGCTCAATTAGGAGAATGTTATTGTCAGAGTAGCAGTAGTAATAGTAATTAAGACAGCAGAGGTAGTGAAATCATTCTCATAGCCTCCACACTTGCTTAGCTCATTATACCCCCTTATTTTTTCCTCTAGATTATTATCTCTACAGCTCATTTGAAAATTTGAAAAATTAATGACCTCTTTGTGGTAGCTCTTTCAAGGCTGTCCGGAACAATGAATCCTATCTTCTATTCAGCTAGTTTACGTAAAAAATAACTTTCTATTTGTTTGTACCATCTTTCAACTAGACCATGAAACCCCAGGGGCAGAGAACACGTCTCAGTGCCCCTCTCAACACAACTTGCTCTTGAAGCCACTTGAGATGATTTCTCGACTGGATTTTACTATTGGATCTGTTGGGAATATGGAATTAATCTCCTCACAGCCTTTTTTTGTCCCTCAGTTCCCTCACCTGTCCTTTCTTTTGTAATTTCCAGCTAGTAGCCTATCAATCATCTATCTTCGAATGTGAAGCATCAGTCTTTAAAAATGGCTTCCTCCACTTTCTACTACCCCCTGTGAATCTAACAGTACACCAGAGCTGAGAAGAAATTATTGTTCCAGCTGACAGATCATCAGTTAGAGAGTATTGCACAGAAGGGTGGATATGATACCCTCACAACATGTTCCTTCGAGGAAGCTTAATAAGTGGGGCCCCAAGAAATCTTTTACATACCAAATCTTGTGCTCCAAAACAGACTTCCAGGGAGTGAAGGGGTCTCCTTACTAGACAAATATCTCCTTTCCTGGTTAGCTCATTGTCCTTTGCAGCTGAAGGAACTCTTTCTTACCAAAACAAAGAAAACTACACAGTTCAAGTCATTAAGGTAGCAAATGAGGCTTCGCACCTCGAGGAAATAGAACCGGTTATGATTAAGAATGAATCTGAATCCCCCAACAAAATAGAATACACAAACTGGCAGAATACTATGTCTCCTAAGGGGAGCTAGTAACTCGGTTCGTTAAGCGTCTACCTTCAGTTCCAGTCATGACCCCAGAGTCCTGGGATCAAACCCCACTTTGGGCTGCCTACCCAGCAGGAAGTCTGCTTCTCTCTCTCCCTTTGCCTCTGCCCCTCACACCCCAATCCTGCTTGTGCTCTCTCCCTCTCTCAAATAAATAAAATAAAATCTTTTTTTAAAAAATGCGTCTTCTAACTACTGCCACTACCTTACGTCAGTTGGGCACATGGGGCTAAACATGGCAGGAATGAGTGAAAGCGCTGTTGGTTGAAGAAACTCTGTTGACTGATTTGGAGTACTCAACAACAGATGAAGTGTGTACTGTATCTTTAACAAATGACCTAGATTCATCTCCTGACTAGCCACTCAGTGTATTAGAATGCTTTTAGCTGCAAGGAACAGAAACCCCTGCTCAATCAATAAAGAACTTGACTTGCTCACATAACAGGAAGGCCAACAGAAAAGCAGGTTTCAGAATTGATTGAAATAGGGGCTTGGCAATGTCACCAAGGACTCAAGTTCTTTTCATCTCTCTACCCTGCCACATGCAGTGTTGGCTTTAATATTAGGCTGGTAGCAACTTGGCAGCAACAATTCTCAGCATTTCATCCAGACATTCCACCATCCTTTAAGAGTAAGAAACCTTTTTGCAGTGACCTCGCAGCACTAGTCACTGGTACAGGGAAGAGAAATACCCCTCCCCCACTCAGCCCTACTCTGGAGCTGGGGGTAAAGTTGACATATGACCACATGAAGAATGGAGGGTACATGAATACAACTGGAGTTCTGAGGGGAAAGAAAGGGAAATGGAGGCTATGTAGACAACCAAGCATGACCATTACACAAACCATCCAAGGACATATGGGATGACTGGTGGGAATTGAACACCTAAATGAGTATATTCACAGAAAGTGCTTTCTCCACAGACTTGGGATGATAAGGCTTATCCTTTCTTAGAGACAATACAAAGCGGTCGTTCTTAGGAACTCCAAAGGAAGGTCAAATCATCCTAAAAAATATGCAGCCATGAGTGGAAGTGACATGAAGGTAGCTGGGGGAAGGATGAGAACATGTGAGCAATGACTAATAAAACCCACAGGCTTCTGCAAAGTTCTGAGATGTCTAACTGCCAGTAGAAATGAGGGTGGAGGAGGGGATGTGTCACTAGCTGTTTCCAGCAGCACTGTGACTGTCTGATAAATCAATGGTGTCAGGATGAGGATCACTGGCTTATTAAGTTAATGGTAGAAAAAAAATTTCAGATACAGGAGGGACCAAAGCCAAGTTCACAGGCAATGGCCAACTCAAAGCAGGATAACAAATTTCTCTTTGAATTGTCCTGGCACTATCTGCACATATTTGATGGGCATGGTTTGACACTGGCATAGCCCATAAGGATTGGGAAACCAGAAATGCCAGTATCTCCCCATCAAAGTTTTTGTAGGGACTGTTACTAACTTTGGGGCAATACTCTACAGTTAACAAAAGAACTTTGTGTAAATGATACCATTAATTTTTAAAGAAGATAGGTATTTGTTGTCATCACTCTTTACATTTGAGGAAACTGAGACTCAAGGGAGTTAAGTGACCTGTTCTAATCTTCATGGTTGTTGAAGAATCAAAACTATACCCAGGGTAAATTTTCATAGAGGCAGAAGAGCAATGTGCCTTTTCTTGCGTACTTTGTGGCATCTCTGAGGCCCTAGAGATTCTTAGACTTTCTTCCATCTTGTCCTGAAACTGAGCCTGAAGCTCCCACTAGTGGGAACATGTTCATTGAGCTAAGATGCCGTGTCTGCTAAAGATCCCTGCCATAGCGTTCATGTACTGCCTTGGATAATTGAAAAGAAATGGGCATCCAATTCTCCATCAATTATTCTTCAGTGTCCATCCATGCTTCCCTGAAATCCAGGTCTGTGTAGCCAAATCTTACATGGTAAAACAGAGAGCCAGAGAGCGCATACTTAAACCAAAAGGGATAAGATTAGTTACAGGCGGTGCGGGGGTGGGGGGGGGTTGGGGAGGAATGGGAGGGGGAGATGCCACGGGATTCCATCTTCTTTCTGATAGAATGGCACAGAAGGGATTAGATAAATGCCTCAAGCAGCTGGGGAAAAGGGCAGACAGCTGATGGGTTGGGGTGGGGACGGTGGTGAGCCTTAAAGCCCAAAGAATAGACTAAAAAGGGAAATGATTACTAGCCTAGAGTAAAACCCAAAGGAATCTGAGTTAGACTCCCAGATCCTGAGCCTTCCTTAAGACTCCAGTTTCCAATATTCAGCACAACTTGCCAAGGACACAGAGTCAAACACACAGAGTTCCCCAGTGTAAAGACCCACAGAGCCCTAGCTGGGATTCTGAAGGGCCCTCGTGGCGCTGTCTTGGGTGCTGAAGTAGTACAGCCTGGTGCCCAAACACGCAGAGGCAGCAAGGTGATTTCAAGCTGCACCATACTCCATTTCTGATTCAGCTTGAGTCAGGCTGCCCTCTACCCTGGCACTGCTTGTTGCAGAACTGGGACAAAGTGCCTCAAATACTCAGCTTTGCCTTTCCTCCCACCGCTCTCAGGAGCTTCTTGAAGAAACAGAAAAAGGATTTTGAAACTCCGAGACATGTACCAGAAAAACTGGCAGTTCAAATCATTTGCCACTAATCTCCCAGGAACCCACTTTTTGTGTCACCTTTTCTCTATCTGTGGTTCCTTCTTCCTCTGCTGTAAGTACAACTATTCCACAACCCACTTCTCTTCTTCTTGGAGGAGAGTCTGGGAGAAATCTGTCCTAAACCAGAGTGACTTAAAGTCATTTGACAACTTATATGACATGAAACGAAAGGTTGACACTCGCATAGCCCATAAAGATTAGGAAACCAGAAATGGCAATATCTCCCCATCTAAGTTTTTGTAGGGACTGTTATTATTAGGCAACACTCTGCAGTTAATGAAACAATTTGACATAAATGATCCCATTAATTGTTACATAAGATAGGTATTTGTTGTCATCATTCTTTACAGTTGAGGAAACAGACTCAAGGGAGTTAAATGACCTGTTCTAATCTTCATGGTTGTTGAAGAATCAAAACTATGCCCAGGGTGACCTTTCATAGAGATAATTGAGCATTTAAGAAAGGTATTTGGGAGGCAATAAAGAAGGAAGAGATTCTCAATGCTTTTAATGTTACTAAATCCATAAACAGCCTCCTGTTGTCTCTACATATAAACAGTCCTCATTATTACTACATTATACAATGTGAAAAGTTTTAGTACTATAGGGAAAAAATATTAAACTTACTATAAACCCAAATTATTTAGTCATTCAAGTGAAATATAAGGATGATCAAGACACAGGCTCTATCTTCAAAGCTTTCCCAATCCAGTTGAGGGAATGGGTGACATCTTACAAACTAATAATTTATCTACCAAGACAGGAGCCAAGTTTCACAGAAGCCCAGAGACCTGCCTGGAGGATCTAGGCAATGATCTAGGAAAGAAGTGTACTAGGTTAACAAAAGGGAAAGGGAAAAAAGAAGTACAGATTTTGTGGTTAGAAGATGTGAGCTCCAGTCCTAATTCTGCCAATTACAGTGTGATCTTAGGGAAGTCGTCTAGCTTCTCTTTCTTTGTATGCAAAGAAAAATAATAACACTGGACTCAATGAGTTATTTCAAAGATGATCTGAGATAATATGAAAACATACTTCCTAAACTGCAAAGCGCTATTCAACAAAAGCTAACCATGTTCGGACTGTTTGGGTGACAATATAAGCTTGTGTGTAAGTGTGATGAAGGCAGGACTGGGTTCTTCTCACTGGTTACAGTGCCCAACAAAACTTCATGTTCCCAGAGAGAGATATCAAGAACAGTCTGATTTCAAAAGAGCTCTGACTTGGGGAAAGAAAAAGGCCAAAGTTTGTCCTTAGTGGCCCATGCTGCCCAAGCCATCCCTGGGGTGCAGAGCTGAGAGGTGCGATGGAAAAAAGACGGCTCTCACAGGAGGAGTTGGCCTTAAACAGTAGCTCCAGATGGAATTTCAGCTGGAGGCATACAGCAGCAGCTGAGCTCAAAGAAATAACTGAGGTTTTCTGGACCTACTCTCTGGCTGGTAGATGAGATGAATCAGAAAGGAATAGAGGACAGGTGGTGCAAGCAGAAGGGAAAGGAGATGGGATGAGGAGAAGCAAAAGAGAGGTCATGATATAGGGTTACATTCTAAATCCTTTGCTTGGGTGGAAATTTTCAACTAATATAACTGCCATTGGATATTGCTATCGCCTCATGAAGAGATACTTTTTAGAAAGAGGATAACCACAGATTATGAAAGTTGGAAGAGACCTTTAAAATGATCTAATCTAACACTTTCATTTTACAGATAAGATGAGGGTTAAGAGAGGTGAAATTCAAAGCCAAAACATGAGGTCCCGAGAAAACAGACTAGGATTCAGGTCTTCTAATTCCCATGTCAATTTGTTTCTCACTACTCAATAATTGAATTAAGGTGAAGTTTGAAGTGCTGGAACAAATAAACCCAACACTGCAGAGACTTGAAGAATGAATAAGGATTTTTCTCCATTCACATAACAGTCAGAATGTGAGTGGTCTATGGAGTTGGATTTCCCAGGAAATGAACTGATGAGGAAACTTGCATGCCAGAGCATTACTTACGGAGTACTTTCCAGAACAGCGACCGGCAGAGGGTTGTTGCAATTGCAACAGAAGCTTCAGCCAATACCATAGGAAGCTCTAGAACTGGGATGCCCTTTACCATTGTCCAAAATTGAGGCATGGGAGCCAGGCCTGTTGACCATACATTGACCAATCACTAGATGTGGGCTGCACCTGAAGGAGGGAGTGGAACATAAGGTGGGGCAGCTCTTTCTGGCCAAGAACAATGTTTGAAAAATCCAAATGTGAATCCTCAACAGCCTATGACCCCAGAATCTGAGGGAAGGAGTGTTCCAGGCCTGAAGGGGGAAATACAGATTTCCAAAGCTGGGTCACCATATTGTCTGGGTTCATGTCTTGGGAAGGAGATAGAGAGCATGGTGGAGACACACCAATATCTTAAGTAACAGAACGGGTAGTGACTGAGATTCTGTTGACAAGAACTCAATGGCATGGTCATACCTAATCTCAAGTGCAGCTGAGAACAGTAGGCTTGCCGTGAAGCATGCGCCCAGCTGCATCCACTATCTGTGAGAGAGCATATACAAGGGTATTTATTTTTTTGACGTAATATATGTTTAAATTATCTGTTGTTTTATTCCTCCCTTTGGGGCTGGATAACACATGTTCCTTGAGACTCTTCTGTCTCCTATTATTCTTCCTGGGGCCAATTTACTCCAGAATCACTCTCTCCAAGGACGTGGTCAAGCCAGAATGCTCTCTAGATAGAGGTCTTTCTCATCTGCCCTTGAAGTGACAAGAAAACTATCAAAGAGATTTTCAGAAGCTATCACTCTGTTCTAGAGAAAACCTAGATTCAAGGGTTTCTCCATACCCAGTAAAATCTGGAGGCACAATGGCTTTTAGTTCCCCCCCCCTTATGTACGTGATGCACGTTGAGCTACCAAGACTTGCCAGGTGGAAGTTTCGTTTATGTCATCATTTGTTAATATTCCGTCTCTCTCTCTCAAAGTCTAGCTGGTCATAGCAGTATCTCTTCTGGCTCAATGCCCAACACAGCCTGACCTCACGTATTTTATATCAGAACCTTGTAACTTAACTGCTTTTGAAACAAGAACTAGATTTGTCAGGATCCGGGAAGTGTTTCTGAGTATTCCGTCCAAAATCCTAGAACTGAACTAATAATTCCAATTCTCTGAAACCCAACAAAGCCTTCCAAAGTTTCAATGCAAAATCATTTTTTTCCCTTCTTTCCATTTTTGATTCTATAGTCACATTAAACCCACAGAAGCCGTCTTTCTATAGAGCATTCTCTTGGGCTTCCAATCCGGTGAAGGAGGAACTGGGAAAGATACTCAGGTGCTTCTAAGGGCCATGCAGGGAGCATAGCTGGAGTCAAAAATGTCGAGATGTGCACCCCCCCAACTTGCAGGGACTCCAATCACTGAGGAGGAATGACCAGGCCTGTTTTTACTAGGAGCACCAATTCTTCTTTAAAAAATGTTCAGAGATTCGTAGAACTTTCATTAGGAATAGCTCCACCCAAGAAGACATTCCTCTCTGAATATATAGAACAATCCTCACCATTGCTTTCTGTAGTCAGTGCTTTGCAGCTTACAAAGCACATTTACATCCATTGACTTAGGTATTTCCAAAAAAAAAAAAAAGGGTGCAGGCATGTACCTATGCCAGGGGATATGCAGAACCATCCACTGAAGTGCAGGAAAGGAAATACCAGAGCCCGTGTGTTTTATTAAATAGCAGAAATGGATTTTTATTAACATCTAATACATGGATTGATATTGATGACATTTTGTCCCTGTGCTGAAAGCCCAGATGTAACTTATAGGAAACATGTTACCTGAGGGAAGAGTGAGAGCTCCACAACATTGAAGGCTCAAGTTGGGTTGCAGATTATCTGATCTAGTTTTAATTAAACAAAGCCTCCTCTCCCAAACAAAGTGGATGCTTGGCTCAGAAAAAATCCCAAATGGAAGTGAGTATAGAACACAAGCAACGAAAAAGGGCAGGGCTGACCCTTCCACTCCTAGTAAGAACGCAACTGTATAACAACCATATTATAAGATCAAAATAATAATGACTTACTCATATCTAAGAAGTTGGCCAAAAATTTTTGTAATTATCGTAACTGTTTGAAATACCATTTAGCATCCACTACGATTAATAATGAACCTTATCCTTAATGTATATTATAACTTGATATATTAGCTAATGATATAAGTGATGGGATTTACAAATATATAAATATACGTATATTGGGGTTACACACACAAATACATTTTTAGCAACAGGAAATACTCTCAGTAAGTTTGGGAGACCATTGCCATAAATCATTTCAACAATTCTTCATGGTCACCCTGTGAGTGGTATTATTTTGCAACTAAGAAAACAGAAACCCAGAGACCATGAGCTATAAAACTTATGTGGAAGTGAAGACCAGCCACCAATGAAATTGGCAACCCAAAAGCTGAGTGAGCGATTCAGGCACATCTGTGAGAATTAAAAAGCAAACCCCACCCCTCTAACTACTGAGTCCCAGGCTCTGCCCTGTTCTATTCCTAAAAGATTATACCAGGAAAGCTGGCTCCACAAAGAATATCTCATTCTATCAGTCTGAACCATGTCACCCTGAATCCTGGAAGCCTGCAGAAACATCATCCTTTAAGAAAAAAAAAGCCAGGCACTTGTCCTAGGATACTTTAAAGACGCTGTCACCCTCCCTACCTACAAACGCAAATGTTGCCTTAGTATATGCCTGAAGCAGGAAGTGAGACCACAGTCCCAGGTGACTGAAGCTGACTTCACAAGGGGTTAGGGGAAGGGGGGAGACTGATCTTGGCAAAAGCCAAGGTTTCTCGAAGTCATCCCTTTGGGGGTTGCAATGTTTAAAAGAAAATTTGCTCCCACCACTAAAACTCGCTGGGTGGAAATTGCCCTTGGAAGAATGGAAACCCATTTCCCTCTGCAGCAATCCAGTCAGCTTCCCCAAAGCTCAGAAATGTGCTGTGCTCAGCATTTCTGTGCTGATGCAGCATCCATGGTCCAAAAGGCGGGCGGCTGCAGCAGCCGCAGCAGCAATTGCTCTAGGGGGTGGAAATCAGCTCGCACCATTTCTACCTCATTTGGCAGCAGAAGCACCGAGTCACAAGGAAGATGAGGTTCTAGTCCAGAAGCAGCTGGGCTATGTCACTCTAAAGGTGGTGAGTAAAATGGCTATTCACTGGGGCATTAGGTTTTTGTGCCATTTTCCTAAGTGAAGATTCTGCGTGTAAGCAGATATGTGTGTGTGTGTGTGTGTAATTGTACACATGTATGGGTACTCATATTGTCACTGAGCAGCAATACTTGGATATCTGTAAGTGGAATAAATAAATAGAATGCAGTGTTGTCGAACTGGAAGGGGTCATAGAAATTGTGCGTTCCAAGCCCCTTATTTCACAGAAGAGGATCTTGAGGTTCAGAGAAGTGAAGCCTTTTGCCAGAGATTACAGAGTTAACCAGAGGCTTCTCTGGTCTAGCTTCTCGTGTCCTGATGCCCAGTGCAGGATTCTTCCCATTGCTCTTCGTGGGTATAAGATGACTGCCTCTATGCCAGGTAACCTGTATCCCTGGGAATAGGCTGAAACCTGCATCCGCAGCATCAGTGTCACCGAGACCCTTCTCAATGTTTCCAGTAAACATGGGAAGCCATTTCTAACTCACTGCAAGCTGGGGCACAGAAGCAAAACAGCAGCACGTGTTTGTCATAAATTGCTCCAGTCCTAATGGTCACCTCCTCCCCCGAGGTTATTCTTCCGGTCACACTGCAAACAAAGTGTATACAGCACCAGCAAATCTTCTCAGCAGGGTCAAGTGGACTGTTGATAGGGCCGGAGAGTATGCTTCATCAATAATATCCCCCTTTGCTTGGAACAAGTATTTGCTGAGTGCCACCCATACGCCAGGCACCATCATATTCTTTATCTCAGTCCATTCTCATCGCGGCGCCGTGAGGCATCATTACCCATCTTGACAGTAACACGGAAGGTGGGGGAGGGTCGCATAGGCAAGCTATTTTGGGTCTTTGAAATGTTCCTAGTTCTTCCAAGAATTATGGTTTTCGAAACAGTTATTTTCTGTGATCCTCCTTACCAGAATGACCACTGCCCCTGAAATGGAAGGAAATGTTCTCTCCTTAACGAAAAGCCATTATCTGCAACATTCTGGATCAAATGTGTAGTCAGATCAGGGAGAACGACATTGAACATTTGCAGGCTTGGACTCTAAATTAGGCATTGTATGGGCCTTTGGGGTTTTCTCAGGTTTTTCTCCTATTTTTCTGGGTTCTGGTTCAAGTGAAGATTGCGCAGCACGTTTAGGAACCCTGGCTTTTTAATACAGCTCTACTCCTAATTATGTGATCCTGACCAAAGTTAGTTTACTTCTCTGAGGCTTCTCATTGATAAACTGACAACGAAGACTAAATTATCTCTAGCCCTCCTTTGAGCATGGAAATGCTTGTGCATGAGTTCATTCATTCACTTACTCAAGTGTTTCCTGAGTTCTCATGACGCGCCAGACGTAGGAAGGAATTTTAGGGAGAACCGCCTCCAGCCCCACACCTTTCAAGCCTGCAGGAATTACTTGCACAGGTGTAGTTCTGGTGAAGCTCCATCAAGATGCTGTCCAGCATGCTTTCTGTGAACTAAGTCCGCCCTCCCTCAAGTCCCCTCTCAGTTCGAAATGAAGAGAATTTCCTTTCTGCCTGCTCTTTTGTATAATAACTTTTATTGAGTACTTAGTAAGACACAGTGCCAGGCACTATGCTGGATCATTTTTATGCATTACGTCATTGGATCCAGACAGTAATCCTATTCAGTAGATCATATGATTAGCCTCGATTCACAGATGAAGAAACTGGCAACTTGACCAAAATTGCAGTTAGAAAGTAGTGGGGACAGAGTTTCTGTTTGGGTTAATGAGAAAGATTCAGGCATGGATAGTAGTGGTAGTGGTTGTCCCACATTATGAGTGTACTTAATGCCACTGAATGGTACGATTTAAAATGGTTAGGAGGTGCCTGGGTGGCTCAGCCAGTTAAGTGTCTGATTCTCGATCTCAGCCCGGGTTTTTATCTCAGCGTTGTGAGTTCGAGCCCCATGTTGGGCTCCATGCTGGGCATGGAGCCTACTTAAAAATAAAATAAGATAAAATGGTTAAAATGGTAAGTTTTACATCGTGCGTATTTTACCATGATAGTAAGTATAGCAGTGAAGAAATTCAACCTCCATAGCATCGACTCCAAAACCTTCAAACCTTCAACTCCCAAACCTTCAACCTCAAAAACATTCCTCCTTCATCCTCACCACAAGACAAGACTCAGAAAGGAGGGTGTACCCTCTCTAACAGAGGCTTAGACTTTTTCCTTTTGTTTGTTTGATTTTGTTTTTTGTTTTTGTTTTTGTTTTTTAGTTTCTTAGGAAGCCACAAAAATAATGCCTACACATTGGGAAAGTTCCTTTCTGTGTTGAAGGTCAACATGAGCCTATTCTGAATTCTAATCAGATTCTCAAGTCTGGAAGACTCAGAAACCACTTCCATGTTGCTTCTCCCATTCTTCTCCCAGCCTGTAAGATAAAACTCTGTCTATAAACTCAATCCAACGGGCCTCGATCCCAGGACCCTGAGATCATGACCTGAGCCGAAGGCAGCGGCTTAACCCACTGAGCCACCCAGGCGCCCCAACACATTTAAATACCAGGTAGCTCCTTTGTACTACGTCCTGGTTTACATATTGTGGGGGGGCCAGGATGAGAAAGATACCATTTCTGCCTCCAAGAGTTTGCAATCTCGCAAAAGGGGCAAAGACAGAAATATGAAGAAGCAAAGTCATTGAATAGAATTTCTGAATACCTATGCTAGATGTGAAGACTCTAGACATGAACACAACAGTTTTGGTCTGCTGCAAAGATGACACAGAGTCAATGAGAAGGGCCTTCAGAGGGAAGAGATGATATTCTGTGGAGAGAGAAAGGTATTTGCATGGTGGATTTTTCTCCTCATCCATAAAATAGCCATGGACTTATTCCAGATGGTATTAGAGTTTAAATCTCACCACCTGTTCCTCCTTTTTTTCCCCTCCTCTCATTGTTTTTTTATCCTCCTTTCTTTAGGCTCACTCTGTTTTCCTTTTTTCTAATGTTTTCAATTGGACACTTAGATCAGTAATCTTTGGTCTTTTCCTGTACTAATATAAGCACTTTAAGACTAAGTTCTCCTTTAAGTGTTTCTAATGACTACAAGATACAAAGTCTTGATGTGTAGTATTTTAATTAATTAATATTTTACAATCTGGTTTCTTCTTAGACCCGGGAACCATTCAGAAATGTCTTTTATTCCCAAAAGCAGGGGAGAAGAAAGTGAATGTTTTTTCTAATGATTTCTTACTAAATTACACTATAGTCAAATAATACAATCTGGGGGTGCCTGGGTGGCTCAGTGGGTTAAAGCCTTTGCCTTCAGCTCAGATCATGATCCCAGGGTCCTGGGATTGAGCCCTGCATCGGCCTCTCTGCATCGGGCTCTCTGCTCCATGGAAAGCCTTGTTCCTCCTCTCTCTCTGCCTGCCTCTCTGCCTACTTGTGATCTCTGTCTGTCAAATAAATAAATAAAATCTAAAAAAAAAAATACAATCTGTATGACATCATGTCATAGTATTTGTTGAGACTTCGTTTGTGGGTTACTACAGGATCAAGTTTTGTAAATGTCCCATGTAGCTTAAAAAATGTAATTTTTCTAATTCCTGATAAGGGATTTCTAAGGTTGCCCACTACAGCAAGCTTGATAATGTGGTGTTCAAATGTTCTATATCCCTTCCAACCATTTCTATAATTACCAAGAGAGGTACCTTGAAATCTCTTCTTATCATATCTAATTTGTCTTTTTCTTCCCAAGATTACATCATTTTTTTCCTGTTATATTTGGAAGCTATGTTTCTAGGGGCATACAAGTTTAGAATTGTTTTTCTACTTAATTATTCTTCTTACACTGGTTTTTACTTGGAGAACATCTTAACCACCATGATGTCTTTTGTCTTCAAGTGTATTTTATCTGACATTAGTAAAATACACCGGTTTTCTTCTGACAGGTATTTACCTGTTATTTCTTTTCCTATCCTATTCTTTTCAGCCTTCTTGTTAACATGTTTTTTAATGTATCTCTTGCAAACAACCCATAGCTAACTTTTTATTTCTTGTCCAACTATATTTACTTCCCTCAAGCTTTACTATGCCATTCAAAGAATATTACTATATCTTACCTGAAAATTGTAGATACTAACTTCTGGGAGGTTTTCAGGTTTCTTATTGCCAGAAACGAAGGGTCTAGGACCCTGTTACTTAAGATTTCTAAGGGTGAGTCTTCCCCTTTCTCCCTTTGGGGTGTTAAAATTGGCCCTTTCTCTCACTCAGTCTGTACTGTTCCATCGCATCACACCAGTCCTACATTTCATCTTCTTCTTCCCAGACATCCCCCAAAGAATTTTGCTTCTACAGCTGGAGTCTTCAGTATCTCCTCTTTATTCCTGCTAATAGATTGTACCAGAAGTGAATGATGATGAAGATATTATAGATTGGCACTTCCTTGAAAACAGACCTTAACAGCAAGGCTCAGTTCTTCAAAAGAAATGGAGTTACTTAGACCCTTGGAAAATGTGGTTACAATTGGCCTTCTCTGCAATTAATGATAATGCCATTACCACAAGGCATTTTGGGGAACTTCTCTGGCTTTCATCAAGAACAAATTATACTAATAGTCTTTCTTTGCCAATAGCAACAAAGATACCCCTTTTTAAAGGTAAAAATCAATGTCTTTAATATTTGTTGAGCATTTACTACAACAACGCACTGTGGTAGTTTTTTTTGTTTTGTTTTGTTTTGTTTGCATTATGTGATTTTATCCTGACAATTGCTCTCTGAGGTAGATATAACTATTACCCCTGTAAGAGGGAACCTCCAAAGCGTGGGGTTCTGTGAGAGCTGTGCTCAAGCCCAGTGAGAAAGCAAGTCAACAGGCTCCACAGTTTCCCAATGAAGAATTCTACCTCTTCTCATCTGTCCCCAACTCTGGTTTACTACACAGATGCACAAGCCCTTTTGCCTTTGACTTCCAGGCGCCAAGTAACTGTGTAGCCTCAGGCAAGGTGCTTCTCTCCTCTGAGCCTCCACTTCCTTATCTTTTAGCTCTAAGATTCTCCCGTCTGACCACTACACACACCATGGAATCAAGACTGCCAGTCAACCTGGGGAGGCAGAGCTGTGTAGTAGAGCAAGTATGTGGTCTCATGTCTGTCTCGGCTCTAAAACGCACACCTGTTCTAGAGAATCCACCCTCTCTAGGAGAAGCCAGAGACGTATGCAAAACCAGCACAATTTCAGAAGTGCCAGCAAAGCATCCTGTTTTCCCCAAATAGCCATCATTCGCTGGCTTACGGGTTTCCAAAATGTTATTAATTGATGTTATGGCCTTTTAAAAATTCCCTCAGAGAAGAAATGTGGGTAGATGCAGGTTACTGAGTTGGGATCTTGTTCCGAGAGCATTGGGAGGGAGCTGCTTGAGAGGGAAGAAGAGAGCAAAACAAAGAAAGCTTGGAGCTCTGGGTGAGTAGGAAGAACCCTTACACCCTCCACTTCCCAGTGAGAGAGGAATTAGGCTCAGCAAGGGAAAATGATGTGTCCAAGATCACTGCAGCAAAGGAAGTACCAGAACCAGTTCTTCTGGTTCTTCTCCGGACTCCCAGACCAGTAGCCTACAACACCCAGTGTCTTGAGGCTTGCCTTACAGGCTCTTCTATTAGGCAGGGAACTCTCTTGGTAACACTGTGGCTATTGACATACAACGAGTAAGGAACGTGGAATGAAATGCCATCTTTTCCTGTCCTAGGGTAGCCAGATAATTTAAATATGTATTAAACAGAGAAACAATTCCCATAAAAACTAAATTCCCATTGTTTCTTTCATTCTCTCCTACCTTGTCCATCACTTGCTTCTGTCCAGTATTTCCCTTTGTAGTCTATCAGCTCTGAGTCTCAGATCATGCACCAGAAACTGGGAACATCTCTGCCAAGCAGGAGTCCTGCTTATCATCCCTGCCTTGGGGGAGACAGGAAGCAGGAGATCACTCAGAACAAAACCGAAGTGTATTCACTTTGGTTTATGGTCCCCCATCCCGAGAATTTCCCCTGGGAAACTCTGCCCTCAAATGAGCCCCTAAGTCTGTTTCTATTTTCCAACTCCCCTCCCCCACCCCATTCCAGGTGATGAAACACTAAGACTGGTTAGGATGCTGCTTAAATGCAGAATGTAGAGGACACCTGGGTGGCTCAGTGAGTTAAGTCTCTCCCTTCAGTTCAGGTCATGATCTCAGGGTCCTGGGATAGAACCCCACATTGAGCTCTCTGCTCCGTGGGGAGCCTGCTTCCCCCTCTCTGCCTGCTTGTGATCTCTCTGTCAAATAAATAAATAAAATCTTTTTTAAAAAAATAAAAAATAATTGCAGAATGTTATTATCACCATGTATCATCCAGATCAGTTTTCTAGGTCGTCCTAGATGTCAGAATGATGCAAGCCAACATTTTTATTATTTAGGATACAGTATACTAAGTTTATGTTGATTACTCTAAGTATCATCTTTGAAAGATAACTAGCATTAAAGTGTTGATAATGTTCCACTTTTGCAATCATATTTGCATAGTGTACAACAGAGTTTAGCAGGAAAAATTATCTTAAGTGGTGTTTCTCATCTGCTCTGTCAGTCTCACACTGCTTGCTTCGACTTGGTACATGAGGCAGGACAAACGTTTACAATTTTTTTTTTTTATATCAGCTTTACATTATAGAATGTTATTCTTGTCCCTTCTGGGAAGCCTGCAGCATGGAGTTGTCATGGAAAAAGCAGAGTCTTGGGGGCCGGTCGTAACTGAATTCCAATTCCAGCTTATGTACTTGAGAAAGTGATTTAACCGCTCAGGGAAGCAGCCACCAGCCACCTCTTCCGTAAAATGGAGTTAGCAAGGCAGTGAGATTGCAGATAATGTATGGGAAACACCTAGACAGCACCGGGCCTGAAAGGCAGCAGCCCCCTTTGTTCCACATACAGTGTTTTTAAATGCCCCTTGACCGCATGCTGAAATTAAAGCTGGGAAGTAAGCTGACATTCCCTGTACCACACTTCTGGCTAACGATTCTTTGGCCTTCCAGCAGAGTTATATATGCAGATAATCTGTTTGATGCTGTTCAACACAGAAGGGACGCTGATTTTATTTTAGAACAATAGTTGACTGTCTCCCGAGTGTCGGCTACTGGGAAATAAATATTGTAGATTTCATTTATCTATTCATTCATTACAAACAAGCTATCCTCCAAACGACCCCCTCATTCTTCCTTTCTCCCATTTACTTTTTTTTTTTTTACACTCCCCCCAGGCCTATTACAGTCTCTTGCCCAATTGGATGTTATTTTTCATTTCCATCCTGTCACCACCTAATGTCCAAATTTATTTAAATCATCCTCAGACACAATCCTACAAGATATGAATCACGTTCAGGGTTTTTCTCCCCCCCCCAACCCCCCGCCCCGACTTGTCAGCTGTCTCATTTATGATTGACAAGATTTCCATTTCAGTAATTTCTACTAATTCTGCTTCAAATCTGTATATCTAATGAACACACCAATCGGCACCTCATTTTTAGTCAGGACCATTTTTTTCTCGTGCAATGCACTGACTTCATAATTTGCAGTACAAGGTAGCTGCCTCTAAATGAAACTCGAAGAAAGCCTTGTCCAGTTTGCATGAAAACAGTCTCTGGCATGTGAGTACACCCATAATATCCTCTCATCCTTTATGCATACGAACACTGTTTGCATGCTGCCGTCAGACTCTTACACCCAAATGAGGTTTTTCTCTTTGTAAAGGAATGTTGAATTGTATATCTCTGCACAAGAACAAAAAAGAAAAACAGTTTGTCTGCACCGAAAAGCAAAAAAAAAAAAAAAAGGCAAAAACACAGTCTAAGTTCTCCAATGCAAACGCAATCTGACACATGCTAAAAATTGCCTGAAGCACTGGTGAGTTATAGATCTTCTCCCTGGGGCAGATAATTCATAAGGAAATAGCTTCATGCCCTATGTAGCAATTGAACAAAAATATTTACTTGCAGTAATATCAGATGATAAGGGGAGCAGGGTTTCTTTCTGGGCAAGGGGGGGAGGGAGAGCCCTGCGGTAGAGGCCCATCATAAGCATTGCAAATGAATCATTAGTCGTCATCCTGCAATCTAGGTCAGGATGGAGCCAAAGGGAAGGGCTTTTAAATGGGCTACAGGGCTCAGGTTGGATCTGCTTCTGTGAAGGCACAAGAGGCAGACACTTATGTTGTGGTGAGGCATTCTAAAGGGAATACAAAAATGCTTTCACCTGAGAGAGGGACCTTTTCCTGACCCAGAGAGTAATCAAGAACAAAGAGGGTTGTACTTTCAGATGAATGCCATTTAAACACACACACACACACACACAACTTTTCTCTAAGCATTCTGAATTCAACTTTGCAGGCCCTGAAGAGTGTCTACCAGATAGATGTTAAAAGGGAGAGAGTATCTTTCAGACTCAGAAACCTGTGGGTTGTCTTTTAAACAATGCAATTGTATGCTATTTTGGTCGGAAAGGACTTTTCAAGTCATCTACTCCAGGCATCTCGTGTTGAATAAGAGGATATGAAACAAGAAAAGAGGGACCTACTTGCTCAAGGGCATACGAGTCACCTGCACACAACTGTTTAGTTTTCTTTTATTTCTTAAAGATTCTGTTTTGTGCGATAGGAATAATTAAATAAGGCAGAAACAAAACAAATTGACTTGGCAACTGCCACCTGATAAACTAAATTGGTGTCAGATATTCTTGCCAGGTGCCTCAGCCTTCCCCCAAAATGATTCTGAAAGGCTGCTGCTTGGGGGACCACTGTCTTGGGGGTCCTTCCTGGGCATGTTGGGGTACTCAATCCACTTGGCCAAAGGCTCTGAGACCTTTGTGTGACTCCTGCCCTACCCCTCTGGGGCCACAAGAGGCTGGCAGTGTGTGTGTTTCAAAATACGTTCTGAAATATAACTAAAACTAGAGACATTTAAATAGAAAGACTTGAATTCCAAAATTAAATCCAAGCTACGCACTAAATGTAGTTGCTAGGGTTGGTGGGCTATTTCTTTTATTTGCAAAAATCATAAGAAAACTTAAAGGTCAAATGGCATCGGAGGAAAATAGGCAAGAAAGGAAGAGAATCCGTTTTGTCTTTAACGCTAGATTTGCTACAAACCATCCACATGATATCCAGAAGCAATGTCGCCTTCTGTCTAGGCCTCGCTTTCCTCTGGCTTTTCCTCTTTTGTACGAAGCAGAAAAAAAAAAAAAAAAATGATCTCTAGGCATCCAGCATTAGGGTTATGCCATTCCAAGGATATCTCCAAAACTGACTTGTTTTTTGCAAGCCACAGTCACTGTAGAACTCTCTGTAGCTATTTCCAAGATGTGAACTGACACATTAGTATCTGCTAAATTCATGTAAAGCTTCCGAAGGAGGTAGTTTCACTATTGAAATCATTCTCCAAAATAATGGTGACTGACTTGAGACTAAGAGCTTATGAATCTAACCCTCTAACCAGTATTTTTTTCCCCACTTCACTTCCCAGATTGACTTGTGAGGGCTTTTTTTTTTTTTCTCTTCCTTCTTTTAAAATATTTGTTAAGGCCTGAAGAGAACTAGGAATTTGGGGTACGCAGTACGTGTAGGCACACATAAATAAGTCAGAACAAGCCTGGTTCTTGTCTAGCCTGAACACTTCGGTAGGAAAAGAGCTCTGTATTCCATTTCTTCGGCCACCACAACTTGAAGGTTATAGAATATTCTATTTCAGGACACTTTTAGGACAGAGAAGCCCATTTAAAAGTACTGCAGTGTTATTTTGATTTCTGCCACTGAATGAATCACTCCTCCTGAATGCAAACACCAGCAAAGAATGCGTTAGACGATCCACCATCATATTAAAAATTAAATCCGGCTGCATTTCATAATGGGCTTTCCTTTTTAAAGCACAGTTTCATCTTTTCACCATGGAAATTGCGTTCTGATGGCTGTTCTTTATGGTTAACACTGAGGCATCGGCTGAGGTCAGAACCCTGCCTCTCTGAACAGGGAACCAAAATGTCACAGACACATGGTACGCTTGGCAAATAATATATTTCTTTCCAATCTCCTGTGTGTCTTCAGTTTACCTAGTGTCATGCTTGTGGTAAGCTGAAGAGAGATTATTTCTCGGGTCTTCTTTCCTTCCTTTGGCGGAACCAGCGGGAGGCGTGCGATTTACAATGAATTCAGAAGTGCACCTCTTTTGATTTTTGTTGTCTTTATTTTAACCTCCAAGAAGAGAGAGATTTAACTCAGTCTTCACCCCAGGCTAAGCTAATACTTAGGTCATGTCTGAGCTCTCTGGGGAACCCCGCTTTATACCATCCGAGGGGCAATGGTGTCTTTTCACGTGGAGCAGCACAGCTGTCCAGCCATATGGGCCCCAAACAGCCCAGTCAATCGGATTTGGGGAGGTTTTACAATGTAATTTCTTAACGTGCTAGTATTTGGGGTGAGTTTGATCAGGGGTAGAGACAGCTCTTAAGCCCAGGGGTTTAGGTTTTAAGAAGCCATCACAAATGTCCCAGCATCTGATCAGACTGGTTAAAAACAGATAAGAAATCTGTGACTGGGGGAGGGGAAAGGACTCCTGACCCCCTCGTTGGAGAGAGTCCCAGGGGTATGCTGTAACTATTAATTCGGCATCAGCTGCCTTTTTTTTTTTTTTCTTTTCTTTTCTTTTTTAACCCGGGGCTCATCATTTAAGGCGTTCCCACTCAGGCCTGCAGAGCATGTTACAAAACCATCTCTCTGCTCCCCTCCCCCCATGCCGCAAGATGAGAGAGCAAATATCCTGCATTGCAGCAACCGCGCTGGAGGACCGCATTGAAACCGTCCTCAAGCTAAACAAAACCAGGCCTTTGAGAAAAACCTAGAGAAGGGCAGCACCGGTGTGTCCTGCTGCCTCTTGGGCAAAACGCACTCCAAGTCGCAGCCCGGTCCCTCCACGTAAAGGGGTTTGGAAACTGCCTAAGGCATTCGTAAGGACTAGAAGACAAACAGTCCTGAATCTAAAACCCTCATCAAAATGGTGGAAGTCCTGAACCAAACTACCGCCAATACAGTTTTTTCCACCCGAAAAAGTATTTTAGTTGGAGGGGAACGTTAGCAGAATGGTAAGTTTTCCCCCAGAAAGGTATCCCACACCATGGCCCTTTCCAACTAACTACACAGTCTTCAGAAATTAACTATCTATTGAAGGAAGGTTTTATATATTTTCCCTCTCTGTTTCTTCCTGTCCCTCTGTCTCGCTCTCGCTTTCAATTTAAACCAAGGCTTTCCTTTTCTCAGAATTTACAAAAACTGCTTATTTTTAAGCGTTCTCCTGGTACGCTGTTGGAGGCAGAAAGCCAGTGCTACGGGGTTTTGAGACTGCTATTCTTTTACTGGGACAAACACTCTGTAATTGACAACAACCCTAACGGCCTTGAAGCTGGCGGGACAGCGCCCAGGGTCACCATTGATCTGGACCCTTCGGGCTCCGCGAGCGCTCATCTGCAGCGACCCCCGCAGGACCGCTCTCCGCCGCCCCGCACGGGCCATCTGATTTGAAGAGCTGCTTTCAGCTGTCGGGGGCTGGTGCTACACCTATCATCTCTCGGTGCTCTGAAACCCGCGCTGCCCAAGAAACAGTTTGGGTTCTGTTGTTTCTGTTGTTGTTGTTGTTGTTGTTTGAAGTCCTCAAAGAAGAAAAGCCGGAGTAGGAGAAACAGATGGGCCCTGCGTGTGCGGAAATCGCCGGGGCTGGCGATTGCCTCCCGCCGCTGCCGAACGCACTCCTCGGGGAAGACGGAAGATTTCTCATTGCTGGCGCTGGGTTTTTGTCGGGGGTTTAGGCGGGGGGTGTCTTTGGGTTTTGTGTGTATGGGCAGATTCATTCTGAGTCCTTCCTTATGACCAAGCTAACCCCGTGCTCCCGGAAAAACACACAACACGGCCACAACCATCACAACAAAAGGCACCTCCCCGAAGTGAGTCTAAATGTACGCGGGACGGGTGGCGGCCGGACGTGGAGACGCACTTTTGTGCCTCTCTAATCTCGGGAGTCCATCTGGCCCCGGCGGGCGCTGGGCGGCGGGGCGGGGTGGGGGGGCGCACTGTAGGGGAGGGCCGGGAGGAGGGGAGCCGGGAGGGGCGCGCGCACGTACCCAGAGGCGCGGGCACGCGCGCCCGCTCTCCTTCACATTCACCTTGACTGCAGGGGGGCGGAGGATGGGACTACCTTCCCCCATCACCACCAGCCCTTCTCCCCAACCCACCCCATCCCCGCCGCTGTCCTGCCCAGACTTTGCTAGGGGCTGGGAGGGAGGGATGGTGGGGAGGTGCAAAGGCGCTCCGGTCGCCGCAGCGGCCGGACAGCCGCGTGCTCTCCGCAGTGATGTCAACCGCATCCGCCGCAGCACCGCCCCCCCCATCCACCCCCACCTTGGGCCTCGCCCGCGCTGTAGTCCGCGGAAACCCCCGTCTGGCTCCTCCAGCCCGGGGACGAGAAGCTGGGGGCGTGCCGGTGTCCTGAGCCCCCCACTCATTTTGCAAAACCGGGAGAAACAGGGAGTGAACGAACCGTGGTGCCGCAGCTACTGGGGCGGAGGAAGGGGTGGGGGACGATGGACCTGGGTGTAGGTTTGACGCCCAGGACTGCTGAAGGGAGTCTGCCCGGGACTGGTGCAGCCTGGGTTACGTTTAGGGGGCGGAGGGCACGCATCACTGCAGGTGCCGCGCTTGTGGGCACGGCGAAAGCGCCCCCTTCGCCCAGGATAGAAACGGATAAACGGAAGCGCGTTTGAGTGTGGGGGTGCGAATTGCCACCTCCAGCCTTGGCTTTCCCGCTCTTCCGAGCGCTCCCACTTCTCACTTTCCCCAAATCCGCATTTTCCTTGGCACAGCTCTCCCGGAGCAAGAAGGAGAGGGAGGTACCCGGGGGCAGTGAGAATGACGTGTGCTGGTGCAGAGAGCGGGTGGGGGGCTGCGGGCCCCGCTCTGTGGACCGGCTCCTAATCCTCTTGTTTTCGGTACAGTCAGCAGATGTGGCTTCTTTTAGCTGAATAATCCGTTAAAGGAATAATAATTTTTAAAAAGGAGATCGACCTCACCAAAAGAGGATGGCGAACAAGATTAGGGCTGGGTAAGGATAAATTAAAAGGCTCCAAATTCTGTCTGTCCCTCTCAGCCTTCCTCTCTATCCACCTCCCCCTCCCTTCACCACCCTCCCCTCCCCCCCTTCTTCCTCATCCCCTGCAATCCGCACTCGACGCGAGTTCACGCGGAGGGCTGGATTTTCAGGCTGAACCGCAACTTGCGCTGCGCGTTATTATTATTCATCTGAGGGTGCTGCCGCCACAACCTTTGCCTCCTGCGCTCCTCTCCTTCCCCCCGGCCGCTGCCGCCAGCAGTGCAGTCCCTCCTGCACGCATGCTCTGGTTCACCGAGGGGAGATTCTGAATTTTTTATCGTGCTCATGATCATCATCATGATATTCCTTATCATGGTTATCATTTCCTCCTGCCAGGTGGAGCGACCACCAGCGCCTTCTCGCCACCCGCCCCTTCCCCAGCGAAGGAAGCAATTCCGGCCGGGCCGCGGCGGCCGCTCCCTAGATGCGGGTTTCCTTTGCCTCTCCGCATCCCTCCCTCTTTCATCTGCATGTATGTATCTTGATTCCTTTATTCCAGTAGATCTATTGCCTTTCTTTGGGCTGGCCGAAACGCTGAGGAATGCCACCAGTCTCTTCAAAAGAAGAACAAAAAGAGGAAGACCTTGAGTGGACCCCAGGACAAAGCACTTTGGGCTCGGCAAGAAGGGACGCGCGGGAGCGCTGACTCGGAACGAGAGTGATCTCCGGTGCCAAGGAGCGCCCACCCAGCGTGCGGACTTCTGAGGGTATTCGGATTGAATTTTATTTATCCTTTTGGCATGCTTGAACAGTGACACTGTTGGAGAGGGCTAGGGTTTGATTTTGTTTAGTTTTTCTGGGAAAGCGAGCTGAATGGTGGGAGATCAGATAGACTTAAGTTGGCTTTCCTGCTCCCCTGCCTGGCCTTCTCGAGATCCGGGTGTTGGAGAAGAGAGACTGGGAAGCAGAAGGCTTAGAAAAGAGTAGGCACCGGAGATGTTGTCGGCGAGCTAAGGGAAGGTTGAGGTGAGGGGTAGGTGAGTGGAGACAGGACAGCTGGAGGAGGATTTTGAAAATAGGAGGTTTCTTTAAAACCCCCCTTTGGGTTCACAAGATGAGTTTTGCTGGGGAGGAGAATATGGTTGTCTGTCCATAGAAGCTCTGAGAAATTGATGAAAAATTGATATGTCCATGTACACACATAAGGAGGCGTCTGGATTTGTGTGTAAACAGAGCAGAGAGGTGGAGGAAGGCATGGAGGGAGGGGGCTTAAAATAATGTCTTATTATCCCTTTGGCTTTGGGGACTCTCATCCTCTGTCCCTCCCTCTTTTTTGACCCAGGGATCCAGCTGCATTAGACACGAGTGACCTTTTAAATCTACACCCACCCTTTACCTGGTAAAGCCCGTTGACAGTTTGGGGTGGGGTGGGGTGGGGTGAGGAGACTGGTAGGGGTGTTTTGAAGACATATATATATTCTCTCTCTCCCTCTCTCTCCCTCTCCCCTTCTCTCCCCTCCTCCCCTCTCTCCTCCCTCTTCCCTCCTCCCGTCTCCTCCCCTCCCCTCTGTCTCCTCCTCCCTCGCTCTCCCCCCATCACTCTTTCTCTTCCTCCCTCCCACCTCCCTCACTCCCTCCCTCCCTGCTGCATTTTGCATGAGCTATCTAGGTCATTAGCATTTTAGCGTATGCAAGACTTGACAAAGCTGATGAGGGGCCAGATGGGCCTCGCTCTTATGGTTTTTTTTTTTTTTTTTTTTTTTTTCCCTTTTTTTCCCCCTCTTTTCCTTTTTCCCCTCCACCACTTGGGACCTGAGCAAGAGGACTGCAGCAGGCGAGTTTCGGAAGGCTGCCTCCCCGATACCGGCCCGGAGCGAGGCAGCTCGCCCCTGCGGCACGCCCGGACAGCCTGCGCCCGCACTCAGCCAGAGAGGTAAAGGCGGCGGCGGCGCGCCCTGCCCTGGTAGCCGCTGCCAAGCCCCCGCTGCCCTCCGCGTCCTGTGCTCTGGACTTCCTCCTCCACCTGGTCCCCCTCAGTTTACTGGGCTAAACTGAGGGTGAGAGGTGGGTGGGTAGGGTTTGCTGTGCTGGGGCGAGGTGGGGTTGGTGTTGGGTTGTTTGTTGTTTTGGGGGGTTGGTTTTTTGTTTTTTGTTTTTTGTTTTTTTTCATTGTCTGGATCTGCAGGGGAGGCGAGGCGCGAGGAAGGGGCTATGGGAGTCGGGGTAATTAACACGGGGGAGGCACCCCTCCGTCTCCCACTTCCACCCACACCCCCAACCCTCCACCCCCTCCGCTTTGCAGGAAAAAGCCTGGATCCGAAAGGATGGGGGAGAACAAAGAGCCTTTGGAAGACGTCGCTGTTATCTCATTGTCTGTGTGATTGGGGGAGCTGCGGTAGGGAGGATGCTGTGGTCCTGTTCTGCCTGCCTCCCCACCCCCATCCCTCTCCCCGCTGTCAGTGCGCACGCACGCGCGCTTCTTTTTACTTATTTTTCCTTGTTTTCTCATTCCATTTTCTCCCCAACCCCCCCTTCCATCCACCTGTCCTTCCTTCCTCCTTTCCTTCCTCAGGAGAAAGGCCTCTCTCTCCGTGTTCACAGCGGACCTTGATTTAAATGTCCATACAATTAAGGCACGCGGTGAATGCCAAGAATGGGGCTGGCTGAGCACCGTCGGTCCGCGAGGGCCCGCCGGGAAGGAGCCACGGAACCGAGGCGCCCTCCGCAGAGCTCAGCGCCGCGTCTTTGGGCGGGAGGGGTCTCGGTCTTCCCCCGGCCGGGCTGCCCTGAAACCGAGACCTTGGGGTGGGGAAGTGTGCAGTTTGTGACAGACAGGGGGCTTAGAGACACAGACAGGGAGAGAAGCTGATTCTGTGACAGAAGCACAGATCTGTGCAAGCACAGATGCGATGGGGGCGGGGGGGGGGCGGTTTGCCTCTGAGCGCATGACCGAGTGCTTCTGTGTGCATATTTTTCTCTGGGCTGGGGGCGCATTGTATGTGGGTCGACACCTTCCGTGGCTGTGTTTTTGTTCTGGGCTTAGCTTTTGGTTTGCCCTTAAAAAAAAAAAAATAATAATCTGGCATTCGGAGACTGGTGGTCTGTGCCAGGGCTTGCAGATATATTGTGTTCTCCTTGAGATGGGGGGTAGGAAGTGGGAAGGGGGGGGTAGCCAGTTGGAAGGGAGGAGGGAGGTGTTTGTCATTCTTTGCTGTAGAGCTGGAGGCACCTGACAAGCTTAAGGAAGTCATGGGATATATGAGGAAGAAGGAACAAACTCCTGGAAGGTTCACCAGCTTGATGGGGGCTGAAAGCCTGGCCAGGGCTCTTAGGAGCATCTCACTTCCTCCTTGCGGCTGTAATTGTAGTTTCAGGCAGAGATCCAGGAGATGCAGAGGAAGGGAGAGGCGCCATAACCTACATGTACCAAAGGAGGGGGAGGGAATGAATTCCTTCTTAAATGGGAACCGAAGGAAAAACAGATTGTGCGCAAGTGTTGCTGAGGAAAGACTGTTTTGAAAGAGGCTGTCAGGGAATGGAAAGGGCTAGCCCTCCCTCATCCTGAAGAATCTGCTTCACAAATGAGGCCTTCCTCCCCAGCCCTAGATGGAGAGCAGCAGCTGGTCCTAGGGAGAACCCCTAGCTGTGGAGGATGGTCGCAAGACCTTAACTCTTAAATTTGCAGGTGGAGAAAATGCTAGAGGTGCAGGTCCCCGCAGAGAAAGGAGGCCAAGAGCTGGATCTCCCCACCAGGAAGGCTGCTACGTCCCTTTCCCCACCCTTGGCAGAGGCCTGTCTTTGCAAGGCTAAGGCCATGAGGGATGCTTGGGATTTTAGTTTGATTCCTAGGCCATTAATAAAGGCCTAAAGGAGTCTCAGATGAAGCTTGCTTATTTTGTTCAGCAAAGTGCCCGGCTAACCCACTTAGCAAATTAGTATTCAGAGATGCCATGGAGCCCTAGCCTCATTTCCTCCAAAATACTTATGGAGTACCTCCTATGTGCCAATCATTGTATAATTATTATATCTTGGGTTCTTCCTTTGCCCTCCTAAGGGAGTGTCTGGAGTCGGTTAAGTGCGCTGTACCCCCTCTAGATACTCCCAGAACCTTCTTTGTGGAAATGTGCCACAACCCGCTCACTCCTGCAGAGAGAAGACCGCAGTTCTTATCATGCAAACTGTGGGCATGGTGCTATCTCTCAAGTCCCAGAAGTCAAGTTTGGCCAAAGGACAGAAAAGAGCACTCTGGCCTCTGAGCCTTAGCCCTCGTTGTCCTAATAGTCAGCGGCAGCCACTGCCTTCAAAACAGACCAGCCTCCAAATGGTGCCTCGTTGGGGTGTAAATCCCCTTTCCTCTCCCCTCCCTCTTACCTAAGGAGGCTGCTCTGGTGTTGGGCTGGGGTTAGGGTGGGGGAGAGGCATGGTTTAAGCCTCTGATGACCAACACTTTGCCCCATGCTTGTGGGCGATAGTGGGATTTATCTCTGTAATTGCTTCCCCATAAGTCCATCAGACATGGCCGTGCCCTTTCACTGATGCGCCTGTCCGTCAGTACAATCTCCAGATGCCTCCCCAAGTAATGGCCCTTAAGGTGGAAACCTAACACGCTTCTCCCTGAGAAGCACAGGCACCATGGACATGGCCCCCACCAGGTTCCTGAGGCTGATAAACTAGGCAGGGAGGGGCATATTTTTTATGACTTATGTAAACTCTTGTTCCAAAAAGCATTTCATGGGTGTGGGAGTGTTCTAGGTTTGCCGGGTCTGTGTGCCTGGGTGTGGGGGTTTTCCTGTGTTCACCAGGTCTTGTTATGAAATGTATTTTTACGTGGGGCTTTAATGGCCGAAAATGGCCCAGATGAATGCACCACTTTGCCCCCGGTGTAATTTCAAGGCCCCTTTTGTGTTCACCAATAGAGGAATCCGAGCGAAGGTCAGTCTTAGCTTCTTGCCTTCTGTTATATTCAGGGCCTATTTATACCTGCTGATACTTACGTAAGAAAACTGAGATTTATGCCCTTCCAAGGCATTTCTTTAACTCAGCATCATCTGCTCGCTTGTCTAGTTGAGTCCCTCTAGTTATATCCTCAGCCTTGAACGAAGGGAAAAACATTAAATTTTTAAAACACAGGACGTGTTAAGGCAGTTCGCTGATTGAATATGCCAAGGTGGCCCCCAGGAGTCCCTACCCATCACCATCATTATGGGCCTCATGACTGGGAGCTCCTCTGTTGCTCAAGGTGACTGTACCAGATACATTAAGATGGATTTAGAAATGTTATCAAAGGAAAAAATCGGTAATATTCTTTCTCCTGCCAGAGACGGCCCAGGCCCGGATCTCTGTTTAAGCAGAAAAGAAACTGATCTTTTAACAAAAGCTAAGGTAAATTTCTCTTATCCTTTCGGTCACCAAAGGGGTGGGGAGCAGGGACAGGTTTTGTGGCTTAGCCAGAGAAGTGAATAACAGGATAGAGGCAGACTTTCCAGCAGGCATATGCCCATACACATATATACATACATTTTCTCTCATAATCCTATCCATTGCTTACATATATAGGAAAGCATTTAAACACACACACACACATCTCTACTCTCTGCACAGGAAGACAATTTTCTCTTTCCTTCAACTTACATAATACCCCCACCCCTTGTTCCAGCCTTAGAATGGAGTCCTCTGGGGGCAGCTGCAAAGCACTCTCCCTAGGACAGATGGAGCCTCCCTTCCTCATCTACTCTGTGGGTGGTTTTAGAGCTCCATGAGTCAACTGGGACCAAAGGCTGTGCTGGTGGTATGTGTGTTTGATTCACGGGGATGAGTATGTCAATAACAACAATTTGAGAATTATGATACCTAATAAAGATTTTTGTTCTTCCAAGTCCCATCTATAATTCTTTCATTTGGGTGTTTTTTGCCAAGTCCTTCCCCATTTGATTCCAGTGGAAAACAACGACAACCACCACCAAAACAAACAAACAAACAAAAAAAACCAAACCTAAAAAACCATTTAATAGTTAATTGCATCTCCAATGTAGACCTAGAACAAGAAAAAGGACTTCAAATGGGATTCGGTCCAGTCCATGTGTGCTGTTCTGTGCCACCCCATCTGGATGCCAGTGGCCTGGAGAGATCTGCACCAAATTTAGATGGCCTGGAAAAAAATGCAGGCCTGGCTGAGAGCAGAAAATGTTCCAGGTCAGAAATGAAGAGTCAGCAGCTCTCAAAAGGTTCACCTTTTCATTTTCTTACCCCTCTCCCTTTTGTCTTAAGATAGAAATATTTGCCTCCAAACACGAGGACCTGGGTCATGGCTGCCGATGTCCCCTAGAATAAACCTCCAGGATGACCCAGGGCTTTCCCAGAATTACTGTGGGGAGGCAGGTTTATTTGAAATTAAAATCCAGTCTATTTCTTAGACATGTACAAATAGTGAGACCTAGAACCTAGGAGGCAGTATTGTCGTTGGAAGTTCCACTTGCTCCTTGAGGTGACCTCTTCAAGGCCGTTGTTGCTGGAGAGGAGCGAGCGCGCTGCCCAGCCTGGGTGGCAGGGGTGCGGGCTAGGCCTGGCCATCCACCTGGCCCGCGGCCCCACGCCTGGAGCTTTGCAGTGATCTGCATTCCGACGTGCACAAGGCTTTCGCTTTTTCTCCTAATGCCCCTGAGACCTCTAAATGGAGCAAGGCGAAGATGAACAGGCGCTGGTTTCCTTTTTCTTTCCTTCCTTGCCTCTGTTTTCCCAGCTTTGATTTTTGTTTTGTTTTTTGTTTCTCTTGCCTGAATCAAGAAACAGGTCCCCGAAGCCCTGGGTATCCCGCATTTCCAAAGCTTCGGACTGATCCAAGGTGCGGGTGGTCGCTCAGACAGCAGTGTCCTGGGCACAGAGCCCCGCACGGCGGAGGCAGCCCCAGAGGCCCACCTCTTACCCTCTGCAGCCCACCTCGGTTTCCCCAATTTCGCTCCAGAGCCAGAAGGATAAACGAAGGTCAAGTTAGAGATAATTACGGAGTCGGTGGGAATGGGGGATGCATCGAGGCGGGGTACATCTTCAGCTTGGAAGAATGGGACAAGGCAAACCGAAGGCCTCAGCGGAATGGGCTGCCGCCCCCTCCCCCGTTCCCAGCACCACGGAGCTTTCCCCAGCGCGCAGGTCGAGGCCTAGATCCTGCGCCCTCCCGCTGCTCGCCGCGCCGGCCTTGGCACGCAGAGCACCCAGGGCCCCCAGAACGGTCCTTCTCCCCTCATCCTTCTCCAGGCCTCCTTCCTGTCAGCTCCAGGACCTGCGGTCTCCACGACCTCACCCTGCACCCCGGAAAGCCGCAGGATGTTGGAGAAAGAGGGGCGGGCATAGCCCAGGGAGGAGGTTGGGAAAGTCACGATTTAACCCCTCCCGGGCTTCCCACTAGCCCTGGGCCCCGGGCGAAAGCTCTTTAGGGGTGGTTTTTGGAAAGGAAGCAGTGTTTCTGCCCCCAATACGTCCTCGGTGACTCCCCTTTACACCGCCCAGCCTCCCCTATCCCCCTACCCATGGAGCCCTGGCGATGGGGCCAGGTCGCTGGCACGGGCCCCCAGGACCCAGCAACCCACCAACCCCAGCAACAGGTCCTCGCCATTTCCAAATACCTTCCTCCCCCACCCCCACCACACTCTAAAGTAGGCAAAACAACCACCATGGAATCCTCAACCCAGAAGAAAAACGACAGTTTTCTCCTTCAGCCTTAGCGCTAGTCGCAACACCAGAGGAGATGGAGCCCCTGAGAAGTGGGCTGGAAACATACGAGCAGACACTCTGTGTCTTCGTGAGCCCCCAAACCCCAGGCCTGGCCCCAGGCAGAGGAGACACTCAGCCTCCCTTCCACTGGTCCGCTGGATGGCCCCGCTTGTAAAAATAACTTAAACCCCCCTTTTCTTCACTTGCTAGGCCCACCAGGGTGCAGAGTCAGTGCTGTGAGGCTCCTTTGGATTAACAGGCCAGTGCTCTGAAATAACCTTCAGAGCCTTGTCTCAAGGTCATGTGCCCAAAGAAAGGAGGCCAATTGGCCTCGAGAGGCTACCGGTCCCTTCAGGAGGAGTCTGGCAAAGGTCATACCACCAAAAGCCTCTGATACACAGGAGAGTGCACCTGGCCTTCACAGGGGGCTTCCCTTCAGCCCCCTCTCACACTTACCCAGATTGATGTGGCAATATTTATTCCCATTTAATTGAGACACTGGTTTAATTTCAGATTGCCTCGGTTTAAGGCCCAATGGGGTTTTCTGCAGCTCTTTTCCCCAGTGCCTCTACAGAAACTAATTGCTGTTAATATCCAATTTTGGCTTTATTATTCGTTAGCCAATTATGGATCCCATAGCCCAGGCCCCTTGCTGCTTACCGCCTCTGCTGGAATCAGCTAACACTATGCCTGGCTTCTGCTTCTTGCCTTTGCCTCTCTTCAGACCCTTCCCCCACCCCAAGATGATTTACAGGACACATCAGTCATTTGGTTGGTCCCAGTACTTAGCACAGTTGGGGATGGGGGGGTGGTATTTTCAGGCTTTTTTTTTTCTCTTTTTGAGGGAGACTTCTTCTTTGCAGGTGAAGTAAACAATTTCCACTTTTTAAAAAAGAAAATGCAAGTTTTTTTGCTCTCTCTTCACCACCTCTGGGCTTTCTTTTTCTGGAGCCATTTTTGAAGTAGCCTGTTTCAGCCAAAGGCAAGCACAGTGCCTCAGCCCTAGAGTTTCCTCTCCCTCCTGGAGCTCCTGTTATCTCCCCCAGGGCCCTGCCAAAAGCTACAGCTACCCCGTGTGTATAATACCATGGGCTCTAACAGTAGAGTGCTGGGACCGGGTCATTTCACATTTCAAGGAGGGAAACATGAAAAAGCAATTTGGGGAAGGCACCATTTTCAGAGATGAGAAGGGAGCTGCTTTTGTCTCTAGAAACCGCTCCTGCTTTAGTTCCTTACCTCCTTACAGGAGCTGACGCCACTGGGGGCAAGAGCCTTTTAAAAAAGTGGTTTTGTTTTGGGCTTTTTTTTTTTTTTTGCTTCTTTTTATTTGTGTGCCCCAAGTTCACTGACATGCTGAAGCAAACACTTCCCATTACTGGTGCTCTGCAAACAGGAAAATAAAAGTAAAAATCATAACTGACAGCAGGAAGATCCTTCTTTATCTGTCTTCCTTTCTTTCCTCATTTTGAAATAACGCTTTACATGCTCTAATGTGCTCTTATAGTTATCTCTAGCAGTTCTATAGCAACCTGCATTGTGTCCGCATCAGAATCGATGGAAATAAAACAGAATGTCAGAGCAGCTGGCTTTAACTGAGGCCTTCCTTTGCCACCTGGAGGCCCATCCCCTTCGGAGGAGGCTGAAGACTCAGCATGGCCAGGGAGCGCAAGAGTCAGGTTATTAAGAGCGAGGGAGTGGGGGTGAATGTTGTGTAGGTCTGGAACACTGTTAAGAAGGTGCCTTACACATAAGGCTCAGTAAACACCACCAAATTGGATGTAATTAAATTAGCAGCAGCTGTCCTGCTTTTCTTGCAGAAAAGCTTCAATTATGCCTTAAGGGATTTGGGGCAGAGGACAGACAAAGTGACCTCACAGAGAACGAAGGGACCTAAAAATGTTTCTGGTTCATCCCCTAGCCTCAGCCCTGCTTGACTCATACAGGTGTCTGGAGTTTGATTTTCAAACAGTGTTTGAGTTTTAGTAAGACTGCATACATGACCATGGCAGAGGGGTGGGCAATAGTACATAAATAAATATCCATTTCTATTTCCTTCAACTGTAGTCCTCCCAGCCCCTTGGAAACATCTATAGTCTCAATGGTCAACAGGTGTTAGGAAATTAAGCCATCTCACAGTAATTTGTGAGTTGCTCAGTCTCTTAAGTTTCCCAGAGATATTTCTATTTTAGAAGAAACCCTTAAAGTAACAAGTGGGATTCAGTTGTAGGAGTTTCTTATAAAGGCATCCAAAAGTGGGAAAGCGGAAAAACATCAACTTTCCCACTTTTCATGTGAGGAAAGTATCATCGCCCCTTCATTCCAGACAGACCAGTGCTCCAAACACATAGATATGACATAGTTCATAAGAAAAAAACATCTTGGGGCAACTGTCTGGCTCAGTGAGTGGAGCATGTGACTCGATCTCAGGGTTCTGTAAGTTCAGGTCCCATGTTGGGTGTAGAGGTTACTTAAAAAATAAAATCGGGGTGTTTTTGTTGTTGTTTTTGGCTTTTTTTTTTTAGAGAGAGAGAGCATGTGAGTGGGCAGGGGGAAGGAGGAGAGGTAGAGAATCCTAAGCAGGCCCCATCAGCACGGAGTCCGTTGTGGGGCTCAATCTTACAACCCTGAGATCGTGACCTGAGTCAAAACCAAGAGTCAAGATGCTCAACCAACTGAGCCACCCACGTGCCCCCCAAAAATAAAATCTTTAAAAAAGAAAAAAAAAAGAACACATTTCAGGAACCCCAAATGAATCCTTGTTGGTTCCCTCTTTAAGCTCTGATGTTCAACTAATCCCAGGAGAAGGTAGGGAGGAACCCTGAGCCCTTAAGAAAAACACCTGTGATTTTTTTTTTTTTTAAACATTTTTTTTTTTTAAAGATTTTATTTATTTATTTGACAGAGACAGATCACAAGTAGACAGAGAGGCAGGCAGAGAGAGGGGAGGAAGCAGGCTCCCTGCCGAGCAGAGAGCCCGATGCGGGACTCGATCCCAGGACCCTGAGATCATGACCTGAGCCGAAGGCAGCGGCTTAACCCACTGAGCCACCCAGGCGCCCCACCTGTGATTTTTTAAAAAAAGATTTTATTTATTTGACAGAGAGAGAAATCACAAGTAGGCAGAGAAGCAGGCAAAGAGGGGGGAAGCAGACTCCCTGCTGAGCAGAGAGTCCAATGTGGGCCTCAATCCCAGGACCCTGAGATCATAACCTGAGCCGAAGGCAGAGGCTTAACCCACTGAGCCACCCAGGTGCCGTCAACACCTGTGATTTTTGCATAATAAACAGTTCAGGTTAAGGTCACCACATTTAAAGCCAGCCCTTTCAGGTCACTTTGCATAATTATGAACTCTGATTTCACTATTCCATGAACGACAATTAATTTTTCCATCAAACCCTGGACTATGTGATAGGGTGAGATTTCCCTCCAGAAGTCCAAAGCAAACCCAAAGGAGTTTCAGGCAAAACTGGAATTGGGCAGAGCTTTACTTTGCCCCAGTCCAGCCTTGGTTTTGTGTACTCTCCTCCCTAGCTGGCCCTTCCCTTGTCTAAAGGAGCTCCTTCTTCTCCTTGACAACCTGACTGTGTCCTGTCCCCACAGTGCATCTGTGTTTCCAACAATGGCAAAGCCAGGTCCCAGAGTAGGTCCTTGTAGGGCAAGAGGCAGGAAGGGTTATGACTTTTGTTCGGGCCCATACAGTAATGACCTTCCCAGCTTTCTGCCAACCTCTTAGAAAACTTGGATTTGGAAAATGTCAAATGTTTCTCCCATCTTTCCACTCTTCCCCTTCTACCTCAGCATCTTGCCAACTTCGTGTGGACAATTAACCAATAACATCAGAGCAGCATGAGAGGTTCTGATCAGAATCTTGCTGCCAGACCACACTGCCTCCCTGTTGCATTAGACCTGTCTTGCTCAATTCCTGAATCACTCATACTACTGACTAAAAACTATCCAAGACAGCATTTGGGGCATCTAGGAACATCATTTAACGTAATACCAGGGACTCTCAGAAGTCTAGAGGGATTTGGTTTCTTCCTTTTTCTTTTTTCTTTTGAGACTTCCAGGGTATTACAAAATTAAGAAATGCCAAAACAGGGTCACCAAACTTGTAGTGTTCTTTATATACTTATAGTTAAGAATTTGAAATGGCCTATGCGGTATGTATAGCATCTTCCCAAAATAGTACCAAAAGTTCTGCCTCTGAGACCCTCTGTGATTCTGGCACCCAAGCAGAAAGTCCTGCATGCTCAGGCCTACCCCTTAGCCCCCAGAGAGAGAGTATAGAATAGCGTAGAGGACTACCAGCTTTGGCATAAGACTACCTCTGTTTGATTCTTTGTTCCATCACTAGGCCTTGTGACTTAGGGTAAGTTGTTAAACCTCTCTGAGCATCTTCTGTAAAAAATAAATAAATAAATAAATAAATAATAAAAATGATGATAATAATGCTAGCCATACTTCGTAGAGTTGTTGTCAGGATTAAATTCGACCTTGCACGTTAATACGTTTAGCATAACACAAAGCACTCTTCAACAGAAGTATATGGAAGTGTAGATGAAATTTTAAGTTCTCTAGTAACCATATTTTAAGTCAGAAGAAACATGTGACATGAATTTTAATCCTATGTTTTATTTAACCCAATAGATATAACCCCAAATATTGTAATTCCAACACTCAGTCAATACAAAAATGATCACAAAGATCTTTAACATTGTTTTACTCACAGTAAATCTTCAGATTCTAATGTATATCTTACACTTACCATGCCCATCAATTCAATGCTAAATTTTCATCAGAGATACTTGCTTTGTTTTTAGATCTCACAAAATTTTTGTTGAAGAGGTAAATTTGCATGCCCCAGTTAGCTCTGACCATTCTTAAATATTTTCTCATAACCAGAGCATCTGTTTTTAAGTTTAAATTAAAGATCCCATTCTTCAATTTGGTCATAGTTCAGGTGCTCAATAGCCACCTGTGGCTAGTGGCTCCCACACAAGGCAGTGCAGATCAGCATAATACTTGGCATAGAGTACCATAATTGCTCACTAGCCATTACTCTCAGGGCCGATCCCTCCCCAGACACAGGGCACAACTCCTTTTCTTACCTCAGACTCTAAATTGGAGCAGGCTTGTCCTTTGTTCCACGCATGGGCTCTGAGGAGAGCCCTTCTTGACTTTCCGGAATCTCCAGGATTGTTTTGCCATGTGCTTATGTCAGAAGTGAGGTTAGTAAGGTTTTTGTGAAGGTTTATTCTTGGCGACAATAACTTGGTACATCTGTGCAGCAGAAATGACTGGACTAACGTGGTCACACTGGTGACTGACATTTGTTCCTATTCTCAGACCAAATTGTATATGAGAGAAAATAGACACGGGTATGGGACATGCTCCTAAATTTAATTCTGTGCTAATTTTTCATACTGTTAATTACAGATCTTTTCTAGCTTCCCCATATTCATTTTTCAAGCAATTTTTATTAAAAACTTGCAGTGTGTCAAACACTGATGTCAGCTAGGAGGAATTTGTAGATTTGTAAGACTCACTCCCTCTCTGTCCTCAGTAGTCCTACAGACCACTGGAAAAACTAGGACAAAAACAAAAATAATTATGACAAAGCCCAATGTGATTGGTGTCATACAAAAGAGAGAGTCCTAATGCTAGGGGAGTTCAAACGAAAGAGATGCCTTTACCAATGAGAGGGTTAGGGAAACTTCAAGAAGCAGGTAGAATATTGAGGTAGGGCGATGCTGAGTGGCATCCTAAATGGTAAGATTAGCCTGAGTGCCAGCCCAGGGACGAGGAGAATCTGCAGGACTAAGCCTGGGTATGATGACAATATATCAGAAAGAAAGTCTGGGGCCAGATTGCATGTGGGAATTGCTGGATCATATAATGTCTTAGTCAGCTTGGGCTGCCATAACAAAATACCACAGACTGGCTGGCTTAAACAGCAGAAATTTATTTTCTCACAGATCTGGAGGCTGGAAGTTCAAGATCAGAGTGCCAGCATGGTTGGGTTCTGGTGAGAACTCTCTTCCCAGCTTGCAGATGGCTGCCTTCTTGCAGTGTCCTCATGTGACAAAGACGGAGAAAGAGAGAACTTGGGTCTTTTCCTGTAAGGGTGAGCATGATGTTCTGACCCTCTTGGAAATCTAATCACTTCCCAAATATTATTTGGCAAATGCTGTCTCCAAATACCATCAAGTGGGGGTTAGGGCTACAAAATATGAAGTTGGGGTGGGTGAGTGAGGGGACATAATACAGTTCATAATACGTAGAAATCCTATTTTTTTAATTTTTTGAGGAAGCACCATACTGTTTTCCATAGTAGCTGCACCATTTTACACTCTTACCAACAATATATGAGGGTTCCAATTTCTCCACGACGTTGCCAGACTTTGTTATTTTCTGTTGGTTTTTGAATATCTGTCATCCTAGTGAATGCGAGGTGGTATCTTGTTGTGGTCTGATTTGCACTTCTCTAAAGACTAGTGATGTTAGGGCATCTTTTCTTGTGCTTATTGGCCATTTTTCTTTCATTGGCCATGTATATATCTTTGTTGGAGACATGTCTGCTTAAGTCCTTTGCCCATTTTTTAATTGAGTTATTTGGTTTTTGTCACTGTTGTGACAATCATTACTTTGGCAAATCTGAGGCAGTTCTGACAAGTGGAACAGAGTCAGCGGTCCCTTGACTGCTGAATGAAATCTTCCCATCCTGAGTCTAGTAGCAGGTAGTAGCCCTGGTCACCTGCATGCCCACTGATCATCCTGGGTCTCCCACAGTTTGTGCTTAAATCCCCAAACCTTCCTCCTTGGTTGGGTCTCTGAAACCCTTCTTCCCTCCCTCCAGTTCCTGAGGGTGAGGCTTGACCTCTGGAGGACTCCTATTCCAAATCCAATGAAGGGCTTCAGACAATAGAATGTTTACATCCCTGACCCTGCCCTCTGGCATATTATTCAGAACTCTGATGATTTCAAATGACAGAGACCCAATCTGAACCAGCTTAAACATGCAGGGGAATTTAGCGATTCATGCAACGCTGTCCAAGAACCTAGATGTAATGAAAGGACAGCTGGAAACATGGACTCAAACATCTTGAAGTCTTCATCTCTGTGCCTTTCTGCATGCAGGTAATTCTTCTCCTTCTGCAAACCGGCCTCTGCTTCCCAGGTCTACACTGCAAGACCCATGGATATTGGGGTTTCCCAGGTTTTATATTTTAGAGCCCAGCTTAGATCAGGGGGCCACCTCTGGGCCAATCAACTTGACCAAAGAGATGGAAAACCCTCATTGGTCAAGTGTGAATTAGGTGTAGGCATGGAGCTCCCATGGTAACTGTGGATGTAAGGGAGGGGCAGCCACCTAGAGAAAGGTACTGGCTGAGTAACACCACAATGTCCTGGGACCACCAGTGGCCTGTAAATGGTGCCCTGGATTTGCACAGAGGTCCTGGGAGAATATGCTATTTCTGGACTGAAATCCAACAGACCAGCGTCACCCTTTCTCACCTGCCTTCCTCAGAAGGCTCTAAAGCCAGAGCCCGTCACATCCTCAGGAGTCCTGTGGTTTGAAATGCTGACCCTGTCTCCTGACCCTGGTGCCAAGCTCCCAGCATGCTTCAAGGTCAAGTTTAGTTTATGATGGAAGCTAGTTGGGAACCACACATTGTTACTTTTTTTTTTTTTTTAAACCAACTGTATAACATTTGGTGCTTTTCACAACACTACACCACTTCTATCTTACTGTACTGTCTCTCTCTCTAGCAAGCCATCAGTATGTCTTGTCTACTCTCTAAAAAAGAGAAAAGGGGAGAAAAGCACCAGAAATACCTATGCTCTCATCTCCCAGGGGTTCCTGGACAGAGAGCAATTTGGGACCTGAAGGAAATCCCCATGGAAAGGCCCTGCCCCAGGCCTCACTAATTCTGGATTTTATTCTCTCCTGTGCGCTGGGCATTGAATTACTGTCCCCCAACCCCCATACCTCCTGTTTTCCATTGTCTCATCTAATAAAGGTTCCAGATCCGAAAGTATCTGAGACCCTAACCCTAATCCAATTAAACCCTGCAAAAGCAACTAGACTCAGGAAAGACAAAGGGGTGAAGAGGTTAATAGCAGACAGAACCTCCACTGACGAGCTAAATTAGCCTTGTCCTCCTCAGGAGAAATGTTAAAAGCAGATTACTAAGACTGCTGTTGGTGATTAACATTTGCTCAAAATTCTAAGTAGCTGATTTTTTTTTACCCCAAGTTAAATGTTAACCTGAAGAAAGGACAGTAGCTGTGGGAGAAGAAGGTGAAGAAGAAAACAGAAAGGCCTGCTGGGTTGATGTCTTTCTGCCCAAAGTAGGAGGAATCACGAATGGTGATTCCCCATCCACCCTCGTTCACATCCCTTCTCCAGTAGGAAAGACGGAGATTTTTCACCATCTTCATTCAACCGAAAAGCTCCGCTCCAGGATGGCAAGGGAAGCAGGGAGGCAGCTCCCACCCCTGACCTTGAAGGGGAGGTTGGGAGCTATCTGGAGGCCTTCCAGTTTTTTGTTTGTTTGTTTCTTTGTTTGTTTAAGATTTTATTTATTTATTTGAGAGAGAGAGAGAGTGCACACAAGAGAGAGAGCACAAGCAGGGGGAGCAGCAGAGGGTGAGGGAGAAGCAGACTCTCCACTGAGTGGAAGTCCTATACGGCACTTGATCTCAGGACCCTGAGATCATGACCTGAGCCACCCAGAGCCACCAGTCTTCCAGTTTTGTATCCTATCTTGGTCTGTTCGAGCGACTATAACAAATGCCATAGACTGGGTGGCATAAATAACAGACCCTTATTTCTCACCGTTACGGAGGTTGGAAAGTCCAGGATCAAAGGACCAACCAGTTCAATCCCTAGAGAGGACTCTCTTCTTGGTGTGCAGATCTATGCCTTTTCCCTGTGTCTTCATGTGGCAGAGAAAGAGCTCTGATCTCTCCATCCCCTTATACTCTCATCAAGGGAGCTCCACCCCTAGGACCTCATTCAAACCCAATACCTCCCAAAGGCCCCACCTCCAAATATCATCACACTGGAATTAGAGTTTCAGCATAAGGATGCTGGGGCATAAGCAGGGGTTGGGGGGTGGCCCCATCCCCTCTCGACATTTTACAGTACATTGGTGCCTCGGGACCATATTTGGGTGCAAATAAATATCTTGATTTTCCTTGCTATCCTCTGCCAGAAGCTTCATTTACCACAATGAAGAGTAGAAAGGTTCTGATGGGAGTGCGTATGTATGACTGTTCGTGAATACCATTAGTCGGATGTCAGTGTAGACAGAAACTCAGTCCAGCAACCAGAGAGGCCCAAGAGTAGTAGGCAGAACAACAGTGGGCACTCCATTAAGGCACTAATCCATCTGGGAAGAAGCAAGGAAAAATTGGACACGGGTCTTAACTTTGAGAAACTTAAAATAAGAGGAAGAGAAGACTTATAGTTAGGGCTAAAGAACATAACTAACATAGACTGCTGCTAAAAAGTCATGTCGAGGGGCACCTGGGTGGCTCAGTGTGTTAAAGCCTCTGCCTTCGGCTCAGGTCATGATTCCAGGGTCCTGGGATCAAGCCCCACATCTGGCTCTCTGCTCCGCAGGGAGCCTGCTTCCCTTCCTCTCTCTCTGCCCACCTCTCTGCCTACTTGTGATCTCTGTCTGTCAAATAAATAAATAAAATCTTAAAAAAAAAAAAAAGAAGAAGTCATGTCATTTCAAGAATATAAAATGGTGTGGCCACCATGGGAAACAGTCTAACAGTTCCTCCAAAAATTACAAATGGAATTACCATAGAATCTAGCGACCTCACTTCTAGCTATAAATCCAAAAGTACTGAAAGCAAGACTCACGTATATATTTGCACACTCACGCTCATAGCCGCGTTATTTGCAATAGCCAAAAACGTGCGAGCAGTTCAAGCGCCCATCAACAGATGAATGCATTAAAAAAATGTGGTCTATCCATACAGTGAAACATTACTTAGCCTTAAAAAGGAATAAAATCCTGACATAGGCTACAACACAGATGAACCTTGAGGACATGATACTACCTGAAATGAGCCAGCCTTGAAAGGACAAATCCTGTATGAGTCCTCCTCTAGGAGGCACCTAGAGCCATCAAATTCACGGAGACAGAAAGAAGGCCGGTGGTGCCAGGGCCTGTGCTGAGAGAGGGTTGGGGAGTTGTTGTTTAATAGGCACAATGTTTCGGTTTTGCAAGACGAAAAGTTCTGTGGGGATGGTAGTGATGATTGTGCAAAAATGTAACTGCACTTAACAGTGTTGAACTGTGCACTTAAAAATGGCCAAGATGGTAAGTTTTAGAAATGTGTATTTTGCCACAATTTTTAACAATATCATGTTATTTCAGATAAGACTTCCTGGAAGAGGGAGCATTCAGCTATGCTTGGAAGGACAGGTGAATTTCAATATGTAAAGAGGAGAATAGACTATAGAAACAGAGGGAAGAATGTGAAATGTCCAAAGGCAGTGACATATTCATAAATAGACACAGTGAGTGGTTTGTTTCCTGGAACAAGGGCTCAGGGAAAAAAATAAGTTCAAACGGCTGTTGAAGCCTTGAAAACCAGACCTTGAAATCCAGGATTTTATCCTCTATGCCAGCAGATGGAGTGTTTCCATAGTGTGTTCTATAGAATACTAGTTCCCTCCGATGCTGTGGGTAAAAGGGAGGATGGAGCCCTACTGAATACATTTGAGGAAATGCTTTGTAGCCCTATGGGCGATTTACAATAGCTTATCAGTGATACCCCTAACATTTTGTTTAACTTACTGTTGCCCAAGTGCGTTTGCTCATGCTGCCCCTGGAGTCTCACAACACCTAACATCTCCCGAAAGTGAGTTCCATATGTTGAGAAACACCTTCTCCAGAACAAGGCAGCTGTTGGAGATGTTTGAGCAGAGGTCATGGTCAGAGATGGCTTTAGGGAAGCACCCCAGACACCAGGCTGGTGACCCGAAGGAAGGGAGTCGAGACAAATGACAAGAATGGTGGATGATCCGTTGTTGAGGAAGGGGCACGTGTCAGGTTCATAGGTTAAGCCCGCTTTGAAAAAGTGCCCGAAACACCAAAGACTCTTCAAGCACTGAAAACATAACTTCTTACTGAAATCAAAGGCTGACAATCAGCAAATGCCCCCAAACCCAAATGCTGACTCATCCTACCCCCAAGCAAAACACAGTCTCCTCTAGGTCCAGCCCTCCTATGTTGGTGGGAATCCCCTCAGCCCCCAGAGGAAGATGAAGTAGCGCATTGAAGGGGCTTATACCAGCTTGTGAGAGCTATTTAGGAATTTTGCAAGACCCTTTGGTGGGAGCCTGCCACCATGGGAGCATTTAGACCATGGAAGTCAGCCACTGCACCGAAAGCAATGCTTTTGTTTTTCGGAGGTTTAGTTTACCACACACCACAGAGCCGATGCCAAGATGGGATTAAACAGGGAAGGATTTTATTAGGAAAGCACCTGTGTGAGAAAAAATGGGAAAGGCTGCGAGAGTGGTGTCAGATAGCAAGGCAAGTCTGACCCCAAGCCAGGGAAAGAGGGAAAAGGAGTTTGGTGGAAGCATCCTGAATTACATAGACATTTTGTTGAAGAAAGGTTCTGCTAGGTTGTTGGGGAGTCCTTGAGCCAAAATGGACCATGGGTGGAGGTGTCCCAGGAAACAGCCTGTCTCAGTAACCCTGTGGCACTTGATCATTTATACAGAGCCAGCCCATGGAAAATGTGGCCTCAGCACAAATGAGGCAATAGTTTTCTGAGCTCAGTAGCTAGGACCCTGAGTCATTTGTGGTCCCTGTTGGCCATGGTCCCTGTGGCATGTTCTCACTGTCACCACAGTCTACCCGTTTCAGCACATAGGAGAGTCAAGAAGCAGCTCCTCTGAGCTTCCCATGGGCCTTGCTTCCTAAGGGATGAGCCACAGCCCCCATCACTGCTGTTGACCTTGAGGCTGCAATTGGCACCCTCATCTCTCTCTACTCTTCATTTTAAACCCCCTTCCCCTTTAGCTCTCAACTCACCATGTGTTGGTGGCTTACCTGAGGGTCTGAGCATCAATCTTGAGAGTCTAAATCCTGATCATCACATGCTTCTCACTTTGGAGGGGCTGCACTTGTCCATTCACAGTTGCAGTGGAACAAGGGAGAAGCAAGAGGCACCGCAGTAGGTCTCCCGGGTTCCTCCTTGCCCTCATTGTGTGAAAGCACTCTTACTTCCTCCTGCCAATGAAGGTCAATGATTCTTGTCCATATGGGGACTCCTCTTTTCATCTGTGGATCTCTGTGCACAAAGACTCCAAAGTGTCCTGGTGGTAACCTTAACTTGTAGTTCAATGTGATCCTTGCTGTGTGTCCTGGCAAGGGTGTGCCCCCTTTGGGGACCAGGACCTCCGACCTTGCAGAGCACAGAGTTTCAGAAACAGGAGATGCAAAATCTGCCCCGGGGTCACTGAGAATGGTGAGGCCAGTGGTCGCAGGGTGCTATGGTGTGTGATACCCTTAGAGAGTCCCTTGTTCACAGGCCCACTTCTGAACCTCCTTAGCTTGGGCTGTGTCCCTTAATTGGATGCTGTGCTGTATGGATATCCATGTCTGTGGATTGGGTGTTATATAAGCCCCCAGAGAGCGGGGCTGGTGGAGGCACTGTAAGCAAGAAAGGCAAATCCATGCCCAGAATAAGTACCTACCCACATGAGGATGAGCCAGTCAGTGGCCTTTTCAGGCTGGTGTCCTTGAGCAACAGTGCTCTATCCAGGACTCCATCCAGGGCAGCTCTGTGGCTGACAGTCAGAAGCAGCAGTAGCTAGACTGGCCTTGGAAAGTGGGAGTCCATGCTGCTGGACCCATACGTTGCCTCCATCTCTGCCACCTCAGCCATTCTGTTCATGAGCCTATTGTGCCAGTTCTGGGGTGGACAATGGCAGCTGACATCATCCGCCAAGTCATTTTGTCTAATTGATTGTTCAGAGCCTCTCCCATGGCAGATGCTTGTGGGTGGACATTAAAGCATGCTACAGAATTCTTCACATGTTGTACCCACTCTTTGTACTGCACATGTCTCTACCTCTGACCTCCTCAGCCACTGCCCAGGATCAGCATATATTCTCATCCTTCCAGGCAAAGTGGTTGGCCCAGTGTGCTGCTCATAGCTCTGTCCATTGGGAAGACAGTCTCTCTATACTGAGTTTTCAGGCCACCCCTGAATGTGACTGTTATCCACCTTTAGTTTGTTCCTGCATACCAAGCCAACCCATTTGTAAACCAGAACTGGGATTTTCTCCCTCTTGTAGCTGGTCATGCAAGATCCTGCATGCCGTAGGTACAACCATGGAGGAGAGCCCCAGGACGAGTGAGATTGGTGGTGGCCTGAGGGTCTGGACTACGTGCTCTCCCAGTTTACTCACACCTTCTAGCCCAGCTCAGACTCAATCCAAGTTGTACCATTTCTATTTCACAATGGAGTGCAGCAATTTAATTTATGACTTTGTAGATTTGACAAGACTCAGTCCATAATAAGCAGTTCTGAACACAGGTCCCTGGGTACACCAAGGTCAAGTGTTCCATTTCCACTAGGGCCCAATAATATGCTGAAAGCTGATTCTCGAAGGACATTTCAATCTCTGAGTATGATGACGTGACCCTGCTCCCAAATCCCAGGACCTGCATTGTGATTCTCCCACGAGTGCTTGCCATAAACTCTATAGTGTGTCTTTTTCCTTTATTGACACTTCCATCCCCCCAGGATCTACCAGATTGTGTGACCCAGGTGCCATGGCAATTACACCACAACTGAACTCTCTGAATCACGCTTTCCTGCTCTGGGTCATCCTCAAAGCTAGATTCTTCAATGTCACAGTACAGGAGCCAGAACAATATATTTTTTAAAAGATTTTATTTCTTTATTTGAGAGAAAGAGAGTGAGAAAGAGCATGAGAGGGGAGAAGGTCAGAGGGAGAAGCAGACTCCCCATGGAGCTGGGAGGCCCAATGTGGAACTCAATCCCATGGAGCAGATCATGACCTGAGCCAAAGGCAGTTGCTTAACAAGCTGAGCCACCCAGGTGCCCCAGAACAATATTTTTATGTGTGGAATGTTTCTTTCAGAACTCGAATAGACTCACCGGTGTTGGGCTTTCTTCTTTGTTGTATAGGATGCAAGATATGCAATTTGCTTTTTATTGTGGAGGGCCTTGACCACTGGACTCCTAAAAACTTCACTGAGGTGGCCAATCCCTGAATCTCCATAGGGCTTTCTTACCACCTACTGGAGTACGTGTGTTTTACCCAAGCCCCCTAGGCTACCTCGTGCTTATCCTAAGAGCAGGATGTCATCAATCAAATGGTGTAATCCAGATCTCTCTGGACTACATTATGACAGAGAGCAGAAGAATTAATATAGATTGGGGGCAAAACCATAAATAAACATTGTTGGCCACTGCACAAGAATGCAAACTGTTTCCCATCCTCTTTTCTGGTTGAATTGGAAAAGAATACATTCACCAAATCACAGGCCACATAGCATGTACCTGTGGCCTGATTAACCTTCTCTAATGGTAAAACCATATTCAATACAGTAGCCACAATCAAGGGTCCTCATTGATACAAGTCTGTGGTAGTCTACTGGGATCCAACCAGGCTTTTCAGGACCCAGACAGGCAATTAAATGGACCACTACTGCTACATCCTTTAATCATCTCCTCCTTCCAGCCCCCACTATAACATGATATTGTTTTTTTACTTACTTCTCTGGCTGTGAGAGGGTCAGTTTCAGAGGTTCCTTTTGGCCTTCCCCATTATGGTAGCTTTGTACAGCATAGACCAGGACCTGGTATGGAGGTTATTCCAATTGCCAAGTATACTCATTCCAAATATATACTTCAAACCTGGGGAAATTGCCATCAAGTGGATCTAAAGATCTAGTAGACCCATTATTAAGTGTACATTATCCAGGACCTCATTTATTACCTGGCCCTTACAGGCCAGGGAATGTAAGGACACCTTGGATCTCCAGGTATCAGTGTCATCTCAGATCCTGGCTCCAATGCTTTTCAAAAATTTCTGGTTATTCCCCTCTTCCCAGTGTACAATTACCCAAATAAATTAGGACCCCTGGGGAAGGACTTGGGGGATCATTACAATGTATACTGCCATGATATTGTAGGTTCCCTCCTTCTAGAGACCATCTCTTCAGTCAGTGGGTTTCCAATCTTAAAGTCTGTTCAAGTCTGGGAACTGAACAAAGGATCTTGACTTTTTATTGGAATGGCTATCCTTAGGTTACTAACCTCCATTCTTGCCTTATTTTTTATTATGGATATTAAATAGCATCCTTTTTGACACCTGTCTATTCTTCCTCTATAGAACCAGTTTCACGGTTCCCTGAGGGTCAAGCCCACTTGGCTCTCTCTCCAACCTCAGTGGTTTTTATAGCAGTTAGGTGGCTGGCATCCGGGAGTTACCTGTTATCACCTGGCCTTTATTACTTGGAAACCTTCATTCCAGTAGCTCTGTGACCACTTCTTCTATTCCTCTTTGCCTACAGATGAGATCCACCACTGAACTCCCTCATTCCTTCCTAATACTTTTGGTAAAATGATGTATCATGGGCCTTCCCATGGAACATAATCCTCTGCTGGGTCTTCTTCTGGCCTTATATTATATATCCATTCTAGTATACCCACTTCCTCTTTCTGCCTTCTATTAGCATCTTCCAAAGTAACTCAGGCATTTTCCACTTTGCATCCATTGTTTTTTTCCAGGCTTCTAAGAGCCACCCCAGCAAGCAGCAGAGTTTTTTCCAACCCAGTGGGGTCATCAATAAGAGTGTTAAATTTCATGCTCTTTAGGGCGCCTGGGTGGCTCAGTTGGTTAAGCAACTGCCTTCGGCTCAGGTCATGATCCCGGAGTCCCAGGATCGAGTCCCACATCGGGCTCCCAGCTCCATGGGGAGTCTGCTTCTGACCTTCTCCCTCTGACCTTCTCCCCTCTCATGCTCTCTCTCTCTCACTCTCTCTCTCAAATAAATAAATAAATAAAAAAATATTTAAAAAAAAATAATTTCATGCTCTTTTAAAGTGCCCCCAAGTCAATACTTGCCTATCCAACCTCACATTCCAGCTCCTTTGATCATGTACCCCTAAAATCCAATTCCAGACATAGCCCCCTGGCTCCTGCCAGGTCATGTCATCTCGTTTGTATAATTCTTTAGGTGCAGAATCTCTGTTCTCCTTCTGTGGCTGAGCACACCCCCAGCCAGATTTAAATCTATGCTGAGAATTAACTCATTCTCAGCCTGGCAGTCAGGAGAAGAGATAAGATCAACTCCTTAGGGAGAACACCTGATACCCTGTAGGGGAGGGATTTCTGCAGAATCTTCCAGTACAACAGAAGTTCTGGACCTTACTAGGGAAGGGTTTGCTACCTCTGCAAACCCATAAGGCCCCACTGTGGTTGTAGAGTTAACATCCTCAACATCCATCCAGATGTCCCTTGTCCCATGTTTTAGGGTTCCAGATCATCTTAGTCTGCTCAGATTCAAGCCATAACAAAATTCCACAGACTACACAGATTAAAGAATAGAAAGTCACTATCTCACAGTTCTAGAGGCTGGGAAACTAAGATCAAGGTGCTGGCCAATTTGATTTCTGGCAAGAGCTCTCTTCCTGGCTTGCAGACTGGCTGTGTTCTTGCTGTGTCCTCACATGGCAGAAAGAGAGATCTCTGTTCCTCTTCTTGGAAGGCCACAGTCCTATCAGATTAGAGTCTCACCCCTATTATCTCATTTATCCTTAATTCCCTTCTAAAAGCTTTATCGCCAAATACAGTCACATTGGGGATTATAGCTTCAACATAGAAGTTTGAGGGGAACACAGTTCAGCTCATGGCACAGATTTTCCCAAGACCCTGTCCTTTGCATAGCAGACCTGTCTTTGCTGAGCATTCAAACATATTTGGAGCTCTGCGATTTGCAATGAGGTCTTCAACCTGCTGCTCAAGTGTGTCTGCCTTTCTACTCTGAGTGAAAAAAACCTCTTTGTCAACTACCACCACAGCATTCTGGCTCTTGCATTTAGGCATTATCTGCTTGTTAATAGCCTTCAGTCTCTCATTATCCTTTTTGAAGGGCATCAGTACAACTTTGCAGTCATCAGTCAGCTCCATTGTCTTTGTAGGCACTGTCTCTCCATTTTCTTCAAATTCCTGCATCATCTCACCTGCCACAGCATTTGCCTCAACATTCCCTTCCACCATGACATTTTCCCAAGTTACCACCAGTGAAATCTTTAGCAAATGAGCCACTCCATTGTGGTGACTATCCGAGACCCACCTCCTAATCAAGATGGCTTCCTCTTCCTATTTTGGGTGGTGGCTGATCCAGTCCCACATCTCCATCTTGCCCCCTTGTTTTCTCACCCCACTCTCAATACTACTTGTGTTAGTCCAGGTCCTCAGAGAAGCAAATGCCAGGAAAGGAATCAGTCTACAAAGGGAAATACCTGTGGGAGAGCAAATGGGAGGAACTTCCAGGGGCTGGAGAGTCATGTCAGATCATGAAGCAGATCTGACCCCACGTGAAGGAAAAAGGGAGGAAGGGAGGCTAGATGGAAGCATCCTGGATTGCCACGAAGTCTAAGAAAGTTTCAGCAAGCCCACCAAGAAGTATTAGAGCCAAGGTCAACTGTCAGTACCGATGCACATTTAGTCATTGACTGGGAGCACCTGATGAAAGCCTGGACCCAGCACAAATAGTGCTGCAGATTTCAGAGCAAAGAGCCAGGACTCTTGGTCACTTATGGTCCCCAGAGTCAGAGGTCTGCCAGGTGCAGTCACTAGTCCACAGTGCTCCAGGCCTTCTCTGTCTCCAACTCTGCAGGAAGAGAAAAAAATTGTTATATTCAACAGAAGAATAAACACATAGTTTTTTCAATGCTTGAGTGTCTATCTAAATACCCACTTATGCCAATTAATCACAGAGACAATCTTCCTATCACTGCATCATCTCCACCATATTGGTAAGTGTTTGTTATTTTCTCCCCCAGATCAAAAACTACCGTTGATGGCAGTCAGTGAAGGCAAGGGTGCTAAAGGCCATCTTCACATTTTGTCCCATATAATCTCTTTGATAATTGCCTTCTGAGAAGCTCACCATCCAGAAGCAGTCACGATGATTTGCCATTGCCATGGTATCACTTGTATAACGTTCACAAGACCAGGCTAGTCTCTGTGCCTGAAAGTTAAATGATCAGTCAAGGCACGTCCCCATGCTCCTCTGAAAAGAAAGGAATGGGCAGCTGGGATCCTGCTCCTTTACCCAGAAGGGAGAAACTCAAGTCCGTAGTAGCAGAGTGGTCACCATGCAGGGAAGAGCTGGGGCAGGACTGAGTGTGTCCGGTCGCCAAAACCATCCCACAGGTGCAGTTGCAAGTCAGTCCTGTGCCAATGATTTTGTTGTTGTTGTTTTATATCTCTACTCAGTTTTTTTTTATATCCCATTCTAGATCCTTCTGACACTAGTCAAATCCATTTCCATCCATGAAAGACAAGTCCGTAAGCTCCTTCTGGCCTCAACTCATATAAAATTAGAGTATACAAGATCCTCTATACTGTCAACTCAGCATGTATTGAGCTCCTGCTGCACACCAAGTAGCAGGACTGGTAAGTTCTGGAACACAGAGATGAGATGCAGTCCCTACTTTTTGAAAGCTCCCAATCAGCTCTTCCACCAGCCTCATGCTCTTCACTGCATTTGGCGTGCCGGGGTCTAAATTATTCACAGAGGATAAAATGGTCTATTTTGGGGTAACTCCTATCACACTTCATGGTGACTGCTTCCATTTTTAAAATAGCCTCAAGTGTGACTATTAATCAGGATATCATTAAAAATAATATCTGTCAGGATGACATTCATTTCTGTTCCATAAATAATGTCACCAGCATTGAATTCCTGAACAGTGGAACATTTACAGAGTTACAGAAGAACTCCAGGTAATGAGCTTCTGGAGGACAGGGCTGTGTCTTTTGCCTTTCTGACACAGAGCACCTGGGACAGTGCCTGACACAAAATAGGAGCTCACAAAGGTTCACTGAATTAATTTTAAAATTCTTACCTCTCACGTTGTGACCCTGTTGCAAAAGTTTGTTGTTCTTTGTGATGTCAAGCTCCAAGATTCAAAAAGCTCCCAAAACATCTTAATGTGTCTTAGAGAACCATGATTGCTTTCTAAAAGTGTACTTACCGCACATCCCTTAGGTGAATATATTTCATGAGTTCATTACTCAATATGTGAAAAGACACATAGTCCCGTTACTTTTAAAACCACCTCTATTAAAACTCAAGAGCTGTCCCCTTTTGAATTGGATAAAAAAATCAATGTCAGTGTTGTGTCCACTTCTAATTTTCTCTAGTGCGAACATTTTAGGCTTATTTAAGTTTTTAAATTAGATTTTGAGCTAATTGTAGATTCGCATGCAGCAATCCCATGTGCCCTTCACCCAGTTTCCTACCAATGGAAGTATTTTGCATAACTCTCGTACAATATGGCAACTAGGAAACTGTCATTGCTACAACCCAATGACCTTATTTAGACTCTAGTTTTACACACATGTGCACACACGTGTGTGTGTTTAGTTCTATGTGTAGAATCGGTGTATTCACTACCACAAACAAGCTTCAGCATACTTCCATTGCCACAAAGATCCCTCCTGCTACCATTCCAGAGCCACCTCCCTCCTCCCTTTGCTCCCTAACCTCTGGCAACTACTAATCTGTTCTCTAGCTCTATAGTTTTATTTATAGGATGTTACATAAAGGCAACCACACAGGATGTAACCTTTTGAGATCTGAGATCCATGCAAGTAGCTGCATGTATCAGTAGCTTTTTTTATGGCCAAGTACTATTCCATAGTCTGGATGTAACACAGTTCAACCATTCACTTGCTGAAGGACATTTGGGCTGTTTCCAGTTTGAAAATCTATCTGATTTTACAACACTTTTTTTTTTTTTAATAAGGTCTTCAGCCATCAGGTCTTTTTTTTTTTTTTTAAGATTTTATTTATTTATCTGATAGACAGAGATCACAAGTAGTCAGAGAGGCAGGCAGAGAGAGAGGAGGAAACAGGCTCCCCGCTGAGCAGAGAGTCCGATGCAGGGCCCAATCCCAGGACCCTGAGACCATGACCTGAGCCAAAGGCAGAGGCCTTAACCCACTGGGCCACCCAGGTGCCCAGCCATCAGTTTTATCATATTCAAAAGCATAAATACTCTGTTTCTTTTCTTATCTCCATCTTTGCCTGCTCCTTTCTCTTTTTAAACACCTTTCTCAACAATTATCATATGGTTTCACTCATATGTGGAATATAAGAAACAGCATAGAGGGTCATAGGGGAAAGGAGGGAAAACTGAATGGGAGGTCATCAGAGAGGGAGACAAACCATGAGAGACTCTTAATTATAGGCAATGAACTAAAGGTTGTTAGAGGGGAGGTTGGTGGGGGGATGGGGTAACAGGATGAGGGGCATTAAGGAGGGCATGTGGTGTGATGAGCACTGGGTGTTATATGCAACTGAAGAATTAATGAACTCTACATCTGAAACTAATGATGTACTGTATGTTGGCTAATTGAATTTAAATAAAAATTTTTAAAAAGAAATATAATAGAGCATGCTTCTCAAGTCCTAGCATATTTTTCTGAGCTTTATTGATCAAAATTCCACACAGAAATCACACTCAAGGGGCACCTGGGTGGCTCAGTGGGTTAAGCCTCAGGTCATGATCTTAGGGTCCTGGGATCGAGCCCTGCATCGGGCTCCCTGCTCAGCAGGGAGCCTGCTTCCCTCCTCTCTCTCTGCCTGCCTCTCTGCCTACTTGTGATCTCTCTCTGTCAAATAAATTAATAAAATCTTTAAAAAAAAAAAAGAAACCACACTCAAGAACACAAGACTTTAAGATGATAGTACAATGATAATATTTTCCCATGTTTTTAATACCTTCCTTGACTGGGCCCTACACTTGGCTAACTTTTTTGACTACTGGAAGCTGATAAGCTCAGAGAACAGTCTAATATTGTCCAGAGACATGTTTATCCCAGGAAGCTATAAATATAGTTTGGATTGTTATTTTTCTGAACACCACATCTTTTATTTAGCCATGCTGAAACTCGTTTGCTATTTTTTTGTAGCTCAGAGAGTCTGATAAGAGTTTCTTCCATTTTACGACCCTCCGTTTGCTTTTTCACTACCCAGTAAGCCTTGTGCATTCTGCCTGCTTGGAGACCGCACCAACAAGCCCCACCCTTCTCTTGTGTACTGGTCCAGGGCTTCAAGCCAGCTTTTCTCAATTTCCTATGATTGTGTCTCTTGCTAATGAGAGCCTTATTTATGACTACTTTCTGTTCATCAGAAGGAAGGGATTCATTTGACTTTCCAGAGGCCTGGAGTCAGCTTTCTGAATTCTAGGAAACCACCCACATTCCCATCATAGACTGGAGAAGAAAGACACCAGTAAGCTACACCAGTGGTTCTCACACCTGTCTGTACATCATATCCAGGTATTAAATCTGGGGAAAACCCAGAGCTCTTTAAAAGTCCTCAGGAGTCACATAAGTGGTAGTAAATCCATATATTGGAATACTATGCAACCACAAAAAAAAGTCTGAGGAAGTTGTTCTGTTCACTGGAACATCCTTTGAATAAAAAGACAAATTTCCTCTTGCCCACTACCTATCCTGTCTTCTAGCCTGAAATAAGAACTTGATGTCTGGAGATATGAACACCATCATCTGATAATGGCACAAAAGCACAAGAAATGAAGGGTGGGAAGCTATGAGATATCTAGGTCTTGGATGATCTAGAACTGTGGCACTAAACCCCAGACTGCCTACCATCAGACCAGATAACAAGAAGAGAGATAAGAAAATAGAAAAAAGGTACAGAAGTAGAGCAGGGATGAGGAATGGGGAAGCTGTGATGGGCCTGAGTCTCAAATCTCAGTTCATTTCTGAGACCCGGTTGCATCTTCCTCTCACACTTTGCAACGTACCTGGTCTTCTCATAAATTTTTCTTCCTTTGCTTACATGAGCATCACTGGATTTGTGTTACTTCAACCAAGGGTCTCACCTAAATCAGTACTTCAGCACTGTGTTATCACTGACATTTATAATTTTGTCTCTAATTCATCAAGAAAAGGTTAAAATATACTTGATAATCTCTAATTTGCTTTTTAAAAAATTAGGAGTGTTATCACAGTGTGGTAGTAATAACACTGGCTTTGGAGTTGGACAAATTGGATTCAAATCCCCATTCTGGCGGTCAGCCAACATGTTATTTTAGCCACATTACATACATTCTTTGAGTCTCCGTTTTTCTTACTGGATAAAGGGTGATAATAATCCCTACTTTGCAGGGTTGTTAAGCACTGAATACTGTAACGTAGGTATAGGGCTGGCAGAGAATGAGTATCCAATAATGCTAGGAATTTTTGAAAGAAGGTACAGGGGCATCTGGGTGGCAGTCTTTTAAGTATCTGACTCTTGGTTTTGGCTTCTGTCATGATCTCAGGGTGGTGAGATCAAGCTCCGCATGGGGCTCCACACTGTGTGAAATCTGCTTGGGACTCTCTCTCCCTCTCCTCCTCCCTCTGTCTCTCTCTCTCTCTCTCACTCAAATAAATAAATAATTTCTTTTTAAAAAGGTGGAGAAGTATGTATTATATTTGAGAAAGACTTAACTTGAAAGTAACTTTTATGTTTAATAGGTTATCTTTTTTTTTTTCAAGAGAGAGGATTACCTTATTTCCCAATGATGCCAGATGGTAGATCATCCATGCACACTAGTGCACATAATAATGCAAACATTATTTTTGAGTGTCAATAAACCATCAGAAAAATTATGTGCTGGCTAAACGATATCCTCCAAGTAAGATTCCTAAAATTTATAGGCACTGTGTAAGGAGATCGGCAGCCAAAGGCAGCTCTGAGCATTACTTGCCAGAGCTCAAGGACAAATCGGGTGTCTCGGAACGCCAGATGACTTTACAGACCACAGGCCTCCCATATTCATCTAAGCCCCAGAGTTTCTGCAATCTCTGGACTAGGAAACCATATCCACAGGTCTGCTCTTCATCATGAACAACCATAGCTTTAAATACAAGACAGCACTTTAAATCAAACAAATCCAGATGGACAGTTCTCTCAAAGCCAAATCTAGACCCAGGACACAGATTTCTAGAGGAAAATGCAGCCAAGGCAGATATAAAAACAACCCAGGGAACAAAAAGTCCCAGTCACTATAAAGTCATCGATCCCACTGCTGCTCAGAATCAAGAACCACATGTACATGGAGAGAGCCGAGGGGAAGGCCACAAGCTAGAGGCCAAAGCCTTGAGAATGTGCAGGGAGAGTGGAGATCAGTAGAACACAGCAGTACCTGTGAGGGGGCATATGCTCCTCTAACAACACGGTCCACTTGATGTCCACTCCTTGTTAACATTGAGGGTCTGACTTTACATATATCCATGGCCCCACTACATGCACAGCCCTATGCTGTGGGCCACTGTTGTCTGATATGATGCGTGTAGAAGATGAACTATCTAGGAGGCTTCAATCTTCCAGAAGACACTGAAGCTCTGGTTCCTCTTCCCAGCCTTGCAGGCCAGCACTTCAACTTCATCAGTTTGCTCGAAAGTGTCCAGACCCTGCAGGACTGCCTTGTGCTGACCAAACTTGTAAGACACTCAGGTAAACCAGATGTCTACTGACTGACTCTCTCACTGGAAGGATGCAGGTCCTTTAGTCTGTCCTCCTTTGGTAACACCCTTTGCTCCCAACCTTTTGTGTTCCACCAACATACATTTACCCTATATCTACATCTTTAAGACCCTTCTCTTTGAGGCAAACTCTCTGATAAACTGTTGATGATGGTGGTGGGTGGTCAAGGATAGACTCTTTCTTTCCCAATTATAATAATAATGGTTAGCATGTGTTGAATAATGGTTATATGTCATATACAGAACATATATGAATATATGTTATATATGACGAGCATTTTACATACACAATCTCATATAATTCTCAACTATATATGGCACTATTATTATCATCCTGATTTTTATAGATGAAAAAGTGGAGGCTCAGAGTGATTAAGTAACTTAATTGTCCCAGACTGGGCTGCCCAGGAAGCAGACTCTGGAGCTATCATGCAGGGTGTTTGTTAGGGAGTGCTCTTGAGATAGGAAAGGGAAGGGGCAGAAGGAGAAGTTGACCTGTGATGCCCATTAACAGCCTCAGCCAATCCATGGGAAGCTCTGGAGCTAGAATTGCCCTCTGTTGTTGTCTCCAATTGGGCTGAGACATCCAGGTCTTTACACTCCCTCTCAATCAGTCATTGGACACGGATCTTTCAGCAGGGTAGACTTTGGGCAAGATGGCTCTGCAGAGAGGCAGACCCCAAAGAGGCTGACACATGGAAAAATTCTGCTTACCACATTTCCAGCAGTGGGGGCAGGAAGTCCTTCATGACACAGGATATGAGTGGCACATCACTGAGTCTGGAATGTTAAGAAAGTCCACAGCTAGGGTGCCTAGGTGAGCTCAGTCAGTTAAGCATCTGCCTTTGGCTGAGGTCATGACTTCAGGAATGAAGTCCAGGGATTGATCCTCATATCAAGCTCCCTGCTTGGCTGGGATCCTGCTTTTTCTTCTCCCTCTGCCCCTCCTGCTTGTGCACTCTTTCTCTCTCTCTCTCTCTCTCTCTCAAAAAAATAATTTTTTTTAAATTTTTTTAAAAAAGAAGGTATACAGTTAGTTGTAGAGGCAGACTTGGAACAGAAGCCCCTCTGACCCCAGATCCTTCTAATTAACCATCTTTCTATAGCGCCTCCCACAACCCTTTAAATCCAGTGTTTAATTTTGAGCTCTCAGAAGGTGTTTTTTTTCTGTTATTTGCTTTGTCTGCAAATTGGTATCCTTCTCCAAGATGGTAAGACCCTTGGGTACATTTATGGCTCTTGCTTAGAGGGCAATGACCCTATGCCCCTCTATGGGAGAAGAGTAGCCTCAGAAGTGTTGGTATCTTGAGCCTTTAGTCGCAAGAAAAATTTAAAAAATCCTGTGCCCCGCCCCCTCCTAACACACTCCGTGGTTACTTCAGCCTCAAGACTAGACACACATACGCACAGAAGGAAACCACACATTTCAGCAGTCCTGCTTCATCTCACTGCCTCAGAACAATTTCCATCCATTTCCCTCTTTAAAAATTAACTTTTGAGACCTTATTTAATTTGTTCTTTTCCGTCAGAGTAACTAAAATAAACAACAGTGAATCGAACAATCTGAGAGTCACAGATCATTTTTGTGAAAACGATATTTTATCCTTGTAAGAATTTCAAACCATATATTTTTTAAGTTACACAAAATGACATCACCCAAGGGGAACCACTGTTAACATCTTTAATATACCCTTCCAGAAAATTCTTTTCTATATGCAGACTAAAATATAGGTATTCCATAAATGGGAGTAAGTCATCCACGCTGTTCTGTGATCTGCTTTGTCCCTCCCGGATGCAGAAAAGGGGCATCTTTTCATGACAACATATTCTCACCCTGGAGCATGTGAGCCGCTGAAGACGACCCTGGGGATAGAGACAGAGGTGCAGAGAAGGGGGTGGTTGTGATAAAGGTTTCTGATCTTATTCTAAGAAGACATTAAAAGACTGCAAAATTCAATTTATTTTTTAAATGGCTTATTCTGACTACTGGGTGCATTAAAATAAGCCATTATTTGTTTGTTTATGGCCATTATTCAGTAAAAAAAAAACCACATCAAAATGATGTTTCCATGGTGTTCAACCTCAGACATGAGAGATGCAAATGGGAATGGCTTCCATGCAATCCATACACAAGCTTTTTGAGTTAGAATTTATCAGCTGTCAGAGAAAAAGCCATCAGATCAAAAGGGTTTTCCGTCTTTATAAATTTTATCCGTCTCCTTTCCAGAAACAATAAATGTTCATGGCAGAAAATATAAAGAATTGAAAGAAAAGAATAGAAAACTTAACTCATTTCTAATTCTACCATTCGGACATAGCCACTAACCACTACTATATTCTGCCAGTCTTTTTTTTTTTTTTTTTAAGATTTTATTCATTCATTTGACAGAGAGAGAAAGAGAGAGATCACAAGTAGGCCGAGAGGCAGGCAGAGAGAGGCTCACCGCTGAGCAGAGAGCCCAATGCGGGGCTCGATCCCAGGACCCTGAGATCATGACCTGAGCCAAAGGCCGAGGCTTAACCTACTGAGCCATCCAGGCGCCCCTATTCTGCCAGTCTTTTATCTAAGAGTATTTTTTTTCTTTTACAATTAAGAGAAATCATATTGTGTGACCTTTTTATATTTTGATATATTGTGACCATTTTTCTAGATCATTAAATGTTCTCCCATGACTTCATTTTCAGTGGTCATCTGGTATCCGTTGTGTGGCACTATCATTTGTTGTAACGGTCTCCATTTGTTGGCATTTAGGTTGTTTCAAACCACTGTGATGAAGAACCCTGTAGGTAAATCACACTATGAAGAACAGCCTTGCAGGTAGGTATTTGCATATGTTGCCATTTTAAGCTTCCATGGGCCCTATCTATTCTTATAACTTCATCCCACATCATATCAGACATTGTAAAATGTCCCTCCAGCTCACATCAAATGTCACTGTTTTTGCAGTAAAAAGTTTAAAGGATGTTTATAAGTTACTTTTTAAATAATTTAGCTCTGAAGAACATGTTTAATTTAGCTTTGAATTCTCAGCAGTCCTTTAGCTGAGAATTCTTATAAACTGAGAAAAATTGAACCTACAGATGGTTTTTAAATATAATGAATTTTATGAATAATAAATTTAATAACCCATTAACTTTATATAAAATTATATTTTGTGAATATTTAGTTCAACATCTGTTTATTTCATTTTTTTCTTTTTTTAAAAATTTGGAGCCATACATTTTTTTCTATGTCTCATACATTTTTCTGTAGGCTCTTTATTTTTTTTTTCTTTCTAAAAAGATTTTTATTTATTTATTTGAGAGAGAGAAAAAAAAATGCAAGCCAGGAGAAGGGGAAGGACAGAGGGAGAAGCTGGTTGAGCAGGGATCCCCATGAGGGGCTGGATCCCAGGATTCTGGGATTATGACCTGAGCTGAAGGCCGATGCTTAACTGACAGAGCTACACAGATGCCCCTTTTGTAGGCTCTTTTTTTTTTAATTTTTTTTTTATAAACATATATTTTTATCCCCAGGGGTATAGGTCTGTGAATCGCCAGGTTTACACACTTCACAGCACTCACCAAAGCACATACCCTCCCCAATGTCCATAACCCCACCCCCCTTCTCCCAACCCCCCCTCTCCCCAGCAGCCCTCAGTTTGTTTTGTGAGATTATTTTGTAGGCTCTTTAAAAGCTCATAGGTCTCAGGCATTGTGACTGTAGATCCTAATATAAGAAGTGACATTTTGCGGCTCCAGCCTGGCTCAGTTAGTAGAGCATGGGACTCAGGGTTATAAGTTAGATCCCCACATTGGATGTAGTGGTTACTAAAAAAGAAAATCTTAAAAAAAAAAAAAGTGACATTACAAATTGCTAAAAGGGGCCAATAATATAGAAATATTTTTTAAATAAAGCATGGCCACTATCACTCTCAATAAATTGTAAACTGTGTCTGTGTTCCCCTCCTCTTCTTCTGCTGCCTCCCTCTACACATCCGTGTAACATTTACCACCCACCCGTAGGTCAATGGGCATCTTGGGAGAAACAAGAGAAAGAGAGGCATTTTGTTTCTCAGGACTTGGTTACCCACAATGGCCTGCTTTCAACTCTTTGGTGGAAGGATCCTGTGGGCCAGCCTGCACCTTGGCACATGAACTTGCTGTTGCTGAATAGACATCTGCTGAGATGGACATGTTAATGTATTTGCATGGACACATGTCAGCAAGACTCTGAAGATATGGCTTAGTGATGGAGGCACAGAGCACCAAAAGAGACCTACAAGTGGGGTCCAATCCTCTACTCCCCCTGTGTTGACTTTTCCCACCCAAGGAAGCCCATTTTCCCTTTCATGTTCTCCTAAGGCCAAGGAATCATCATTCAAAAGGCATCTTTGGCACAGAAGACAAGAGGAAAGAAACCCACCCCCATCCAGCCATCTGGGATCAGACAGGCTTCAGCAGGCAGCTCTCAGATATATCAGGGCAGGATTTCTCAAAGCATCTCCAAATGTCAAGTGAAGGAATGAATTACAGCTCATCGATAGATGCTTTTCCCTTTGAAGAGACATTTTAGGCAGCAGAAAAGGTCACTCCCTGCCCCTCTCCTTCCCTTCTCACTCATTTTTTATAGACTTTATTTTTTAAAGCAGTTTTAGGTCCATGGCAAAATTGAGGGGAAGATACAGAGATTTCCCTCAAACCACACATGTGTGGTGCCTTAAGACTCCTCCCTCTTGCAGAAATGCCTCTTTTCCTTTCACATTTTGTTCTTTGGACTTCAGCCCTGTGCCCTTAGCATGGAATCTCTGGGGCTTCTTCCTTAGCTCTTCACCCCAACTAAGTTTCCTCTACCGAAAATTTCCCTCATTAATCTCTGTTTATTAGCAATGCATTTTCTTCTTATTGCATCGTACTTTTTAAATTATAAGAGTAATAACATGAAGCCAGGGTATCTTGGTATTTAGCTATGATTGGATCCTCCATCCACTCAACCCATCTCCACTTATTACCAGCATCAATCATACATTCAACAAGTATTTACCAGATTCCTACTATGTGCCTGGGACCCCACTAGGAATTGCACAAGATAAGAAGTAATGAATTTAAATTGGAGCATATAGGGTTTTTATTAAATAGAATTGGTGTAATAACTATTTATGGCTTAGCCAATGTTTTCACAGGCATTGCCCCAGTTACTTCTTATGACAACTCTGTAAAGTGGCTCAGGACCACAGAACCCATACCTCCAAGTGCCAGACATCTGCTGTTTGCCCCTCCGCATCCATTCTTCCCAGCCTGTCAACGTCACAGCCAACTTTGATGTGACCAGCAGGGTCCTGTTCCCTGTGACTTTGGTTGATTTGGGCCCATGGGGAGCTTGGCAAGGGATCAGAAGGGAAGGGATTGAGGTCAGGATATTTATTCCTCTGGTTTCTCTCCTTAAGAAGTTACCTAAGAGGGCTATGAATCTGGACCAAAGGTCATTGCTCTTTTCAGAGCAACCTGTTCTATATAACTTTCCTTCACAGTTCTGGTAACTCCTTCCCCTCAAGCTTAGGAGTGGTAACACCTCCAATGCTGCCAGTCCCATGTTCCTACAACATTCTTGTGGCTCCTTTTCATGCAACCACACTTTTTAAATGAGTTCCTCTGCAAATAAAGCCGTCTCAAATTGTATCACTTTAATAGAGAGAAAGAGAGAGTGAAGCATATCCAAACATGGCAAATGTTAACAGGTGATGGGCTTATGGGTATCTCTTATGCTATTCCTTCACTTTTAAATTATCTGAATTATTCAAATGATCTTTCCTTTAAGACTTCTTTTTTAATCTAAGTAATCTCTACATCTGACACGGGGCTCAAATTTACAACTCCAAGATCAAGAGTCACATGCTCCACCGACTGAGCTGACCAAGTGCCTCTTACTTTTCTGAATTATCTTAATTTGAGGGGTATAATTTGCTTATGTTAGTCCCTGACTTATACAGTAGCCAAGCCAGTGTCCAAATCAAGACTTTGTTACAAGACATACGGTGGCCAACTGCCATGGGTTGCTGGGACTGGCTCAGTGCTGTCCCTCAAAGTCCCGCATCCCGGGAAATCCCTCAGTTTCAACCACACTTTTCCACAACCCCATGCATTTCTCCAAGAAAGAATCAAACTGGTTGTGGTTCAGGAAAAGCCCAGGCGAAACTCTGACCATCTTTCTGGTTAAATAGTGAATCTCCAGCCTAACTTCTCAGCCTGGAACAGTAATGTTGAGAGAATAATTATGTCTAAAATACTTGGGGTTTTTTGGGGCGCCTGGGTGGCTCAGTGGATTAAGCCGCTGCCTTCGGCTCAGGTCATGATCTCAGGGTCCTGGAATCGAGTCCCGCATCGGGCTCTCTGCTCAGCAGGGAGCCTGCTTCCTCCTCTCTCTCTGCCTCTCTGCCTACTTGTGATCTCTCTCTGTCAAATAAATAAATAAAATCTTTAAAAAAAAATAAAAAATAAAATAAAATACTTGGGGTTTTTTGACTGCATATTAATGATAATACTAACTCAACACTGAAAAAAATTTTTTGAACTACTAGAGCCTTATGATTTCAAATTTAACATTTTGCATTATGCACATATTTTTAGAGTAGTGAAGTAGGTTGAGATGATCAGCAAAAATAAAGTCACATTATGACAAAATTCCATACAGGGAGTATAGGACAATTATAAGTTTCCAAGGAGAAATGAAATTATGTAAAATTAAATTAAAATTAAAGAAATGTTTTAATGTTAAAGTGGATAATGATGAGTATCAAATCACTATAACAATCATATTCCAAAGTATACACTTAAGAAATTAGATAACAATTTATTTTAAATTTTCAATATTTACAACATGTTGGATTTCATGGCCCTTGCAAATATTTAAACTTATAGTGAAACTTTTTTTTTTTTAAAGTAGGCTCCACACCAAGCATGGAGCCCAACATGGAGCTTAAACTCACAACCCTGAGATCAAGACCTGAGCTGAGATCAAGAGTCAGATGCTTAACCAACTGAGCCAATCCCAGTGCCCCATAATAAAACATTTTAAATGTCAACTTTAAAATGTATCAGAGAATATATAGGTTTTTTTTAAAAAATGCTTAAGGGCCACATAAGCAAGAACATTTGTATAACCTGATGAAAATGAGATAATCATAATAGTGAATTTTGATCACCTGCTCTATGTCAGACACATAACATTTCATTTCTCTCCCAACTTTTTATTTTGAAATTTTGAAACATTCAAAAAACTGGTAGACCACTACAAGAAACTTCACAAACCCTTTACCAGTTGATATTTGCCATTTTGCTCATTCTCCTTCCATATTGTGATATTTCTTCCCTAAATATTTCAATAACGCATTGCTTAAGAAAAGATCATCTCCTATATAACCACAATGGCATTATCACACTTTAAAAAATTAGCCATAATTTTATATCATCCAATATATAGTCCATATTCAAATTTCTCCAGTGTTCAATGATATTTCTTATGCTTGTGCTATTGTTTTTTTTATTCTGATCTAAGAATCAATCAAATGTCATGCATTGCATTTGTTATAGTGACTTTCTACTCTAAGTTAAAATGGTCTCACTGCCATTATAGTATAGTATATTGATTTTTTGGCAGGTCTGGACGAGTTACCCAGTAGTCTTATAGAATTTGGATTTGTTTTATTGCTTCCTCATATTTTGGATTTGCCTTATTGCTTCCTCATAACTTGGTTTCAAGTTAGACATATTTGGCAAGTGTACATTCTATATGATGTTGCATGCCTCTGGTCGCACACATTGGGAGGCACAGAATGTCAGGGAGTCCCATTATTAGTGATGTGAAATTTAGTCTCTGAGCTCAGGTGATAACCCATAGTTCTCTCCACTCCGAAGGTACATGTTGCCCTTGGAAATTAGTAAGATTCTGAGGGGCGATATTTTTGAGAGCATGAGATTATGTTATTCTTTGACAATTGTATTCATCCATTCATAATCTTTACCAAATTGATTATTACATTGGAGGTTAAAAACAATGGCTATCTATCATTTTTTCTATCATTAATTTTATTTTTATCTTTATTCTAATTATTAGTATAGACACATGGAAGTTTAAAAAATCAATGTGTTGTGTAAACATAAGTCCCAAAACTATAAAACTTCTAGAAGAAGCATAGGGGAAACTACTTGTGATATTAGATTTGGTGGTAGTTTCTTGGATATAGCATCAAAAGGACAAGCAGCAAACCAAAAAAAGACAAAAAAAAAGACTGTATCAAACTTTACAACTTTTGTGCATCAAAGGACACCATCAACAGAGTGAAAAAAGCAACCTATAGAATGAGAGAAAATATTTGCAAATCATATATCTGATAAGGGATAAATACCCAGAATATGCAAAGAACCCCTACAACTAACAACAAAAAATTCAAATAAGCAATTAAATATAAGGCAGAAGACTTAAATAGACATTTCTTCAAAGATAACTACACAAATAGCCAACAAGCACATGAAAAGAGGCTCAATGTCTCTCATGAACCAAACCAAACTACAATGAGATATCACCTTACATTCATTAGGATAACTACTATTTTTAAAAAGGGGGGGCCCCTGGCTGGTTCAGTCAATAGAACATGGGGTTCTTGATCTCAAGATTCTGAGTTCCAGCTCCTCACTGGGCAAGGAGTCTACTTTTAAACCTCCCCACCAGAAAGAAAGAAAGAAAGAAAAAATAAAAGAATAAAAGAAAGAAAGAAAGAGAAAGAAAAGAAAAAGGAAATAACAATATCGGCAAGAATCTGGAGAAATTGGAACCTTTGTGCACCACTGGTAGAATTATAAAATGGTGCAACCACTATGGAAAATAGTATGGTACTGCCTCAAAATTTAAAAATAGATTTACCATATGGTCCAGCAATTCCACCTCTGGTTATATGTCCAAAAGAATTTGCAAACAAGATCTCAAAGAGATATTTTCATACCCATGTTCACAGCAGCACTGTGCACAATAGCCATGGGGTAGAAGCAACAAAAACATCCATCAACAGGTGAATGGATAAACAAAATGTAGTATATACATATAATGGAATATTATTCTGTCTATAAAAGTAATGAAATTTATTTACTCTAACAATAATTATTTTTTATGCAAACAGCTTGCTGTATATATCTAATTGCCATGTTTTACAGTAACAAACATACATTTTCTTAAGAGGGTCAAACCAATTTTATTGTGGATTTTATTCTCAAATTCTGCATGCATGTATTTAATCTTCATAGCTCAGATAACATTGCTGCCTATTCATAATTTAAAATACCTAGGAGGAATTTTGCTGATGAGGATCTAAATTCCTACTCCCACAATTTTTATAACATAAATAACATAATATAATATATATAATATATATAAATGTATTTTTATATACATAGCATAATAACAGTAAGGGTTAACATGTATTGAGCATAAATATGTATCAAGCACTATGCTAAGCTCTCTGCACATCTCTGATCATTTAATTGTTATAAAAGTCTGATTCGTGGGTGTTACTATCATGCTCATTTCATAAATAAAGAAAATGAGCTGTAGAGCAGTTGGATCACTTACTCAAAATCATACAACCAAAGTGGGAAAGTCAGACAGTGTGACTCCACAGTGGCAATGCTGCATGATGAAGGTATTTTGATGGTGTTTATTAAATGTTGCATGGCAGAGATTGAGTGGTTGTCAGTAAAAGGGCATTAAACCAACAATCAATAGAAGCCAGTATTATTTTTCTTATCAACAAGATTGTAACACTCTTTGGGGGTAGGAACTCTATTGTACATTTCTTGCATTCCAATGCTTAACATAGTCTATGCATAACAGCTTCTGCTGCTCTGAAATTAGTATGAAATTCAGTTGATATCTCTAACCCAATCACATGGAAAGAACCCCACCCACATCCCATGAATCACCTAAATTGGGTCAATTCCACTACTGAAACAGTTGTCTAATCCCACATCCCTTCCCCATCCTCATTGCTACTGCCCCCGACTGGACCTTGATCATCACTTGCCTGGCTTAGGGAAACATTCCCTTTGCAGCTGGGACACTCTTAGAGATTGTTAACATCCAGCTCTTCCTTGACTCTCTAGACAGTGTTAGTCACTCTTTCCCAGCAGGGCTTGTTCCACTGTATTATAATTACCTATACATACTTTTATGGTCTCCAATTAGACTGAGGTCTTCCAGCAAAGGTGCTGTGTCTTTTCAGGTCTCATCTCTTCTGCCTAGCACCGAGTCTGGAACACAACAAATGTCAGTAAGTGATTGCTGGATCCATGATCTCCTGAAGGACTTTATTAAAATGTCTTGAACTAAAAATCATACTTTAAAAAAGCAAATGTAAGATTTTCACACAATATAGAAATTATAAAATAAAGACAAATTTCCCTCCCCAACCCAAGTTCTCCCCAGTGATTTTGGGGAGACACACATACATACAATGGAATTACCCTTATGTATGCATATATACAGCTGCTTTTGTTGCATGTATCTGGGAGATATTTTCTATAAAATTTGTCTCACTATTTCAAACCACTCTGTAGTAGTCCACCAAATGTGTATTTATTTAACCAGTCCCTTGCTGGTGGACATTTGGGTAATTTTCAGTTCTTTGTTAAACTAATGTTCCACTGAATTTGTCTCAAGGTCTCACTTTTAAGTCTTATTTTTTAAAACAGAGTAACACATTCACATGATTCAAAATCCAAGTGTACAAGAGGGTATAGGGTAAAAAATCTCCTCTTCTTTCCTGTAATCCCATTCCATACTTCGCACAACCTCCAGCCCCCCAGTTCTTCCTAGAAGCAGTTAATGTCGCTTTTTGCTTAGCTATGTCTACGTTGCCATACATTTAAGAGAATATCCAAGAGCTAAATGCCAAGAACTCAAGTTATTGCGTTAAAAAGTATGTGGTCTTGTTGGGTGTTTAGTTGATACTTCCAACTTATTCTTTAAAAAGTTTGTACTGATATAATTTATAAATATTAGTGATGAGTAAATATTGATTCAATAGTTAGTAATACTAATTAGGACTCCCCAAAACTGTAAGATACCTAGGAATAAACCTAACTAAAGAGACAAAGGGTCTGTACTCAGAAAACTACAGAATACTCATGAAAGAAATTGAGGAAGACATAAATCCATGCTCATGGATTGGAAGAACTAATATTGTGAAAATGTCTATGCTACCTAGAGCAGTCCACACATTCAATGCAGTCCCTATCAAAATACCATCAACTTTTTTCACAGATCTGGAAGAAATAATCTTAAATTTGTATGGAACCAGAAAAGACCCCAAATAGCCAAAGGAATGTTGAAAAAGAAAACCAAAACTGGTGGCATCACAGTTCCAGATTTCAAGCTATATTACAAAGCAGCAATCATCAAGACAGTATGATACTGGCACAAAAACAGACACATAGATCAATGAAACAAAATAGAGAACCCAGGAATGGACCCTCAAGTCTGTGGTCAACTCATCTTCTATAAAGCAAGAAAGAATATCCCATAGAGAAAAGACAGTTTCTTCAAAAAATGGTGTTGGGAAAATTAGACAGCCACATGCAGAAGAATGAAACCGGACCATTTCCTTAAAGCATACCCCAAAATAGATTCAAAATGGATGAAAGATCTAAATGTGAGACAGGAATCCATCAAAATCCTAGAGGAGAACACAGGCAGCAATCTCTTTGACCTCGGCCACAGCAACTTCTTGCTAGATATGTCTCCAAAGGCAAGGGAAACAGAAGCAAAAATGAACTATTGGGACTTCATCAAGATAAAAATCTTTTGCACAGCAAAGGAGACATTTAATAAAACCAAAAGACTATCAACAGAATGGGAGAAGATATTTGGAAATGACATATCGGATAAAGAGCTAATATCCAAAATCTATAGAGAACTTATCAAACTCAATAACCAAGGGACAAATAATTCAATCAAGAAATTGGCAGAAGACATGAACAGACATTTCTCAAAGGAGATATACAAATGCCCAAAAGACACATGAAAAAGTGCTCAACATCACTTGGCATCAGGGAAATACAAATCAAAACCACGATGAGATACAACCTCACACCAGTCAGAAGGGCTAAAATCAACAAGTCAGGAAATGACAGATGTTGGTGAGGATGTGGAGGAAGGGGAACCCTCCTACACTGTCAGTGGGAATGCAAGCTGGTACAGTCACCCTGGAAAACAGTATGGAGGTTCCTCAAAAAGTTGAAAACAGAGCTACCCTACAACCAAGCAATACTGGGTATTTACCCCAAAGATACATATGTAGTGAACTGAAGGGGAATGTGCACCCCAATGTTTATAGAAGCAATGTCCACAATAGCCATACTATGGAAAGAGCCTAGATGTCCATCAACGGATGAGTGAATAAAGAAGATGTGTTATATGTATGCAATGGAATATTATGCAGCCATCAAAAAATGAAATCTTGCCATTTGCAAATATGTGGTTAGAACTAGAGGGTATTATGCTAAGTGAAATAAGTCAATCAGAGAAAGACAATTATCATATGATTCACTGATATGTGGAATTTAAGAAACAAGGAAGAAGACTGTAGAGGAAGAGAGGAAAAAATGAAACAAGACAAAATCAGAGAGGGAGACAAACCATAAGAGACTCTTAATCTTAGGAAACAAGTTGAGAGCTGCTGTGGTGGGGGGGTAGAGAAATGCGGTAGCTGGTGATAAACATTGGGGAGGGTATGTATTGTAAAGAGCACTGGATATTATATAAGACTGATGAATCACAGACCTATACCCCTGAAACAAGTAATACATTGTATATTAATTAACTGAATTTAAATTAAAAATATTATATTGGTTATAGCTGGTATAATAACTATTGACTTTTACATACTTCTACTGAGGTATAATAAACATAAATAAAGGGGCGCCTGTGGGTTAAAGCCTCTGCCTTCGGCTCAGGTCATGCTCCGAGGGTCCCGGGATCAAGCACCACATCGGGCTCTCTGCTCAGCGGTAAGCCTGCTTCCTCTTCTCTCTCCCGCCTGCTTGTGACCTCTGTCTGTCAAATAAATACATAAAATCTTAAAAATAAATAAATAAACATAAATAAAATGCCAAAAATACTAATATTTTAGTATTTTTATTTTAGTATTTATATTTGTATATCTGCATATTTTATATTATTTATTTATTTAGTATTTATATAATTATTTAGTATTTACTCAGTAAATACTAATTTACATTTCTGCCAGCAGCAAACATGATTTATTTCCCTACATCCTCACCAACACCAGCTATTTTCAAACCAGTAAATATTGGCCAATCTGATAGATAATAAGGAAACGCTTCGGTGTACAGTTCTTTAATTATGAGGAAGGTGAGCAGCTTTTCATATGCTTATTGCTGTTTGAATTTCTTTTTCTGTCAACTGCCTACTCCGGTCCTTTGCATATTTTTCTATTGGGTTGTTGTATTTTTCTCAATGATTCATAAATTTTTCTGGCATAGTATCTGCAGATATTTTCCCTCAATACATTTATAATCAAAACCACATAATTGAAAATTTCAAGTTTCTATTCAGGTGTCAGTTTTGTCTCCCCGGATTGTAAATTCTTTAAAAACAAGGACCAAGAATTTCCTCTAGTCCCAGATTATATGGCAAATTCTTGTTGATCAGCTGCAACCTTCCTTCTGGGCAGCTGACATGGCTGTGATCCTCTGGGGAAGAATTGTATCTTCTGTAGTTACAGAAGAAGATGAGATTTGCCTTCCCGGGTCAGCCCCTTCATCGATCCGGTCTAGCTTTCTATCTGACAGCAGCAACAAGAAACGTGTTGAAGGGAATCCAATTACCCTCTTTGACATCTGCTTCAAAAGGTTAGGAATTTATCCTATGTATCACCATTTGAGATCTCTCTTCCATCAATTCATCTAAACCCCTCCTGAACCTCAGTGTATAGACCTGCTCCAGGCACTCCAGGCAATGAGTTCTTTTGTTTATAATGCCATATATCAAGTTCTGGGTCAGGAGGGCAGTATTATAGGTAGACGCATATAATTCTCCCACCTCACTCCAAATACCTATAAATAATAAATAAAAATAGGTTTAAAATATTAACACAGTATTCCCTGTATTCATTCCTGAACTTGCTTCAAACTTTTCTTTGGTCCTTTTTTATTGTGTATTGTTACACACAGAAAAAGACAAAAAATATAAATACACAGTTTAATGAACAGTGGTAAAGAGCATTGCTATGTACTCACACCAGGTCAAGGGAGAACGCTTCCAGGGTCCCCAAACCCCCTTATGTCCCTTCCCCATAAAGGGAGAGTAAACACTCTCCGGACTTTTGAGATGATCGCTTTCTCCCATTTCTTTACGTTCTACCATCTATGGGTATACTCCTAAATACTAAACTTTAGTTTGAGCTGGTTTTGAACTTTAGGCAAAGGGACTTTATGTAAGTGGACTTTCTGTGTTTCTGTGTTTTATTGTGTTTTGATTCTTTCCCTCAACATTAGGATTTTTAGGATTTATCTATTTTTGCTAAGAACCATTTTACTTTTATTTTCTTTTTAAAACTGAGAACAGTTTTATATCATTTCTTTTCTTTCTTGATAGTCTTTCATTATATGACTATACTGTAATTACACATCCTACTGATGATGGGCATTTGGGTTGTTAATTACAAGCAATCCTGGTATTCTTGTAAATGCATCCTGGTACATGTGCAAGTTTCCCTGGGGTATACTGAGCAGTAAAATTGCTGAGTCATGAGGATGCATGTCTTCAACTACTAGTTACACCCAAACATACTTTCCAAAGAGGTTATACTAATTTTCACCCCCAGCAACAGTGCCTAAGAGTTACAATTTCTCTATATGCTCTTTAATACTTGGTATTGTCAGAGTCTTTTTAAAACAGCTTTGTTGAGATGTAATTCACATACCACACAATTCACACTTTCAAAGTGTATGATTTGATGGGTTTTAGTATATTCACAGAGTTGTGCTTCCATTATCACAATTTTTGGAACATTTTAAAAATACATATATCAAGTCATTAAAATGTACACTTAAAATATCTTATAATTTTATTCATCAATTATACCTCAATAAGCTGAAAAATGAAGAATCAATATTTTAAAGTTTTCTAGGACCTTTTAGTTACCACAAAAATAAAAACCCTGCACCCCTTAGACATCATTGCTCAATCTTCCTGTCCCAGCCCATCAGTCTACTTTCAGTCTCTAGAGATTCACATGCTCCAGACATTTCATGTAAGTGGAATCATACAATATGTGGACCTTTGTGGCACTTGGCATAATTTCTCAAAGCTCATCCATATTGTAGCATGCATTAGTATCTCATTTTTATTCCAAATAATATCCCATTATATGCAAATACCATATGTTATTTAGCTATTAATCAGTTGATGGACATTGGGGTTCTTTCTCTTTGGGGCTATTATGAGCATGCTACTAAGGAACACTCATGTACGAGATTTTGTGTGACCATGTGTTTTCATTTCCCTTGATTATATACCTGGGAGTGGAGATCCTGATCACATGGTAGCTCTATGTTTAACCATTTGAGAAAATGCCAGTCTGTTTTCCAATGTGACTGCACCATTTTACATTCTCACCACCAATGCATGATGGTTCCAGTTTCTCCACATCCTCTCCAACACATTATTACTGGTCTTTTTATTTTTTTTTTCCAAAAGATTTTATTTATTTATTTGAGAGAAAGAGAGCATGAGCAGGGAGAGAGGCAGATGGAGAGGGAGAAGCAGCCGCCCACACTGAGCTGGGAGTCAGACATGGGGCTTGATCATGCCAGGACTTTGGGATCCATGACCTGAGTCCAAGGCAGACGCTTAACAACTGAGCCACCCAGGGGCCCCTTGGTCTTATTTTTTTAGTAATAACCATTCAGGTGGATGTGATTTGGGATTTCCTTATAGTTTTGATTTCCATTTCCCTGATGGCTGAGGAGGTTGGTCTTTCATGTGCTTATTGGTCATTTGTATATCTTTAGAGAAGTGTTTTTTCAGTTCCATTGACCATTTTTTAATTGGGCTATTTGTCTTTTTATTCCTAAATTTTAAGAGAGATATATCTCCCTTACCAGATACACGATTTCCAAAAATTTTCTCCCATACTATGGTTGTCTTTTCATTTTCTTTTTTTTAAGATTTATTTATTTATTTATTTATTTATTTATCAATCAGAGAGAGAGAGTGTGTGCATAAGCAGGGGGAGTGGCAGGCAGAGGGAGAAGCAGGCTCCCCACTGAGCAAGGAGCCCAATGCAGGACTTGATCCCAAGACCCTGGGATCATGACCTGAGCCAAAGGCAGACACTTAACTGACTGAGCCACCCCAGTGCCTACAAATATTTGGTTTGTTTTTGCTTTTGTTTCTTTTCAAGATTTTTGTTTATTTATTTGACAGAGAAAAAGAAAGAGCACCTGCAGGGGGAGCAGCAGGCAGAGGGAGAGAAAGAAGCAGGCTCAACTCCCTGCTTGGCAGGGAGCCCAACATGACCTCAATCCCAGGACCCTAGGATCATGACCTGAGCAGAAGGTGGATGCTTATCCAACTAAGTCACCCAGGTGCCAAATGTTTTAAATTTAGTGTCAAGTTTACCTATGTTTTCTTTTATTGCTCATGGTTTTTTGTGTTGTATTTAAGAAACCGTTATCCAAGGCCAGAAAAATGTACATCTATATTTTCTAAAATGTTTATTATTTCGGTACTTACATTTAGATTTTTTATCTATTTTGAATTAATTTTTATATATGGTGTGAGATATGAATAAAATTTTATTCCATGTGACTATCTATTTGCATGTAGATATCCAGTTGTCCTAATACCGCTGTTGAAATGACAATTCTTTTCCCATTGAATTGTCTTGACACCTTTGTCAAAAATCAATTAACTGAAAATGTGAGAGCTTATTTGTAGACTGCTCTTAATTTATTCAATTAATCTGCATGTATATTCTTATATCAATATCACACTGTCTTAATAACTGCAGCTTTGTAGTAAATTTTGAATTAGGATGTATGAGTCCCCCAGCTTTGTCCTTCTTTTTCAAAATTGCTTTGGCTATCATGGATCCCTTGCATTTTCATATGAACTTTAGGATCAGCTTGCCAATCTCTACAAAGCCAACTGGAATTTTGATAGTAATTACACTAAATATATGTATCAATTTAGGGAGTATTTTCACCTTAGCAATAGTAAGTCTTTCCAATCATAAACACAGAAAGTCTTCTTATTTATTTGGGTCTTTAATTTCTTTCAACAATATTCTGTAATTTTTATTTTATACATCTTACACTTTATACACTTACACACAGTATTTGTTAATTTAGTCTTAAGTATTTATTCTTTTTGGTGCCTTTACAAATAGAATTGTTTTCTTTCTTTTACTTTTTTTTTTAAGATTTTATTTATTTGAGAGAGAGATACACAACTAGAGGGGGTCACAAACACGGGGAGTGGGAGAGGGAGAAGCAGGATCCCCACCAAGCAGGGAGCTCGACGCAGGGCTTGATCCCAGTACCCCAGGATCATGACCTGAGCCAAAGGCAGACACTTAATGACTTAGCCACCCAGGTGCCCCTAGAATTGTTTTCTTAATTTCAATTTTGGTTTATTGCTAGTGTATAGAAATATAAATAACAATTGTGCATTGATCTTATATCCTGCAACATCACAGAACTCATTTATTAGTGGATTAGTAGATTCTGAAGGATTTTCTATATATAAGATCATGTCATCTGCAAATAGTGATAGTTTTACTTCTTCCCTTTCTTTAAAGATTTTATCTATTTATTTGAGAGAGAGAGATCATAGTGAGGGAGGGTCAGAGAGAGAAGTAGACACCTGAAAGAGTGGGGACCCCGATGCAGGGCTTGATCCTGGTACTCCAGGATCATGACCTGAGTTGAAGGCAGACTCCCAACCTACTGAGCCACCCAGGTGCCCACTTCTTCCTTTCCAATCCAGATGACTTTTACTTCATTTTCTTGCCTAATACCTCTGGTCAGAACCTCCCATACAATTTGAATGAAGTGGTGAAAGCAGACATCCTTGTTTTATTCCTGATCTTGGGGGAAAATATTTCACATTAAGTATAATGTTAGCTGTGGGTTTTTTTATAGATAGCCTTTATTGTACTGAGGAAGTTCCTTTCTTTTCCTGGTTTGCTGAGTGTTTTTATCATGATGGAGTGCTGGATTTTTTCAAACATTTCTTCCGCATGTACTCACATGATGGTATGGTTAATGTCCTATATTCAATTCGTGTTGTGTATTGCACTAATTTTTTGAATGTTGTACTGATTTCTGAATGTCAATCCAACCTTACATTCCAGGAATAAATCCTACTTGGTCACAATGTAAAATCTTTTCATATATTTCTGGATTCAATTTCCTAACCTTTTTTATAGATTTACTTATTTTAGAGAGAGAGAGAGCATGAGCAGGAGAGGCAGAGGCAGAGGGAGAGGGAATCTCAGGCAGACTCCATGCAAAGCCCAGAGCCCAGTGCATAGCTAGACCTCATGACCCAAGATCCCAACCTAAGCCCATACCAAGAGTTGGTCCTTAACCAACTGTGCCACCCAGGTGCCCCACAATTGCCTAATTTTGGGCTGAGGAATTTTGTGTCTACAGTTGACCCTTGAATTACGTGGGGGCACTGACCCCACATGCAGTGCCTGGAAAAGCCTTACCAATAATATAGTCAATTAACACATTTTGTACATGTATTATATACTGCAGTCTTACAATAAAGAGAAATAATAAAACATTATTAGGAAAATCATAAAGAAAATACATTTGTAATACTGTACTGTAAAAAATCCACATGTAGGTGACCCTGCAACTCAAACCCATGTTATTCAAGGGTTGACTGTATATTTATAAGAGATATTGGTCTGCAGTTTTTTTCTTTTGTCACATCTTTTTTTTTTTAAGATTTTATTTATTTATTTGACAGACAAAGATCACAAGTAGGCAGAGAGGCAGGCAGAGAGGTGGGGGAAGCAGGCTCCCCGCTGAGCAGAGAGCCCAATACGGGACTCGATTCCAGGATCCTGGAATCATGACCTGAGCCAAAAGCAGAGGCTTTAACCCACTGAGCCACCCAGGCGCCCCTCTCCTGTCATGTCTTTGCTGGTTTGATATCAGGATAATACTGGCCTCATAAAATAAAGTTGTCCCTTCTCTTCTGTTTTCTTTCTGAAAGAGTTTGTGAAGAATTGGTATTAACTTTCTTTAAATGGTTGATAGTTGTCAGCTTTTTTTTTTTTCAATTTCTCCCAACTGGTGAATGTATTTTAGTATCTCACAGTTGTTTAAATTTCCATTTCTCTGAATACCAAAAGTTGAATATTTTTTATATATTCATTGAGCTTTTGAATTTCCTTTAATCAAGGATTTAACCATTTGGGGAAGGCTTTTTTTTTTCTTACTGATTTACAAAGTTTCTTTTTATGTCTGGATACCTATCCTTCGTAAATTGCATGGTTGCAACAAATATCTTCTTTTCTGTGTCTTTTTAAAAAGAACCTTTATGAAGTCCTGATAAATAGAAATGCTTAATATTTATGTAGTCAAATATATGGTCTTTTCCTCCCCAGAAGGTCAGGAAATTTGTGTGTCCTAGGTAAAAAATCCTTTCTCACTCCCAGATTATTAAAATATTCTCCTATATTATCTATTATCTCCTAACTTCTTTCCTTTCATTTTTAAAAAGATTTTATTTATTTATTTGAAATAGAGTGAGAGCAAGAGAGAGAGAGAGTGAGAGATCACAAGCTGAGGAGTGGGGAGGGGCAAAGTGTGAGGGAGAAGCAGACTACCCCTCTGAGCAGGGAGCCTAACTCAGGGCTCGATCCCAGGACTCTGGGATCAGGACCGACCTAAGCCAAAGGCAGATGCCCAACCAAATGAGCCTCCCTGATGCCCATTTTCCTTTCATTTTTAAAAATTGTTTCCACCTGGAATGTTTTATTGTGAATGACATTAGATAGGAATCCATCTTCATTTTTTCCCCCAAATGGGTATCTACTCGTCCTAACACTGAAAATACCATTCTTTCTCTCCTACTGTGCAGAGCCAACTCTAGAACTTATAAAGTATCCCTGAATGTTTCTTGATATATATTCAGTTCCAATGATCTGCCTATTTGTATTCCAATACTACACTGATTTAATTATTATAGCTTAAAATTATTCTTGATAACTCGTAAAATAATTGCTTCAACCATGTTTCTCTTTCTGAGCACCTTGACTCTTCTTGGCTCTTGTGTTTCCATACACATTGTGGAATTGGCTTCCACCAAAATTTTGTTTAGATTGCATTGAGTCTACACATAAGCTTGAGCAGAAATGATATTTTATAATATTGAGTCTTACAAACTACAAGTATGGTGTATTTGTCCACTTATATAAGTATGCCTTAGTATCTCATGCTAAAGATCTCTGTTTTGGTAAAAGCATTGTGCAGGTATTTTTATGTACTTCATTTTTTGATATTATAAAATTATACTTAAATATTTTTTATTTTCTGTGTGACTAGTAATATAAAAATGTAACTGATGTTTGTATCTAGTCAATTGCCTAAACATTCATTGATGCTAATCTTTGAACTGTAAATTCCTACAGATTTTTTTAAATTAACATATAATGTGTTATTTGTTTCAGGGTACAAGTCTGTGATTTCCTATGGAATTTTTATGTATACAACAATCATGTGTAATTTACACATGTAATTGTGCATACACCACATTTACATGTGTTACATCGTGTAACATGTAAAATGATGGGAATTTTTTTCTCCTTTTTATTTTATTTTCTTGCAGTAATGTGCTGCTTAAGACTTCTAGTATAATGTTGAACAGAGCAGTGATAGTGGATCCTTATATCGTTCCCCATCTCAGAAAGAAAGTGTTTAGCTTGTTGAGGATTTCCTTTTATTTGTTTTTTTTTTTAATTTTTTATTTAAATTCAATTAGTCAACATATAGTACATTATTAGTTTCATATTTAGTGTTCAATAATTTATCAGTTGTGTATAACACCCAGTGTTCATCACATCATGTGTCCTACTTAATGTCCATCACCCAATTACCCCATCTCCCCACCAACCTCCCCTCCAGCAACCGTTAGTTTGTTTCCCACAGTTAAGAGTCTCTCATGGTTTGTCTCCCTCTCTGATGACCTCCCATTCAGTGTCCCCTCCCTTCCCCTGTGATCCTCTGCACTGTTTCTTATGCTTCACAAATGAGTGAAACCATATAATAATTGTCTTTCTCTATTTGACCTATTTCACTCAGCATAATACCCGCCAGTTCCATCCACATCAATGTAAATGGTTAAGTATTCATCCTTTCGGATGGCTGAGTAATATTCCACTGTGTGTGTGAATGTGTGTGTGTGTGTATCATCTTCATTTTTAAAAATTTTTTTATTATGTTCAGTTATCCAGCACATAGTACATCCTAAGTTCTTGTTATAATGTTCAGTGATTCATTAGTTATGTATAATAACTAGTGCTTACCTCAACGTCCATCCTCCTTAATATCCACCAATCAGTTACCCCATTCCTCCAAGTCCCTGCCCTTCTGTAACCCTCAGTTTGTTTCCTGGAGTCCAGAGACTCTCATGGTTTGTCTCCCTCTCTGATTTCTTCCCATTCAGTTCTCTCCTTCTCCTGTGGTCCTCCATGCTATTCCTTATGTTCTACATATGAGTGAAACTATATGATAATTATCTATTTTTTTATTTGTTGGTTTTGTTCCATTGTGTTTTGTTTTATAGATAGCTTTTATAAAGTTAAAAAATATATATAGCCTTCTATTCCTATTTGGTCATGAATTTTGTCATGAATGGACACTAAATTTAATAAAATGCCTTTTCTCCCTCTTTTGAAATGATCACAAATGTTTCTCCTTTAATCTGTTACTATGGTGATTTACATAAATTTTTCTCTAGTATTTATCCAACCCTAGTTTCTCAGAATAAACCAACTTGGTGCTAGCATATTATCCTTTTTATACACTGCTGGATTCTATTTGTTAATATTTTATTTAGAATTTTTATACCTGTGTGAGATTGGCCTATGATTTTCTATTTGCATACTTATCAGATTTTGATATCCAGATGACAGCTTCAGAAATGAATTAGAAGGAAACTCTTTCTATTTTCTAAAAAGTTTGTGCAAGACTACAATTATTTCTTCCTTGAATATTGAATTGAATTTTTCAGTGAAGCTCTCTGGGCCTGGGATTTTGTTAATAGGAAAAATTTTAACTACTAATTCAATTGTTCCAATCCTTTATACAAATGTTGAGGTTTACTTTCTCTTCCAGAGCCAGTTTTCATCTTTTTTTTTTAAGATTTTATTTATTTATTTGAGAGAGAGAGAGAGATCACAAGTAGGTAGAGCATCAGGCAGAGAGAGAGAGAGGGAGAAGCAGGCTCCTTGCTGAGCATAGAGCCGGATGCGGGGCTCAACCCCAGGACTCTGGGATCATGACCTGAGCCGAAGGCAGAGGCTTAACCCACTGAGCCACCCAGGCACCCCCAGTTTTCATCTTAAATGTTATTGAGGTATAGTTTATGTGGCATCAAATTCAAGCCTCTTAAGTATATAATTTAATACACTTAATTTAATACTTTAGTACATTTGCTTAGTTGTGCAACTATAACCTGTTGCACAATTCTGTTTTAGAACCCAGACTTAGTTTTGATAAGTTGTTTTTTTCCTAAGAATTTGTCCATGTCACCTGAGTATTTGGCATAACATTATTCATAACAACTTATTATTATACTGTTAATTTTTATACTACATAAGTTATGTCTCCCTTCTACTTCTATATTTTTGTACCATTTTTATTCCTCAATCAGTGTCACCAAAGGTTTGTCAAATTTATTAATCTTTTGGGGGGGAACAATTTCTGGCCATATCAAACCTCTCTACTGTGGGTTCATTTTTCATTCCAGTAATCTTCTTTCATCATAACTAATCCTTCTTTTTCATTTTTTAAAGTTCATTTTATTGTTCTTTTCTAATAGTTAAGATGAATGCTTACCTCATTTATTTTCAGACGTTTTTATTTTATAGTGTAACTACTAGGTATTGTAGGGGTGCCTGGCTGGCTCAGTTGGTGGAGCATGCGACTCTTGATCTCAGGGTTGTGAGTTCAAGCCCCATGGTGGACGTAGAGATTACTTAAAAATAAAATCTTTAAAAAAAAAAAAAGAATAGTACCACTAAGTACTATTTTAGCTGTAACAATGAGTTTTGAAATGTAATATTTTTCTTATTGTCTAATTCAAAATATTTCAAAATTTCTGTTATGATTTCTTTTGGAATTCCTGGTAATTTAGCGGTACATTTCTTAATTTCCAAGTTTATGGAGATTATTTTGTTATGTATTTTTATAATTGATTTCTAGCCTACTGGTATTTTGTTTAAAAAAATAAGCATTGTGGGCGCCTGTGTGGCCCAGTTGGTTGAGCAACTGCCTTCGGCTCAGGTCATGATCCCAGACTTCCAGGATCAAGTCCCGCATCAGACTTCCAGCTCCTTGGGGAGTCTGCTTCTCCCTCTGACCTTCTCCTCTCTCATGCTCTCTCTCACTCATTCTCTCTCAAATAAATAAAAAAATCTTTTTTAAAATTAAAAAAAAATAGGGGCGCCTGGGTGGCTCAGTGGGTTAAGCTGCTGCCTTCCGCTCAGGTCATGATCTCAGGGTCCTGGGATCGAGTCCCACATCGGGCTCTCTGCTCAGCAGGGAGCCTGCTTCCCTCTCTCTCTCTCTCTCTCTCTCTCTGCCAGCCTCTCTGCTTACCTGTGATCTCTCTCTGTCAAATAAATAAATAAAATATTTTAAAAAAAAATAAGCATTGCATGATTCAATACTTCAAAATTTTTTCACTTGTGGCCCAGAACACTGTCAACTTTTAAAAATATAGTATGTGCAATCAAAAAATTTTTTTCATTCTGAAGTTATCAGAAACAGTGTTCTAAATATTTACATTAGTTCTTTTTCATTAGTCATGATGTTCTAATCTTCTTCATCATTAGCAATTCTTTTGCTACTTCCTCTAAATTATTGAGAGAGAGGGTTTTTTTTTTTTTAAGTCTTTCAGGATAATTGTGGATTGGTTATTTCTCCTATGATTCTGTCAAATGCTCTTTTATTATGTTTTGTGAATGGGTATTAAGTAAATACAAATTTAGAAATTAGTCAACCTTTTTGATAAATTGAACTTTTATCATTTTGATATGACCATCTTTATGTCTAATATTGCTTTTTTGCCTTAAAGTCCTTTTATAACTCATTATTTTACAAATACTGAAATTAGTTCTTTTTGATGTAGTTCTAATGACCTTTGACAAATGCATGGAGCTGTGTAACCATCACTGCAATCAAGATATGGAACAATTCCTTCAACCCCCAAAATGACTGTGTGCTGCTCCTTTGTAAATACCCCCAGCACTGATCCCTGGTAGTCTGATCTCTTTTCTATCACAATCGTTTTGCCTTTTCCAAACATCACATAAAGAGAGCCATCAAGTATAAAGCCTTTTGACTCTGGCTTCTTTCAAATAGTGTAATGCATTCAGGATTAATCCATATTATTGCATATATCAATAATTTGCTTGTTTTGTTGCTAAGTGGTTTTCCATTGTATGATTGTAGTGAAGTTTGCTTATCCATTCACCACTTGATGGACACCTGGGTTTGTTACACTTTTTTTGGTGGTTAGAAACAAAGCAGCTATAAACATTCACAAATAGGTCTTCATGAAAACAAACCTTTTTCTTCTTCTAACTGATATGGTACATAGACATTGAACTTCGTTATTTTCCACAGTGCCTGCACCATTTTGCAATCCAACCACTGATTTCCCTGTATTGTTGCCAACTCTTGGTATTATCAGGCTTTTGTTTGGTTGGTTTTGTTTTATTTTAGCCATTTTATTAGATACGTAGAAGTATCTCACTGGGCTTTTAATTCGTATTTCTCTACTGATTAATGATGCCGAACAACTCTACATGTGCATCTATTATATCTTTGGTGAAAGTGTCTGTTCAAAACTTTGCTCATTCAAAAATTTTGGTTAGTTTTTTTTTGTTAGGGTTAGGGAGTTCAATGTACAAGTCCTTCATCAGATAAGGTTACTTGTAAATATTTTCTTTCAGTTTGTGGCTTAGCTTTTCATTCCCTTAACAATGTCTTTCACAGATCAATAGTTTTTTATTTTATTGACATCTCTTTCTTTTTTTTTTCTTTTTTTTAAAAGATTTTATTTATTTTATTTGACAGAGAGAGAGATCACAAGTAGGCAGAGAGGCAGGCAGAGACAGAGGGGGAAGCAGGATCCCTGCTGAGCAGAGGGCCCGATACGGGGCTCCATCCCAGGACACTGAGATCATGACCCGAGCCAAAGGCAGCGGCTTAATCCACTGAGCCATCCAGGCACCCCTCTTTTTTTTTCTTTTGTAGATTATGCTTTTGGGGCCATGTCCAAAAACTTTCTCAAACTCAAGGACAAAAATTTTTTTATCATATGTTTTATTTGAGAAGATTGAGAAGTTTTTTACATCTTACATTTAAGTCTATAGTATATTTTGAGTCGATATTTACATAGTGTCGAAGATATGGGTCAAGGGGTTTGGGGGGTTTGTTTGGGGACAGAGGTTGCATATAACTGTCCAATTGTTCCAGTATCATTTGTTGAAAAGACTAGTCTTTCTCCCTTGAACAGCCTTTATACTTCACTAAAAATCAATCAACTGCAGTTGTGTGAGTCTATTTCACACATGTATAGATAAATAGTCTATTCTAGTCTATCATGTACACCATGTCTTCATCATTGTACATCATTGTACACCATGTACATCATTGTCTTCATTTCTATGGCTTTATAGTAATTTTTGAAGTCAGGTAATGCAACTCCTCTTTTTCTTCCTTTTCAGAATTGTTTTGGTTATTCTAGTTCCCATGCTTTTCTATGTAAATTTTAGATTCAATTTGTCTATCTACAAAACTTCCAGCTAGGATTTTGATTGGGATTGCATTGAATGTTCAAATCAAACTGGGGGAATTTGGCATCTTAGTGAATTTAAGTCCTCCAACTGATGAACAGAACATATATCTCCATTTATTTAGACTTTCTTTGATATCTTTCTTAAAGTTTATTTTGCCTGAGAGTAATGTAACTATAGCAGGTTTCCTTTTGATTGACATTTGCATGGTGTATCTTTTCCTACCTGTGGCCCCTCAGATATGTCCACATCCTAATCCCCAGAACCAGTGCATGTGATAGGTTACATAGCAAAGGGAATTAAGGTTGTAAATGGAAGTAAGACTGACCAGGCTAATCGGCTGACCTTAAAATAGAGAATTTATCCTGGATTATCTGGATGGGCCTGATGTAATCAGGAGGTTTGTTAAAAGTAGCAGAGAGGTGATGGGCATTAAGGAGGGCATGTGTAGTGACGAGCACTGGGTGTTATCCGCAACTAATGAATCGCTGAACACTACATCAAAAACCAATGATGTATTATATGCTGGCAAACTGAACATAATAAAAAAAATTAGAAAAAAGGAGGCAGAAAGAGGCAGAGGAGGAGAATAAGTCAGAGTGGAGCAATGTAAGGAAGACAGCCCAGTATTGTTGGTTTTGAAGACAGAGAAAAGGGGCCATGAGACAAAGAACATAGGCACTCTTTAGAAACCAGAAAAGGCAAACAAATGGATTATCGCCCAGAGCCTCCAAAAGGAACACAGTTCCAATAACACCTTGATTTTAGCAGAGTGAGACATCGTATTATTTAAACCAGTAAGTTTGTGGTAATGTGGTGCACCAGAAATAGAAAAATAATACACTGTCCCTTTACTCATACTTTCATTATTTTATGCTTAAAAAATCTTGCACACAGCATATGATTTAATTTCGCTCTTATTTTTCTTAGTTTGATCATCTTGGTTTTGTAATGAGAGCATAGAGTCTACTTGCACTTAATGCAATTGCTTATATATGTTTGGGTTTAAACCTGGTACCTTATGTGATGCTTTCTAATTATACCATCTATTCTCTGTTTCTTTCTCTTTTTTTCCAGTCCATTTTCTGTTCCCTTTCCTTGCCTCTTTTTGCTTGCTTATGTTTCATCATTCTATTTCTCCCCCTGTGAATTTATGCATTATATATTCTGATTCTATTATTTAATGGATTCCTAAAAATTAAAGCATACATAATTAACTTTTCAAATGTTAAAATTAGTCAATATGTATTCTTTCTCTGGATAATTAAAAACCTTTAGAACAATGTGACTCACTTTATCCTTGTCCAACGTATTTGCTATTATTGTCATGTATTTTAATTTAATTTTATTTTTTTTAAAGATTTTATTTATTTATTTGACCGAGAGAAATCACAAGTAGATGGAGAGGCAGGCAGAGAGAGAGAGAGAGGGAAGCAGGCTCCCTGCTGAGCAGGGAGCCCAATGCGGGACTCGATCCCAGGACCCTAAGATCATGACCTGAGCCGAAGGCAGCGGCTTAACCCACTGAGCCACCCAGGCGCCCGATTTTAATTTTATTTTAAACCTCATGAGATATTATTATTGTTTTATCTAGTTTACATTAATTAAGATTTTACCTAGATAGTTACCACTTTTTCTCTTTATTTATTTCTTAATTTGGTATTACATTAATTCTGTTGGAAATATATCCTTTGGAATTTTCTCTATTGAGCTTCTGATACGTCAAAGTCTCTCTCTTTGTGTTTCTTTCTACAAAAATCTCTATTTCACCCTCATTCTGTAAATATATCTTTACTGTACATAAAGTGGCAGTTATTTTATTTTTATGAATTAGCAAATTCCATTGTCTTCTGCATTCCATTGTTGCTACTAAAAAGTTAGCTGTTAGTTTTGTTGTCAGTCCTTTAAAGATCTTTTTTCTCTGGCTGCTTTTCAGACCTTTCTTAATTTTTGGTCTTCTAATATCAATATGGACTTTTTTAAAAAAGATTTATTTATTTATTTTAGAGAGAGAGAGTAGTGCACAGGTGCGAGTGTGGGGAGGTTTAGAGGGAGAAGGAGAAGAAGAGAGAGACTCCCCTCCCATGTACAGAGCCCAATGCAAAGCCTGAACTCACTATCCTAAGATCATGACCTGAACTGAAACCGGGAGTTAGCCACTTAACCACCTGAGCCACCCAGGGACCCCTAAATATGGACTTAAAAAAAAAAATTGAACCAGGTTGTGAGTTTTAAATTTGTACATCTCTGGGTTGTTGTCTCTAATCCTTTCTAGAAATTTCTAGAAAATTCTTAGACTTTCTCTCATCAAATATTGCTATTTCCCTCCTTTCTCTTCTCTTCTTATGGAAGAGATTATATATATTATACATATATAATATATATTATATATTTGATTAAATATATGTTAGATTTTCTCAGTCTTTTAACCATTTTTCTGTGTTTTTTTATCTTTTTGCTTTTCTGTGCTACCTTCTGGAAAAACTTTCAGACCTTTCTTCAAGATTATTTATTTCTTATTTATTCTTCAGAGACATTTATTATCCAAAGACAGCTATGTCTAATCTGGTGGTGAACCCATCCACTGAGCTTTTAATTTCAGTTATTGTATGTTTTACTTCTAGATGTTCTATTTTGTTCTTTTTCTATTAAAATAACTTTGTCATTGCTGTTTATTTCCATTTCTCTATATCTTTTATCTATTTAAAGATAGTAAGTACAGTTGTTTAATTGTGCTTGACATTTGCAAATATGCCTTTGTGAGCTTTGCACTGTTGTTTCTTCTGGTTCTCAGTCACAGTTTTGTTCTCCTTTTGCATTTGTTATCTATGTGTGCTGCTACTGTACTAGAAAGAATTTCTTATAGGAAGTATTTGAGGCCAAGAATTTCTTATAGGAAGTATTAGAGGCCTCTTTCCCAGAGAGGGTTTGCATTTTCTCCTCCCTGGTATAAAGACGCTACCAGTCCCAACACTGCCTGAAGTTTCCTAACCCATCCAGGTGGTATAAACCTGAAGGACAAATTCCTTTGAGGGTCACCCTTACCCTAAAGATATGGCTCTTTGAGTTTCAGATTATGATCTTCATTCAAAATTTCTTCCCTAGGAACTTTTCTTCTTCAAGTACCAGAAATTTCAGTGTTCCATGTGGAGAAATGTCTAGCTTTAAACAAAGATAAAACAGTGGGCCTCAGTGGATCAGATGGTTAAGCATCTGCCTTTGGCTCAGGTCATGATCCCAGAGTCCTGGGATCAAGTCCTGCACTGGGCTCCCTGTTCAGCGGGGAGCCTTCTTCTCCCTCTGCCTATACCTCTCTCTCTCTCTGTCTCTCATGAATAAATAAAATCTTTTTAAAAATAAATAAGGATAAGACAGTAATGTCAGAGTTCTTTCTTTTTAATAATATTCCCTGTGATATTAAGAGGCTTATCCCTGGGTCATGCCTGGGTGGCTCAGTCAGTTAAGTGACTGCCTTCGGCTCAGGTCATGGACTCAGAGTCCTGGGATGGAGCCCACATCAGGGGGGAGGGGGTCTAAGCTCAGCAGGGAGTCTGCTTCCCACTCTTCCTCTGCTCCTCCCCCCACTCATTCTCACTCTCTCAAATAAATTTTTTAAAAATCTTTTAAAAAGGAGAAAAAAAGAAGCTTGTCTCTTGAATTCAAAGCAACATGTTACATCAGTTTCCTTGGAAACAGTTTATAAAACAAAAGAGCATATAATTCAAGAGATATTTATTAAGTATCTTCCACGAATCAGATGTTATGGTCCTAGGAATACAATCGTGAAAAATACAGAAACCAGCTTACTAATGACTAATTTCTTTCCTGGATATTTCTGGCAGCTTAAAGATTATTTTATTATTATTTTTTAAAAGATTTTATTTATTTATTTGACAGACAGAAATCACAAGTAGGCAGAGAGGCAGGCAGAAAGAGGAGGAAGCAGGCTTCCTGCTGAGCAGAGAGCCCAATGTGGGGTTCTATCCCAGGACCCTGGGATCATGACCTGAGCCGAAGGCAGAGGCTTTAACCCACTGAGCCACCCAGGCGCCCCTATTTTATTATGTTGATTGATAACTTTAAGGTAAAATAAATCACTGTGTTTCTATTATTTTCTATTTGCTACTATTCCTCAGAGAGCTCAAAGCCATTTGGGGAGAAAACATGGAACAAACTGGGTAATTCAATTCTTTTTTTTTTTTTTTTTAAGTTTTACTTATTTCAGTAATCTCTATACACAATATGGAGCCTGGACTCTTGACCCTAAGACCAAGAGTTAGATGTTCTTCCAACTGAGCCAGCCAGGCACACCCTGCATAATTCAATTCTACAGTTATTTGTATGGAAGGTCTTCTACGGGAATACATAGGAACTAATGGGCACTGAGTCCTTAATTACTAGGTGCCTAGTTCTCTCCATTTATTTCTTACCTCAAACTTATGAGACAGGCATTATTATCCCCATTTCACAACTGAAGAAACTGAGGTAGAAAGACATTTACATTTCTGAAGTCACATTGTATGATAGGCAACTTCCAAAATGGCTCCCAAAGATCCCTGCCTCCTGATATCCCGACCATGCTGTGTATTATCTCCTCCCCCTTGAAAGTAGGCTAAAACTAATGCCTCACTTTAATCAACAGAATAAAGCAAAAGTGGTGGGATGTCCCTTCTGAGATTAGATTCTAAAAAACTTTCATCTCACTGTCTGTATTTCCCTTTGACTCTTTTCACTTTTCATTCTGATGAAGCAAGCTACCATGTCATGAGATATCCTACAGAGAGGTCCAGGTAAGGGAGCAGAGGTCCGCAGTGCAACAGCCCAGAAGAAATGGAGGTCTGCCCACAATCATGCACATGAGCATGAGAGCAGGTCCTCTCCCCACGCCCTCAGATGAGACCTCAGCCCTAGCTGTCACCTTGATTGCAGCGTCATGAGAGACCTGAGCCACAAAGCCCAGTTATATCATGGCTAGATTCCTGACCCATGGAAACTGCAAGATAATAAGCGTTGTTGTTCGGAGCCACTAAGATTTGGAGTAATGTGTTACACAGTAGACAACAAATACATACTGCTAATATGAGGTAGTCTGATATTTGATAGGTCTATCTGAGACCACACTGTCTTCCTGGACATGTTAATGCACCAACAGATAATTAAATCCTCAGAGGAGGGGCGCCTGGGTGGCTCAGAGGGTTAAAGCCTCTGCCTTCGGCTCAGGTCATGATCCCAGGGTCCTGGGATCAAGCTCCGCATCGGGCTCTCTGCTCAGCGGGAAGCCTGCTTCCTCCTCTCTCTCTCTCTCTGCCTGCCTTTCTGCCTACTTGTGATATCTGTCTGTCAAATAAATAAATAAAATCTTTTTTAAAAAAAATTAATAAATCCTCAGAGGAATTACCTCTGAAGAGAAATTTCAAGAGGACTCCAGACTAAAGTACAACTAAAACTACAAAAGTAGAACTAAACTCCATCTGAAATCTCACTGAATGCAATGCTCTCGTTTCACAGTTGAGGAAACTGAGGAACTGGGACTTTCCCCATGCCTATGGCTAGAACCTAGTTCATTTCCCCATCCAAAGACTTTACACTATTTCATCCTCACTTCCGTTGCTATTTAAGTAGGAAAAATGCCTTCTTGGATTTTGCTCACTAATATGTTTTGTATAAACTGTGTGTACATATTATGAAGTAATTGCAGCAAGAGTAGAAGACCAACAGCAATTGGATGGTTACAATGAAGAAAAATTGCTTGACGTCCTGTTATTCCCTTTGTTTTCCACCATTTGCCCCAGCAGCAAGAAACAGACACTGATTCCTCAACAAATGGTATTGGGAAAATTGGACAGCCACATGCAGAGGAATGAAACTGGACCACTTTCTTACACCATACACAAAAATAAACTCAAAATGGATGAAAGACCTAAGTGTGAGACAGGACTCCAGTAAAATCCTTAAGGAGAACACAGGCACCAACCTCTTTGACCTCAGCCACACACTTCTTGCTAGACACATCTCTAAAGGCAAGAGAAACAAAAGCAAAAATGAACTATTATGACTTCATAAAGATAAAAATCTTCTTCTTTTTTTATCTGAAATCAAACTATGGGTTTTTTATTTTGTTTTGTTTTGTTTTTTTAAAAGATTTTATTTATTTATTTGACAGAGAGAAGCACAGAGAAAGAGGGAACACAAGCAGGAGGAGTGGGAGAGGGAGAAGCAGGCTCCCCACTGAGCAGGGAGCCCAATGTGGGGCTCAATCCCGGGACCCTGGGATCATGACCTGAGCCAAAGGCAGATGCTTAATGACTGAGCCACCCAGGTACCCCAAGATAAAAATCTGTGTGGCAAAGGAAACAATCAACAAACTAAAGGCAACTAGAGAATGAGGAAAGATAATTGCAAATATCTTATCAAATAAAGGGCTAGTATCCAAAAATCTATAAAGATCTTATCAAACTCAACACCCCAAAACAGATAATCCAGTCAAGAAATGGGCAGAAGACATGAACAGACATTTCCCCAAAGAAACAAATGGCAAACAGACACATGAAAAAACGCTCAACATCATTTAGCATCAGGGAAATATAAATCAAAACCACGATGAGATACCACCTCACACCAGTTGGAATGTCTAAAATGAACAACTCAGGAAACAAGAGATGTTGGTGAGGATGTGGAGAAAGGGGAACCCTTTTACACTATTGGTGGGAATGCAAGGTGGTGCAGCACTCTGGAAAACAGTATGGAGGCTCCCCCAAAAGTTGAAAATAGAGCTACCGCATGACCTAGCAATCACACTGTGAGGTATTTATCCAATGGATACAAGCACAGTGATTTGAGGGCATGTGCACCTCAATGTTTACAGCAATGTCCACAATAGCTAAAATATGGGAAGAGCCCAGATGTTCATTGACAGATGAATGGATAAAGAAGATGTAGTATATATATACAATGGAATATTACTCAGCCACCAAAAATGAAATCTTGTGATTTTCAATGACAAGGATGGAACTTGAAGGTATTATACTAAGTGAAATAAATCAGTCAGAAAAAAACAATTGCCATATGATTTCACTCATATGTAGAATTTAAGAAACAAAGCAGATGAACACAGGCAAAAAGAAGGAAAAATTAAATAAGATGAAAATAGAGAAGGAGGTAAACCATAAGAGATGCTGAACTCTAGGAAACAAACTGGGTTGCTGGAGGGGAGGCAGATGGGGGTAAGAGAGATTGGGTAAGGGCATTAAGGAGGACATTTGATGGAATGAGAACTGAGTGCTATATGTAACTGATGAATCTCTAAATTCTACCCAGGTAACTAATAATACAGTATATGTTAACTAAATTAAATTTTTAAAAAGAATTAAAATAGAAAAAGAAATGGACAATGAATGGAATTTGGAGGAGCCCTGGATAATGGGTTATCTGGATGCTTTATGAATAAGAAATTCTGATCAAGCCACACATAGGCAAGAAAAAGTTACTAGTCCTAAGAACTAGATGATTAGGCAGTTTATCAGCCAGAGAACTGCAGATATTTTGTGGCTCCTGGGATGTGGAAGATGGTTCAGAAGATAAAGAAGAATTTTTCAAGGTCCCAAGGAATCCTCAAAAGAAGAAAACAGAGGACAGAGGACTCTTTTTTTTTTTTTTTTAAAGAATTTATTTATTTATTTGACAGAGAGAGATCACAAGTAGGCAGAGAAGCAGGCAGAGAGAGAAGGAAGCAGGCTCCCTGCTGAGCAGAGAGCCTGATGCGGGACTCAATCCTAGGACCCTGGGATCATGACCCGAGCCGAAGGCAGTGGCTTAACCCACTGAGCCACCCAGGTGCCCCCAAAACAGGGGACTCTTTGCAAAATGTATTCAATAGCCACTTGTCAAGCAACTTCCCCTCGCCCCCAAGCCTCCTTCATAGGTTGCAATGTTACATAGGTCCACTAGAGGTCAGCATTTATCTCTCTCTAAAGCAGAATTTCTCCCTCACTCATCTAAACACTGACCACCCTGAGATATTTTGCCTGCTAAACCGAGTTTATAAAGAAATAATCGACTTGGGTTTTGAGTTTTTATTTATCAAAGATTAAAATAATAGCCATTATACATTTCAGATCACTCTGAGATAACTGGTGTAATAAAATTCCTCAACCTCCAAAAAATATTTTTTAGTTAACTTTCTCATGGAGAAAAAAACATACAATATCCAGTGGAGTTTTGAAATGCTTAAAATTTTAAAAGGAAGAAGAAGAAGGAGGAGGAGGAGGAGAAGGAAGAGGAAAAGAAGAAGGAAGGGAAGAAGGGAGAGAGGAAATCTAAGACTCTGGGATTTCCCAATTCCCTTGGGATTCAGAGGCCCCAGTTTTGGGGAACACCAGTTTTAGCCAGAGAAGTCCCACTAACCCCTCAGGGTAGGATAGTTATATTTTCCTTTTCAATGTAGGACAGGCATGAGTCCTTGGATAGGACTCCCTAGTGTTAGGGAAGAACTGAATACGCATTGAGGAAAGCTTCAAGCTCAAACAAGCTCCTGATCACATGTTCTTGGCCAATGACGTATGTTTTGGAGTTGAGTGGTAGTACTTGGCATCCGCTGAATTTCAGTATCTATCCACATTTCAGTGCCATGAGCTCTCGGGGAGACATCAGCCCAGTTTGAGGCAAGATTAATTTAATCACCTTGACTGGGTTGTAATATGTTTGAAGTCAGAGACTCGTGTTTTCTCCAATGTCACTACAGAGCTTAGCATAGGGTATAAATGGGTTGATGGTAATGTTTTAATACCAAGATGTACTAATAAGCCACCTAATGAATAAAGAGCATCAATTCTCCAGAGTCTACAACTCAAGGTACGTGTGGAAATGGGTAATATACGATACACTCATGGTTTAGATATATGACCCATGTTTAGTGCTCAAGTTAAGACTTCAACCGTCAACAAAACTCAGAGGATTTGAAAAGGAATACTGTGTATATTCCTCACGTGCAAATGAAGGTCCACTGCTGGGACAAGTTGGCTGCAGTAAAAATGTTGGCCACAAGGTGGCGGTATTGCCTTAGCGTCAACCATTGCCTCAGCCCTTGCTTTAGCTGGAACCTCAGCGCTCTAATGATTAGGCTAAATGACCCCCACTTTAGTTTTTAATTACTAAATCTGGAAAGGTGGGGGGAAATGATATAATCACAGCCAGACTTTTCACCCTTGGCTCCATCTGAGACTCAACTTGACTTTATCAGAGGAGGAAAAGAGGGAAACATGTTTTATAGACACTCATTTCCTATTTGTGACAGGATTATTCAGCTAGGAGGCCAAGTATTCTAGACCTGGGCTCCATTTTCTCTCTGTCTCTATTCTAGGGAGTCATTCAGTAAGACCTGGCCAAAGTCTTATTCCTTGTGGAAGAAAGAAATGAGGGTTGAATTGTGTGTACAGCGGGAGGGAGGGAGGTTTCCAGAAGTGAGTTTAAAAGGGTCTTTTTTTTTTTTTTAAGATTTTATTTCTTTATTTGACAGAGATCACAAATAGGCAGAGAGGCAAGCAGAGAAAGAGAGGGGGAAGCAGTCTCCCGGCTGAACAGAGAGCCCGAAGCGGGGCTGGATCCCAGGACCCCAAGATTATAACCTGAGCCAAAGGCAGAGGCTTAACCCACTGCTCCACCCAGGTGCCCCAAAAGGGTTTATCTTTCACCTGACCCTGATTCTGTTTTCAATAACAACAAAGAGGGAAAGTTATCAGATTTTTTTTTTTTTTAATGTTACTCATTTATTTATTTATTTGAGAGAGAGAGAAAGCGCAAGCGGGAGGAGGAGTAGAGGCAGAGGGAGAAGCAGACTCCCTGAAGAGCAGGGAGCCCAATTCAGGGGCTTGTTCCCAGCACCTCAGGATTATGACCTGAGCCCAAGGCAGACGCTTAACTGACTGAGGTGCGCAGGAGCCCCCAAATACTTTTGATCACGATTCAGAACAACCAACATAGGCAGTAACAGTTAGCCAGATTCAATCAGGTGAAGTTGAACCTGCAATAAATGTGAAGTCTCAAATCTGGAAGCAAATAGATGAATTGCCCCAATTTAGCTGAATGCTCCCACCTTACCACACCAAATTCATTTCTTTTTTTTTTTTTTTTAAGATTTTATTTATTTATTTGACAGACAGAGATCACAAGTAGGCAGAGAGGCAGGGAGAGCGGGTGGCGGGGGTGGGGGGAGCAGGCTCACTGCTGAGCAGAGAGCCCGATGTGGGGCTCGATCCCAGGACCCTGAGATCATGACCCGAGCTGAAGGCGGATGTTTAGCTGACTGAGCCACCCAGGTGCCCCTGTTTATTATTGTTGTAATTAGACGGCACAGTAATCAAATTCCTAAGCAAAAAATGGAAGTCTGGGCGCCTGGGTGGCACAGTGGGTTAAGCCGCTGCCTTCAGCTCAGGTCATGATCTCAGGGTCCTGGGATCGAGTCCCGCATCGGGCTCTCTGCTCAGCAGGGAGCCTGCTTCCTTCTCTCTCTGCCTGCCTCTCTGCCTACTTGTGATTTCTCTCTGTCAAATAAATAAATAAAATCTTTAAAAAAAAAAATGGAAGTCTGAGGAAGCTTTAAATCAGCCAAACATTTTTTTTTTTTTTTTAATTTGGTCTCTGGGGGCACCTGGGTGGCTCAATTGGTTAAGCATCTGCCTTCAGCTCAGGTCATGATCCGGCAGTGCGGCCTGCTCAGCGGGTAGTCTGCTTTCTGTCTGCCCCTCACCCCCTTCATGCTCTCTTGCTCACGCACTCTCTCTCAAATTAATAAATAAAATCTCTATTTAAAAAAACTTGGTCTCTCTGGCCACTGGTTTATAGGACAGAACAGTTTTGATTTCTCTGGACAAATCAAAACTGCTCTGTCCTATAAACCAGTGGGCCAAGGCTTTGATGCAGCTTTAATGAAGATTGTTCACTTCCATCAGTGGGATAGCGTATACCTTGAGTGTCCACTGTGTGCCAGGCTCCAGCTAGCCATTCAAGGATGAAGCCGCGGGCTGCTGCCAGGCAGGGTCTCCCAGCAGGAGAGAGAGTGATTTACAAACAAGGAGAACAATGTGTTGGTGTGCGACAGACCCCAGATCGAGGCCCTTCAAAGGTGCGGGAAAGAGAAAGCACTTAATTCTGCCCAAAGCTGTCAGGGAAGGCTTCCCAGAGGAGGGGACATTTCACGGATTTCCGGGGTCAACAGGAAAGAGAATTTAAACCAGAGGGAACTGGGGAGCAGGTGGGCACGCTAAACAGCGGGCACATATGGGGAAACGGCAAGACCCAAAGCTGGAAGGAAACAAACACCCTCAGGGGGACTGGAGACCCAAGCTCCTGAGTATGGATTTCACACTGTTCAAGAAGAGCGATGTCTAACAATGGAGCTTCTCAAACTTTAATTTGCAAACAAACCGTCTGGGGATGGCCTTAAAATGCCGGGCTGAGGAGGGCCCAGCTTTCATGTTTCCAGCAAGCTCCCGGGATATTCCCACACTATTGGTCTTCCTCAGCTGGGGCCTGGTGTTGGAGTCACCAAAGAGATTTCAACGCTCCCCTCAAGCTCAGAGCGCAGCCTGGACCCAATTAAATCTGAATGTCTGGGATGAGACTTGGACAGTGGGGGTCTTTACAGCTCCCCAGCGACACCGGGGCACAGCTGATCACCCACGGAAGAGGTGGTAGGAACGTGGGAAGGAAGCACATACGAGGACTTTTAAGCAGTGCAGAGCCCTGTAAGACTGAATGTGAGAAGAGGGTAGATGGGCGGGGGGGAAGATTCACCACCTCGCGGAGAATGAACTCTTTTGAAAAGCTTTTCCTTTTTAAAAAAAGATAAATTAAAACATAAAGGGACTCTGGGTGGCTCAGTCAGTGAAGCATCTGACTTCAGCTCACATCATGATCCCTTTTGGGGGTCCTGGGATCAAGACCCGCAGCCGGCTCCCCTCTCAGCGGGGAGCCTGCCTCCCCCTCTGCCTGCCGCTCCCCCTGCTTATGCGCTCCCCCTGCTTATGCTCGCTCTCGCGTTCTCTCTCTCTCATGAATAAATAAATAAATAAAATCTTAAAAAACAAAACAAAACTTTGAAAAGCCTTTCCTGGCAGCCTTAGGCAGAATTACCTGCTTTTTCCCTTGCCACCCCGCTTCACCCACTCACAGAAGGCCTGGATCACACGTCTGATCTTGTTTGTAACTTGCCTGTCTCTCTCTGTCACTTTTTAAAACTGTGGTAAAAGATAACACAAAATCTACTTGTTTTGAAAGGGTCCGTGACAAAAGGAGGAGACCGATACAGAGCGAAAGTTAAGCAGGGCTTTATTTCGCACCAAGCATCGAGAATCAAACCGACCAGCCAGGAACGCTCCTGCAAAGAGGCGACCCCTCCCAGTCTCACAGACTAACTTTTATAGACTAAAGGCCATGTGGTTGAGCCTGGCCACACACAGGTGGCCAACTGAATTACATTCTACCCCATGATAGTCATCTAATTCAGCCTATGACCTTGTTTGGAATTGGCGCCTTTGTCTGGTGCCCAGAAGGCGGGGCTCACACTCCTTGGCGCATAATACCTGCGCTTTCCCTGGATTGGACGTTTCCACCTGGCCTGACACGTCCTTGTAGGTGGGCTCCGTTATCAGGGGCTGGTCAGTCATATTTCACCAGTTCTGTTTCTAAGCGCTTTTCTCTTGGGGGGAAGGGGCAGGTTCACTCTAAGTTTACTGCATAAACAACAAAATGGCTTGCTCTGGCTAAGTAGGCCCTTACACTTTTAACCGTTTTTAAGCATACAGCTCAGTAGCATTAAGCACATTCACGTTGTTGGGCAACCATCAGAAATTTTTCACCTCCCCAAATGGAAACTGTACCTATTTTTTCCTAAGGAAACTCCACACCCAGCGTGGGGCTCAAACTCACAGCCCTGAGATCAAGAGTCACACGCTCAGGCACCTGGGTGGCTCAATTAGTTAAGCATCCTACTTTTATTTATTTATTTTTTAAGACTATTTGTGTATTTATTTGAGAGTGAGATCATGGGCAGGGGGAGGAGCAGAGGGAGAAGCAGGCTCCCTGCTGAGCAAGGAGCCCCATGCAGGACTCCATCCCAGGACCCTGAGATCACGACCTGAGCTGAAGGCAGAGGCTTAACAACGGAGTCACCCAGGCATCCCAGGCATCCAGCTCTTGATTTTGGCTCAGATCACAATCTCAGGGTAGTGAGGTCGAGCCTCAAATAGGACTCTGTGCTCAGCAAAGAGTCTGCTTCTCTCCCTCTCCCACTGCCCTTCCCTCTGCGCTCTCTCGCTCTCTCTCTCTCAAATAAATAAATTAATTTTTTAAAAAATCACATGTTCTACTGACTGAGACAGCCAGTCGTCCCGAAACTCCGAGACATAAACAACAATTCCACATTCCCCTGGTGCCCCACCCTGGTCCCCCGCAACCATTCTACTTTCTGTCTCTGCCAGTCTGACTACTGCAAGTGGAATCATTCAGTATTGGTCCTTTTGAGACCGGCTTAATCCACGTAGCATGATGGCCCTCGAGGTTCATCCGCGTTGTAGCCTGTGACTGAATGTCCCTCCTGAGACCCAATACTATTCCAGGGAATGTGGACCGCATTTTGTTTACCCAGACATCTCACCGTGGACACAGGGCGTTTCTTCCTTTCGGCTATTGTGAATTACGCTGCTATGAACATGGTTTGGAAGCAATCAGTTTGAGACCCTGCTTTCACTTCCTTCAGGTCCGTGCCCAGAAGTGGAATTGCGGGATTGTGGGGTAATTTTATGTTTCATTTTACGAGGGACCTGGTCTATGGTTCTCAGAGGACTGAGAGAGCCTGCCAGGCGGCGGCTTCATCTGAGAGCCCCTCTGCAGCTACTCATTATCATGGCTTTTTCTGGCCTTTGTGGGGTGTGGACAGGTAAGAATACGTAAAAAAAAGAGAATCACAGGGGCGCCTGGGTGGCTTAGTGGGTTAAAGCCCCTGCCTTCAACTCGGGTCATATCTCAGGGTCGAGCCCTGCATCAGGCTCTCTGCTCCATGGGGAGTCTGCCTCCCCGCCCCCCACTGCCTACTTGTGATCTCTGTCTGTCAAATAAATCAATAAAATATTTTTTTTAAAAAATGGAATCACAGAAAGCAGACCATTCACAAAGCCATTTTTAGCAATTTTCACTTAGTGCCACAACTGGTAGGGACAAAAACCAAAAAAACTAGAGTCAGTACAGCCCAAGGGATCAGCGGGGAAAGGGGAGAGGCTAGCAGGGAAGTGAGCCTCAGCTGCGGAGACCACTGGAAGGACTGCTTGATGCATGTATCAGCGAAGCCCTGGTGTGACCTGTGTGGGGAGGGGAGATACATAGAGATCACGGGCCCATTAACAGACCTTCCCTAAGCCCCCAGCCAAAAAAAAAAAAAAACCCCGAAACCCAAACCAAAAACATCAGAGTATCTTAAAACATCAATTTCTGAGCTCTAGAACAAAGAGAAAAAATGAAGAGTACTCCTCCCATCAGTAGACAAAACTGATGTGCCTACAGAGGAAAGAGCAGAACCCATAGTGAAAAACAAGGGGTGACAAATGGAACACTCATCTGGATGGTTACTACAGCGAAGCAAAGACAGTCTCAGGGTGGGCACACTGGGCACCTCTGAGCCTGATGTGTGTGGAGTCAAAGACTCTCCTGATCACTTCCGGCAAGTGGAGGAACAAACAAGAAGGAAGCAAAGAAGGAGAGAGAGCACAGGTAAGCCGCGAGCCTCATCCCAGCAAAGGGACGGGGGAGGGTGTAAATAAACTGGAGAATACACAAAAGCATTTTAAAAGGCTCACAATCCCATCACCCAAAAATATTAGCCAAAAGTAAAATAAAACATATATGTGTAGTTAAAAAAGAAAAACAAAACAAAACAGAAAACCTACAAGGGCAGCTGGGTGGTTCAGTCAGTTAAGCACTGGACTCTTGGTTTTGGGCTGAGTTCATGACCTTAGGGTCCTGAGATGGAACCCAGCCTCAGTCTCCACCCTTAGTGTGAGTCTGCTTGAGAGTCTCTCCCTCCGCCTCTTCCCCCTCATGCTCACTCTCTCTCAAATAAATAAACAAAATCTTTTTTTAAAAATCTACTCAAAAAAGTATGAAATAAAAGCAAGAGTTTTTTTCTCTGCCAACCTCCTTCTGGCATACCTTTCTAGAAAATAGCATTTATGCATGCCAGTTTATGTACTTGTATTATTTTTTATACATACTCTACACCCTGTTTTTGTTTTGTTGTTTTGTTTTGTTTTAAACCCAAAAGAGGAAAGAAAATTGTCAGCAAAGACCACAAAAAATTGACGGCAGGAAGGACAGAGAGGTCCATCCCTACAAATAATTTTCATAGGAATCCACTAAACTTTTTTAATCCAATTTTTTCCAAAACATCCTCTGAGCAATTAAAAACGTCAGCACCTGTAGTTGGAGCTGAAATGGCAAAGATTAAGATCGCCAGTGGTTTCAGCTTTCTCATTAACACAGTCAGCCTCACAGCAATATCAGAAATACCGCATCTCTCATCCATTACACAGGATGAGAAGAGAAACTACTTGTTTAATGTGCTGAAAGGGGCCACTCGCCATGGTTCCCACTCTCTCCTGACTGTAAATGAGAGAAGAAAGCATTTTGGACCATTTTAATCACATCTGCATTGGCGGTGTAGTTGGAAGAAAATCGCCATCTGTGCTTTCACTTGTTTGTCCTTTGAAGGTCCCTTGCAAGAAGTAACAAACATTTCAATAAGGCCTTCATTGTGGCACCCCATCTTTTCACAAAGTAACTTTGCAGACATGCATGTTCTCTTGCAGTGGGAATGGAAACACTTGTAGAAGAAAATTCTATAGAAAATTTACAGTCCTAGTTCCCAGGCATTTGCATGAAGTGCCTCTCTGAGTCTGTTTTTGAAATGGCCCCTACAGGTGAATATATTAAAGATACTGTGCTTGATGTTCATGATTCTTCATAACTTTTTTTTTTGATTCTTCATAACTTTTTTTTTCATTCTTCATAACTTTCTCTAAATTCTTTTTTTTTTTTTTAAGATTTTGTTTATTTATTTGGCAGAGGGAGACGCCACCAGAGAGAGATCACAAGTGGGGGGAGTGGAAGAGGGAGAAGCAGGCTTCCCGCTGAGCAGGGAGCCTGACAGGGGCTCGATCGCAGGATACTGGGATCATGACCAGAGAGAAAGGCAGACGCTTAATGACTGAGCCACCCAGGCTTCCCGCTTTCTCTGTCTATTCTTATGTCTCTTCTCTATTCTCGTTAAAAGTTCATAATTCAATTTTCATTCCTACTTTTTAGATCCACTCATGCCGGATCATCTTTGTCTGCTCAATTATAAAGCTTAAAATATCATGAATGACTACGCTTCAATCATTTTATGGAGCACCTATCATATACCTGGCGTTCAGAAATATTTGGATGAGATAACAGTCTCTGGCCTCCAGGGGGCGGACACACCAACCGAGTTGAAAGGTACCTCCAAATTGTCTCGCCCAAAACCCAGAGCTAGGACATGGGGTAGACCATGAAGACATGGGCTAAGTGAAATAAGCTAGTCCCAGAAGGACAAATCCTGTACGACTCCTAGATACACAGGTATCAAGGGCAGTCATCTTCATAGAGATGGAAAGTAGAATCGTGGCTGTCAGGGACCGTGTACCTTGCTTTATTTATCTTCATGCAGACATACTATAAGTTGACTTTTCCATGGCCCTATGTTCTTGTCCAACTCCAAGAGAGAACATACTGCTACATCCCCAGCATTTAAATAGAGCCTGGCACATAATAGGCACATTCAATAGATGATGGCTATTTGAATGAGTAGATGAGACAGATTTCCTGATTTTCTAGCTATAAGGTCTTGGCTTGAAATGAATAGCCCATACCACATTTGTGTAAGCCACAGAAGGCAGTTGAAGACTGTCTGACAAAGGCCACTGTGAGTCCACGTGAGGCACTTTCTGGGCCCAAAGCAAGAGGGGAATGGACAGTGGCTCTGGTCAAGGCCTCACAGAAATTTCCCTCAAAGAGAAAAAATCACAAATCAAAGAGAAAAAAATCACAATTTTTTAAAGAGACCCATATCCTCTCTAGTGCTCTCAAATGACATCCTACTTTTTCTCCCCAAATTCCGATTTACAAAGTTCCAATTACCACAAGGCCTAGGATCATGGAGCTAGGGTTTCCCCTCAATTCTCATCCCCTACAAAAATGAGATCATCTGCCCTTTCAGCTTTAAAAGGCCGTAAGAGGTAAGAGGTTCTGGAGAGAAAGTAGCTTGCTTCCTTTGAGGAGTGTTGAAGATAATTTCAACTTAATATTTCATCATAGAAAGGGAGTTGTGGATGAGTGACTTTTTTTTTAAAAGATTTTATTTATTTATTTGACAGACAGAGATCACAAGTAGGCACAAAGATAGTCAGAGAGAGAGGGGGCCCCGCCAAGCAGAGAGCCCAATGCGGGGCTTGATCCCAGGACCCTGAGATCACGACCTGAGCTGAAGGCAGAGGCTTAACCCACTGAGCCACACAGGCGCCCCTGGATCAGTGACTTTTAAAGGGTAAAAATGACCCGATTCACCTAGAATTGACAGCCAAGTGACTGCTGACAAAGGAGCTCCCTAACGAGGTGTTTCTGGAACTGGTGGGGTTGTGTAGACTGAGGCTAAGGGAGAGGCTATTGTGAAGCTTTGATCAAAGAAAGGGTGCTTTGGAAGCCAACATCTCAGCTGAAAATGTAAAGAACAAGCCAGGGAACAACACCGAAGAGGCTGGTTCCCCTGAGCTCTGCAAAGACTCTGCGGACTGCTCAAGGCAGCAGTGCTCACAGGAAGGGTGGGGCTGAAGGACAGTGCCTGAAGAGAAAAAGAGAGACTGAGAAGAGGAGATAAGCCTCAACAGATGACCTTGGAAATGCTTTCAAGGGGTAGGGAGCAAGAGTCTTTCTTGAACCTTTATTGTGGGCCAGACACTTTGCAGGTACACCTTCTTGAAGCCTATCCACCTGATAGTTTGGTATTACTATTTTCCCTTGGCAGATGAGGAAACTATTGTTCAGCTTGTGTAACTTGCCCAGCACCGGGCAGCTGGCCAGTGCAGCAGGTAGGACTCAAACCCAGGACTGGCTGATTCCCAAAGGACAGTCCAACTCTGGCAAATGGAAAGCAAATGGAAGAGCACCTTGCGTTTCTCGTTCTTAGCTTTATTCTGAGCCATAGATCTCTTTGAGGGCAGGAGTGTCTTCTGGGGACCCATGAACCTCCCCAAACTACTTGCATGTGTATGTTTCTGAAGAGAAGATCCATAGCTTTTGTTTGATTCTTTAAGGATCTCTGCCCCCTCAAAAGATTTTGACCATTGTTTTAGGAGGTCCATGAACTCTTTTAACAGCAAAAGGAGTGTGGTGGGGGTAGGGGGTGGGGTAGCAACAAAAACTCTTTTATCAAGAAACGCATCCAGGGAGTACCTGGGTGGCTTAGTGGGTTAAGCATCTGCCTTTGGCTCAAGTCATGATTCCAGAGTCCCAGGATTGAGCCCCACATCGGGCTTTCTGCCCAGCAGGGAGTCTGCTTCTGCCTCCTGCTCTGCCTACTTCTGCTCTCTCTCTGTGTCAAATAAATAAATAAAATCTTAGGAGGAAAAAAAAAAAAAGGAAACGGATTTAGGCTATGTAAATGACAAATAAGAAATGGGATGCCAGATAAATTGATAAAGTCTGCAAGGACATCACATATGTAAATGTGAGCGGGATCCCTACCCTACTAGATGTTTGTCACATTTGTGGCCGCCCAGCATCTTTTTAACACCTTTCCGATATCTGGGAGCTTCTCATGTTATGAAATGCTTCCCTTCCCCATTGTCCCTTGCTACTAGGGCACAGACATGTACCTGGCTCTGCCTCCTCTCCCAGACAGGGGCTCAGGTGGTATGGAACCAAGAAGAGAGGGAAGGGGACTTGCTTTGTCTTGAAGGTGGGGCAGTAGATACGACAGAGTGTTTGAGGCCCAGGAATGGCAGTGGGATAACTGTAGCCTAATCACGTTGGCCACAGCATCAGGGGTTTCCTCTTCAGACCAGTTCTGTAGTGTAGTTGGACATTGCTTCTGGAGCTGAGCCCCAGCTGGGTCCTCCAGCACCACTCCCCACGAAGCTGTCCAATTTGCTTGCAATAAACTCCTCTTCTGCTGAATCAGCGCAAGTCAGTGTCTACTTCTTATAATTAAGACCCCTGAAAGATGTACCCTCATTTATGAAGAAAACATTAAAATTAAAAGGAGTCTCAGGCATTGGATTCACACATGCAAACAACTAGACACCCATTCATCAGAGATTAAGACTCATTTTAGAAAAAGAGTGTCAAGAAGAAAACAAATGTAATCTTTTTTTTCCTCCAGATTTCATTTAATTTCTGGTTAGTTAACATACAGTGCAATACTGGTTTCAGGAGTAGACGTCAGTGGTTCATCAGTTACATACAACAACTAGCGCTCATCCCAGCACCCAGGTGCCGCCTTAATCCCATCACCTGTCTAGCCCAGCCCCCAACCACCTCCCTCCAGTAACCCTTAGTTTGTTCTCCGTAAGGAAGAGTCTCTTATGGTTTATTTCCCTCTCTCTCCTTCCCTCCTCCCATGTGTTCTTATTTCTTAAATTACACATATGAGTGAAATCATATGGTATTTGTCTTTCTCTGATGGATTTATGTCACTTAGCATAATAATCTCGAGCTCTCTTGTTGCAGGTGGAAAGACTTCTTTTTGACGGCTAAGTAGTACTTCCTTTTTGATGTGTGTGTGTGTGTGTGTGTGTGTGTGTGTTGTGTGTGTGTTGTGTGTGTGTACACATCACATCTTCTTTATCCATTGATCAGTGGACAAAGAAATGCAATCTACACCTACCTATTGCTCACAATCTCACACTACGATTGATATATGTTATAGTTGCGTGTTTTAAAGGGAAATGGGATTTTTTTTTTTAAGTTGAAACACTCTGCATCATGTCATCAGGGGACAATAAATGAAAACTATAATGAGACACTACCACGCACCTGTTGGAATGGCCAAAATCCAAGCACTGACAACACCGGATGCGGACAAAGATCTGGAGAAACAGAAACTCTCATCTATTACTGGTGGGAATACAAAACAGTTACATCAGTTTGGAAGACAGTGTGGCAGTTTCTTACAAAACTAAACATACTGTAAGATGCAGCAGTCCTATCCCCTGGTATTTATCTTAAGAGTTAAAGGCTTATGTCTGTTCAAAAACCTACACAGATGTTTATAGCAGCTTTATTCATCATTGCCCAAACTTGGAAGCTCCCAAGATGACCTTCAGAGATGAAAGGATAAATCAACTGCAGCATGACAAAATATTACTCAGCAGTGAAAAGGAATGAGCTATCAAGGACAACAAGACATGGAGGAAACTTGAATGCATATTACTAAGTGAAAGAACCTAATCTGAAAGACTAAATACTGTATGATTCCAACTATAGAACATTCTGCAACAGGTGAACTAGGGAGCCAGTAAAGAGATCAGTGGTTACCAGGGCTAGGGAGAGGAGAGAATGAATCAGCAGAGCCCAGAGGATTTTCAGGGCAGTGAAAAAATACTCTGTATGATATTATGATGATGGATACAAGTCATTCTACTTGTCCAAACCCATAGGATATCCAACATCAAAAGTGAACCTTTAGTTAAATTATGGACTTAGAGTGATTAAAATGTGTTAATGTAGGTTCATCCTTAGTAAAAAAGGTACCATTCCAGTGGGGGATACTGATAGTGGGCAAAGCTGTTTATATATGGTGGCAGAGAGTAGATGGGAAATCTGTCCCTTCCTCTCAATTTTGTGGCAAACCTAAAAGTACTCTACAAAAAAAAAAGAAGAAGAAGAAGAAGAAGAAGAAGAAAAAAATGAAGTCTTAAAAAAAAATCAGCAGGGACACCTGGGTGACTCAGTCAGTTAAGTTTCTGCCTTTGGCTCAGGTCATGATCCCAGGTTACTGAGATCAGGTCCCTCATCAGACCCCCTGCTCAGCCAGGAGTCTGCTTCTGTTTTTGCAGGCTGCTCTCCCTGATGTTGTTCTCTCTCTCTCTGAGAAATAAATAGATAAAATCTTTGAAAAAAAAAACATTTTAAAAAGCAGCAAAATAAATAAAAAAATAAAAAGCAAATTATTCCATGACAAATATAGGCATCATCATTAGAAAAACATGGTAGGTTATGTATAATTTCAAGCAATAATATATGAGGTTCTGAAAATAAAAAGACACAACTTTTTCAAGTCCATTTGGCACAACAGCACCAACAAGAGGCATTCTGAGTGGTGTCTTCATGCTCATCAAAATGCTTTCATATAAATCATTCCATTTGATTTTAGCAGTAGACTCCAGGCTGGCATAGCCTAAAACAGCCATGACATTGCCACTGGAAGTGGATAGAAATGATAAAGAGGAACTATTTTATAACTCAGCATTCTATTCTGGTCACAGTAAAACAAAAGAAAATAGACATAGGGCACTCTTCTAAAATTCCAGTCTTGGTAGACATAAAATTTTCAGAAAAATCAGGAAGAGACCACTTTCCAAAACAGCATCTTGAAGAATGATTGGAAAACATCAGAGTGAGTGGCTAATTTGATTAAAGAAAGAGAAGTAAATGGTAGGAATGTTATTCTTTAAAGATTATAAGAAGGGCACCCAAGTGGCTTTTTTGGTTAAGACTCTTGGTTTCAGCTCAAGTCACCATCTCAGGGTCACGAGATTGAGCCTCACATTGGGAGCCCCATGGAGAGTGGAGCCTGCTTGAGATTCTCTCTCATTCTCCCTTTGTCCCTGTCTACCCCCCCACCCCCGTGCTCTATTTCTCTAAAAAATGATAAATAAATAAACAAACAAGCAAATAAATATCACAAGAAATATAATCATTGACCAGTAATTAAGGACTAAGTGAGAACTACATGATTAAGTGGTTGTACGCAACATTGAGAATGGGGGCAAACCCACCAATGAATACTACAGATCCACAGTGTGTTATAGACCCTGTTATTGGTGCAGTCATGGCTTACATTCGCTTCTCCACTGGCCCAGAGAGTGGCCTACTCACAGACACAGGAGCTGCGATGGTGAGCTGGGATCGTCCCACCCCCACCTAGTCCATCAGTGTCATGGACCGATCTTCGCCCCAGCCCCTATTTTAGCCCAAATATACCTGGAGAGTGGTGGCTCTCCCCTCAGTCAAATGCAGAAAAGATTTAGAGAATAAAGGTCGGGCCAACTCTGGAAAAGCTGGACTTCCTCTAACTAATCCTTGTTCTTTAGGACCTAGGTCATGAGGAGGGAGCCCTTGTGAATGGGCTTCCCATCTGCCATGTGAGGACATAACGAGAAGATGGCCAGCTATGAACCAGGAAGTCTTCTCTCATGAGACTCCCAATCTGCCGCCACCTTGATCTTGGATTTCCAGCCTCCAGAACTGTGCGAAATAAATTTTTATTATCTATTGCCCAGTCTATGGTATTTTTTATAGCAGCCTGAAAGGACTAGGACACTCACCTTAGTCCAACCACTCTGTTGATTCCTCCTTTCTAACCCTAAAGCCACAATCCCAGCTCCTGACCTGAAGACTGTAATGACTTTCTTGTTTCCACTCTTTTTCTTCTTTAAGATCAAAGACACGCCCCCTGTTGATTTCTTCCTGCGTCATTCCCCTAGGCAGACTTAACTGTGCCTCATTTGTGTTCCCAAAACACCATTAGGCACTTATCACGGCGTTGTGGTTATTTATGACACATCTGCCCCTCTCTTGAAGGCAAGACTGGTGACATCCATCTTTGTGTCCCCAAAGAATATGCAGTCACAGTTATTCGTGAAACAGGAAATTGTGCAGCAGGGGGGTTATGAAGGGAGTTTCAGAGGCCTGGATTCAAATCCTGACTCTGCTCTTTACTCAGCTGTGACTTTGGGCAAGTCACCTCACCTTCCTAATCCTTCCATTCTTCAACAAAAAACAAGGCAACTAAAGTCCCTGCCTCGTGGGACCATTGGCAGGATTGAGGAGGACTGTCGCAGGGTTTGCCTCAATAAATGCTAGCTACCGATATTAACCAATTCTTGCTGAACTAAACCGGGTCTACCCTGTACATCAGTGTCCAGTTACCCTCTCGACATTGTCACTTTCATCAGATCACTCCCCTGATCAAAATCTTCCCGGGGCTTGCTCAGTTTGGATGAAGCCCCCAACTCCTTAGCTTTAGGAGGTATTGATTATTGATATAGAAGGTATTATTTATTGATTTAAATAAACATGTTTATTATTATGTGTTTTTTTTGAAGAGAATTTATTATTTGAGAGAGAGAGCAGGAGCTGGGGGAGAGGCAGAGGAAGAAAGCCCCGAAGCGCGGTTCAATCCCAGGATCCCAGGATCATGACCTGAGCCGAAGGCAGAAGCTTAACCGACTGAGCCACCCAGGCATCCCCGTTTAAATGTTGTTGTTGTTGTTGTTGTTTTTTAAGCAGCACTGTTTTTGTAAAGCTTGTTTCATAATTAGGAGTTGATCACAGGAAAATCACTCTCTGGGAATTCACCTTTCAGGGAGGCATTCTGAGAACCGACCTGTAACTCTGTGGTTCCCACCCCCGGGTGCATGTTAAAATTGCCCCCGGGGAGTTTTTAAAGCATACCGAAGCATATCCAACCCCCAGAAATTCCAGTCTAATTGGTCTGGGGTGTGGCCGGACACTGGGATTTTCTTTCCAGCTCTCAGCTGGGTCTAATAGGCAGCCACTGTGCAGTGGCTCCCTTGTCACAAGAGCTTTGTCATACCTGGGAGAACCTTCGTGCCAAGTCACCTGCAAACCCACGGTTCTGCGGTTCTTCCTTTTCAGCCGGCTCTTCCTGTTCCCAGTTTGCCTGGTAGAGGCCTCAGGCTCACCAGTTCCTGCCCTGAAGGATTCGTCAAGAAGGACCTTCTGAGGCAAACGAGCCTTGTCTGCAAATCAGGCCACAAACAGTCTTGACTCACCCTCATAACTTCCTGGACTCTTGATCTAGTTTACCCTTTGCTGATAACATCCTGGCTGGAGAACCAGTTTCTGACCTATGGTGACCTACTCTCCCCTTGGCTGGGGCTGGACTCTCATGTTCTCTGGGCTCCTCCCCAGTCTCAAACTAGCAGGAGTTGATTACTCCTTTGGCTCTTACAGCTTGGCCTCCTGATTTTCACCTCGATGGCCCCTAGCCTTCTGAGCTTTTACAGTCTTAGCTCTCATTTTGCTTGTTCTAAACCCATCCCAGGCCCCCAGCCCCAGCCCCAGTCTCAGCCATCCGTGCATTTGCGGTGACCAGATTTCACTTACTTTTTCTGTTAGAGAACTGGGTGTTGAGCTGAACCTTGAACAACCAGGAAGAGAGGCCTGGAAGTAGTTAATTCAGAGAAAGGGAGGAGGGCAATTTTGGAGGTGGCCCAGCACAATTTATATTTGAGCATGTGTTAGGATCCTGAGGGTAACACACAGGGTATTCCAATGGACTGTGCAAAAATCACAATCCTTGAGGCACCTACATGGCTCAGTTGGTTAAGCGTCTGCCTTTGACTCAGGTCAGGATCTCAGGGTCCTGGGATAGAGCCCTGCATTGGGCTCCCTGCACAGTGGGGAGTCTGTTTCTCCCTCTGCCTCTCCTCCTGGCTTGTGTGCTCTCTCTCTCTGTCTCTCTTTCTCCTTTACTCTCTCTCAAATAAATAAGCAAAATCTTTGAAAAAACAAAGACAAAACCAAACCAAACAAAAAGTCACAATCCTTTCAGTCTAAATAGCATGCTTTCCACTCCTTATGTATTTCCTCCTCCAGCTTTGCTTTCCTCCCTTTTTAGCACACAAAACACGTGGGGCTCAAGTAGGAAATCCAAATTTCTGTTACTGTGGGGAGCAAAATGAGATTTCAGAATCCAATTGACCCACTGCAGAGTGGCAAAGAAAGTGACAGGCGACCAGGATCTGACATTTGTACGGGTCCTCTCAGGAGTGTCTGCATCGTTAATCTAGAAGGGCCCTGCTCTTTAATTAAAGTCCCCGCAGTAGACTTGGATCACACAGGCTTAAGCCACAAGTCCCATTTTAGGAGAAGGGGTGTTGCGACTCACATCAGCTCACTTCTGGCACCTATATTCCTTCCGCAGTCGTCAGCTCAGGGTGACCTATCTCACAAATCTATCTGGGATGACGTCTCAAGGAGTTCTTTAACTTAAAACTTAACAGCAACTGAAAGGTTTATTAAGAATAAAGGAATCCGGGGCGCCTGGGTGGCTCAGTGGTTTAAGCCTCTGCCTTCAGCTCAGGTCATGATCTCAGGGTCCTGGGATCGAGCCCCACATCGGGCTCTCTGCTCAGGGGGGAGCCTGCTTCCCCCTCTCTCTCTGCCTGCCTCTCTGCCTACTTGTGATCTCTCTCTGTCTATCAAATAAATAAATAAAAATCTTTAAAAAAAAAAAAGAATAAAGGAATCCACACTATGGAATGAGAACTGTATATGATTTGATCTATAGTTAGCTTAAATATAACTATTTAGGTTATAACTATAAATAATAAGGATTAGTGTTTTGATATTAATTCCTTCTCTACATCTTGGTTAAAGTTCAAATTTCTTTGCCGTCTCCTATTTTTTTATGTTTTACTTCATTATCGGCATTCCATACCAGCCTGTAATGAAAAAAGTCCTTTCCTTCCATTACGGCCCTTACGACTAATTCCAGAAAATTCACATTCATGGTTGGCAATTGCTCAGCCTTCAGACAGTATTAAAACATTTTATCTGATTATTTTTTTACATCATCATGCAAATGTTCCAGAGAGGGTCTGAAGGATAATCACATCAATTGTCTGCCTCTTCTATGAAAGAAACAATGGCTTCAAGTCTGAGGAGAGGAGCTTGTGAATGAAAACCAGCTTGAATTTTATGAAAAATGTATCCCAAGCAGCTGAATGAAGTGACCTGATGGGTAGGGACCCCCTTGGTATCGTTTGATTGTACCTTGGATGAAAGCTATCAAAATTCTGTTTTAACCTTTCCATCTTGACAGTGGCTAACCAAGAAGTCTGGTCATACTTTAAAACCGCTCCAATTTCATTATAGTACAGATAAGTTCTCTTTCTCATTTTTTTTTTTCTTTGAGAGAGTGAGAGAGAGAGACAGCGAGAGGATGGGGAGGGGGGCGCAGAGAGAGGAAGAGGGAGAGGAAGAATCCCAAGCAGGCTCTGTGTGCAGTGTGGAACCCAACTCAGGGCTTAATCCCACAACCCTGAGATCATGACCTGAGCCGAAATCAAGAGTCGGGTGCTTAACTGATTGAACCACAGGGATGCCCCTGTTTTCTTACTTTTATAGCACTTTTTGGTCATTAAAATACGTAATTCAAAAATACGAAATACTTAAATGTTACAGAAGCAAAAAAGTCAGAAAAAAATTTATTTTTGATTACAGAAAATTGGAAAAATGTGAAAAGCATAGTAAATAATTAATGCTAGCCATAATCTCCTCAACTAAAAACTAACATTCTGGGCTATTTCTTGTTTTTCTTTTTCATTTAATGTATAGATACGTATGTGGATATAAATGCATATTTTAGGTAAAAATGGGATCATACCATAAACTGCTTATAAAAATTATTGTTAGAATATTTCTTTTCCTTGCCATTAAATATTCTCCAAAAATGTGAATTTTAGTGATTACATGTAATGACTGCATCCCGTTGTTAAAAAAAAAAAAAAATCACAGTTTATCTATTTCCTTATTGTTGAAAGCTTAAACTATTTTCAGTTTTTTAATATTATGGATAAAACCCAACGGATTATCCATAATCATAAACGTTTATTTATGACCTTTTCTAATTACTTCCTTAAGATAAACTTCCTAGAAGTAGGAGGTATAAACATGGTTAAGGCTCTTAAAATTCACGTTTAAGTTGCTCTTCAGAGAAGGTGCACCAATGTATACTTCCCACCAGAAATGTCTGAAAGTGCTGTTTTCACAGGAACTGTCTCCCGCACCGCCCCCTTCTCACCCCCGCCCCACATCCCCATGGCTTTGGCACTGAAATTTACCACTGAAAGTTCCACATTCCAGGAAACCCCTCTAGAGGTCCCGGTTTTCAGATGGGTGTGGAAGGCTGGGGGAAAGTTACAAAACATCTACTGTTGCTAACACAGACGGACTGAAAACACTGCTTTTAGTGTCAGATGGATACGGCGTAGATTAGCCATCCTCCACGGTCACCAACTGTGGAAGCTGGCTGCCATGACTTTTCGTTCCTGGTGATCACCAGCCTGATTTAATTTAAGTGTGTAACTCGGAGCGCCTTGTCTCCGTGAGGCTTAACAGTGTGTCTTTGTCTCTGTGGATTCACTGTTGTGCTTTGTTTGTATTGAGAATTTGTATTCTAGTAAACTAGTATTGAGTACTAGTTTAGTTTTTAACATTGTCAATGCTGTGATCATGTTTTCTAAGAATTCAGATAATACCAACACCAGCGAGACCCAGACATCACTGAAAAGGAAGGCTAAACAACTGTGCCATTTTACTGACAGACAAAAGGACTCAAGGATGTGATTGGGAAGGGAGGTAACCAAAACAGAGCATACTATGCCTGGGCAGTAAACAGTCTGCAGTCAGGCACGGGGGAGACTGATGTGAATGTATGAATCTCAAAAGCCTGGAGTGAGATGGGCTTGTTCTTCTAACTCAATCAAAAGTTTGCTTGTGGGCGCCTGGGTGGCTCAGTGGGTTGAGCCGCTGCCTTCGGCTCGGGTCGTGATCTCGGGGTCCTGGAATCGAGTCCCGCATCGGGCTCTCTGCTCGGCAGGGAGCCTGCTTCCTCCTCTCTCTCTCTGCCTCCTCTCTGCCTACTTGTGATCTCTCTCTATCAAATAAATAAATAAAATATTTTTTAAAAAAAAAAGTTTGCTTGTTTGTTTATTTGTTTGTTTCTCCAAAAGGCACCGATGCTTAGTGGAAAGGAGTGACCGTTGATTTTGTGTGACCATACCCCACTAAGGAGCACACATTTTCACAACATTCCTTTGATTGCTTTTTGTCTCAGGAAAGTCACATTTTCTGATTCTGGGGTTAAAATAAAACCAGAGTATCCTGGTGCACCTGGCTGGCTCAGTTGGTGGAGCATGGGTCCCTTGATCTTGTGGTTGTGAGTTCGAGCCCCATGTTGGGTGCAGAGATCACGTTGAATGAATGAATGAATGAATGCATTTTAAAAATATAGTGTCCTGTGGGAGAACAGGAGAACGAAAGAGGAAATTTTGATAACAGATGTATCTTGCCGTGTACAGCTGTTTATGGCAGAGCTTACCAACTCCGGGGTGGGGGGTTGGGGGGGTGCGGTGTGGGAGACAGTTCCTGTGAAAACAGCACTTTCAGACATTTCTGGTGGGAAGTATACATTGGTGCACCTTCTCTGAAGAGCAACTTAAACGTGAGTTTTAAGAGCCTTAACCATGTTTATACCTCCTACTTCTAGGAAGTTTATCTTAAGGAAGTAATTAGAAGAGGTCATAAATAAACGTTTATGATTATGGATAATCCGTTGGGTTTTATCCATAATATTAAAAAACTGAAAATAGGGGCGCCTGGGTGGCTCAGTGGGTTGGGCCGCTGCCTTCGGCTCAGGTCGTGGTCTCAGAGTCCTGGGATCGAGTCCCGCATCGGGCTCTCTGCTCGGCAGGGAGCCTGCTTCCCTCTCTCTCTGCCTGCCTCTCTGTCTACTTGTGATTTCTGTCAAATAAATAAATAAAATCTAAAAAAAACAAAAAACAAAAAAAAACTGAAAATAGTTTAAATTTTCAACAATAAGGAAATAGATAAATTGTGATATGTTTTTTTACAACGGGATGCAGTCATTATATGTAATCATTAAAATTCACATTTTTGGAGAATATTTAATGGCAAGGAAAGATATATTCTAACAATAACTTTTATAAGCAGTTTATGGTATGATCCCATTTTTACCTAAAATATGCATTTATGGCAGAGCTTACCAACCATTATGCTTTCTACGGTGTATCAAATGATGAGTTTAATCATGGCAACAATAGTGATAATAAAAAGGATCAGAATATGCCCCCTCAATATATGCCATGTTGGCATATCATTTCGAGCTGGAGTCACTTAAGAAACAGTAGAGGCAAGAAATGCTCTCTGCCCTCTCCATCAGCAGATGCACTGTATAAATTTTCCCTGGAGAAAGGTGCCCCCCGCCCCAGCTCCATAGCTTGCGTCAGGATGAGAAGAGCACTTGTAGCCTCAGAAATAGGGAGCTGACACAGAGAAAGGTTTGCATAAACAGACCTTACTAAAATAACCATTATCTTCCATAAGTTCCCCCATACATTTCCTAGCTACTTCCCTGTGTTTCATCATCCCTTGAAACCCAAACTTCCTTTCCTTTGTTAAACTGGTATAGAAGCCCCCAAGTCTAACTGCTTCTTTGAGTTTCTTTTCTTTTCTGTGAATTCCTATGCATATATTTTATATATTTTTATATTAAATAAAAATTGTACCTTTTCTCCTGTTCATTGGTCTCTTGTCAGTTTAGTTCACAGGCCCCAGCTACTGTACTAAGAGGATATAAGAAAACTTTTTCCTCCCTGAACAAATATGTTCCACTTCTTAGGTACTTTGATAGGAAAAAACGGAATTCCAAGTCATCTTCTCAATTCCTATGAAGACTTTAATGAAACTGCAGAAAACATAAAACAGAAGACCGTGAATGTATTATCCAACTACAAACTAGACCATGCTTATGTATCTGCGTATTTGGCAGACAGTCCAAAATGTAAATTTTTGGCAAATTCTATTCAGTCTGCACATTTCTTACCAAAGACAATGAGAAAAGATCTTTCCTGCTAAATGTTTTGCATACTTGGTGCACCGAATTGCTAAAGAGGAAGGTGATTTGCTCTCCCATGATATTGAGATTTTCATTAGAAAAGCTTAGGTCATTTTTCAGTCTCCTGAAAATTACAGAACAAGTTCATGAAATATAGGACTTTATAAAAAGGGAAGGAGTTAGCCTTCTGAGACATGGGCTTGTAGAATTGCTTGCTTTGGAGTGTTCACAAATGACTAGCATTTTATTATGTTTTTTAGATTTTATTTATTCGCTCGAGAGATTAAGAGAACCTGAGCCAGAGCATAAGCAGGGAAGACGCAGAGGGAGAAGCAGACTCCCTGCTGAGCAGAGAGCCTGAAGCAGGACTCAATCCAAGGACCCCGAGATCCTGACCTGAGCCAAAGGCAGACACTTAACCAACTGAGCCACCCAGGCACACCATAAGTGGTTGACCATTTTAGACATGAATGGTCCATAAGATGAATATGCAGCCACAAAGGACATTATTGGCAAACAGTTATTCTGCCAAACAAGCCTGTAGATACAAAGAGGATGAACATTTTTACAGAGCTGGATACAAATTCCTACATGTCTAAAACCCTGCTGAAACTAGTAAGTAAAATCCCAAGTATTCCATGCTGAAATGCTTTGTGGAGAGGATAGTAGCTTGTCTCCATCACGGTGGACTGACCCAGGAATTAGTGTAATGGGGCTTGGTAAGAGCAGCTCTGTAAATCAACCTGGTTTTCACATTTGAGTATATTCATTCTATCACTACACAAAAGAAAAGGAGCCTCTAAGTTATTGTCAAAGGAAACAGAGAGAGTAAAAAAATCCAACAGCCTTATGGGAGAGAAGGAAACATCTTTGTTGTTTTTTATTAAATATAAGTTAAGGTTTGTTCAATTAGTCCTATTGTATTTACACTCCCCTTTTGGGAAGTACTACATCTGTGTATCTTAAACATGCACAGTAATACGGACTACGGAACGTAAATAGCCAATTAAGAGTTTAAAAAAAAGTTAAAGCTGCTGTTTCAGAGAATTGAAAGAAACACGATAAAAATACTATATTTTGGGGGGCAACCATCTGGTTGTTTGAGCATGCTATTCTTGGTAACAGGTTATGGGTTCAAGCCCCACATTGGATATAAAGCTTACTTAAAAAAGAAAAATCTTTAGGGGCACCTTGGGGGCTCAGTCATTGGAGTGCCTGACTCTTGATTTTGGCTCAGGTTGCGATCTCAGCGTCCTTGAGTCCTGCCCCATGCTCAGCAAGGAGTCCGAGTTTCTCCTTCTCGCTCCCTCTCCCTCATGCAAATGACACGCTCCCACTCTTTTTAAAATAAATAAATAAGTCTTTTTAAAAAATCTTAAGAACATCATATTTTTCTTGCACATCACTTTTAATTTTGTCTTGTTATTAATTATACAAGTTACCCTTGCTCACTAGTCTCGTGGTTTTATTTAAATAGCATTTATGTAACAGATAAGTAAATAATACAAAATAATATATAGCTTTAGATTAACACCCATTTTACATATTTTTATGTTAAAATAACAACACATATGTCTAGTTGTTTATTATACATTCTGCTATTATTAATTTTTGTCCAGTATGATTGTGTCATGGGTTGGCTCTCTAAAATGATGGTCACTTTGCCAACCTTACGTCACCAAAAGCCAGGCATTAACTTTCCGTTAGAAGTTTGCCAGTTTGTTAGAAAGAAAAATGTCGTGTCTTTGTCAAATGTGCATTTCTTTAATATGAAGGAGACTGAACATTTTTCACACGTTTATTATTTACCTTTTTTCCTTTGGAAATAGCCTGTTTTACTTTTGTCAAAATTTCTATTGGTCTTAACATTTTAAAAAAACTTTCTATTGGCCTCTTTCTTTTTCTTTTTGACTTATAAGCCTTCTTTAGGACTGTAATTCTACATCTATCAGAATTGCCACACTTCCCAGTTTATAGTTTGGCTCTTTCCATTTCCTGGTGACATGTTGGGGCATTCTTTAGAAATCTCTTTTTCTCAAACTATTGGCTTTTATTTTTCCCTTAAAGAAGCAGCTCCTTGGAGGGTGAAGGGTTAGGGCTCTGGCACGGCACCGACCCACGTCTGCGTCCTCCCTGCACCTAGAAAGACCTGGAACAAGTTTCTCGACACCTGTGCTGTTACCGAGGACTTCCTTCTTTGAGATCAGCTAACTATTTACTTTCACTTTTCTCTAGTTTTTCGTGTTTTTACTTGTAAGCCTTTGATCTGTCTGGAATTTATTTTGGTGACTGAGGGCTACATCGTTCTACGTTTTGAGGGAGGTTTTGCGTTCCTCCCATAGAGGATGTGGCAGCGAGAGAATTCTGCAGCTGTCCCTGCTCCGATCTGGGGCTTGCTCAGCTGGCCCTGAGTCACACTGTGGCATTGGGCGGGTTTTAGAGTTTCTGGCTTTCTAGTGGGTAGAATAGCTTCCAGATTGGGTCCCAGCTGAAAGAAGTCTCCCTGGGTGACAAAGAAAAATGAACTCTGTGATACTTCCTAATACAGAGCCCCCAGGCTACAGCTGTCTTGGGTTTCTCTTTAACCACTTCGAGCCCGGTGTGTGGAAGATTCAAACCACGTGTGGCTTCCATCCCAGCCTGGGTCATTTTCCCTGCTCTTGTCTTCCCTCCAGTATCAGGATTTGGGTGCCCCACCCTCATGCTTCCTACTGAGGCGACACCTTCGAGATCTGAATCTGGGGTGACTCAGAATGGTCCTCTCTCCCCAGTGACACTTTGGTCTCCACCCCACCCACTTGCAGCTGCACTGTGTGACAACCTCCCTGGGAAAACAGGATCTTAATCACCTGGCCAGTATCAAAGGTGGAAGTCTATGGATAATTCCTTCCATTGTAACAGCATATTTATCTTCAAATGAATTATAGGCTTCTGGAAACGTAGAGCCCATCATACTCATTTTTTTGCTTCCTTATCGGGCAAGTACTTGATTACACATGCAATCAAATATGGGTGAGATTGAATTATATTTCATTAAAAAAATCAATAATGAACAAAGGGAGGAGAGTGTCTTTGATGGCAAAGATTTGTCCCAGGGTATATTGCTAGGAGATGAATTTTCTTCCAGCTCTATCCAGGATTTCCCAGAGGAGGTTTTTGTTTCTTCTCTAGATAGCCCCCTTTGTGAAAAAGTCAGTTGCTTCCCTTAGGCAAGGAGCCCTGGACCAAATAGTTTACCTCCAGCTTGCCCTAAGCTTTCTTCTGTGGTTTCAAAAAAACCCCTTTAAATTCTAAATGGGATTTGTTGATGAGCTGTGGAAACCTCTGAGTTTAAGGGAGCGGACCACACTGCAACCCTAGATCTGACTAAACTAATCCCTTAGGCGGTACAGTGGGTCCCCAAGCAGTCCGTGTGTGTGTGTGTGTGTGTGTGTGTGTACTGCAGCCTATGAATATTTTATAGATGTCCTTTTGTACTCACTTATGGGGCCTGATCTGTACAATCTGCCTTGAATAATATCAAAGGAATACCCTCTTCTGACCTCTGTCCCTAAATGATTTATGGACTAGACTTGTCGGAGATATATTATTGATGTCATTAAGAGATGCTTTTCAACAAAAGGGGAAGGAAGTTTATGTTTGTACACCTCACAAACACTTTGGGGGGGGTTAGTGTGAAATCTGTGTGTTTTGGAAGGGCGTTCACTTCTGGATCTTCAGAGATTGGGAGGAATTGCAATTTCTTCAATAAAAAGGGCTAAGGGATGTTCTGAGGATCTTCCGTCCCCAGGTTCATTTACTCCTGGAATTTCTCGTCACTCTAGAATAGAAGTAAAAATAAATAACTTAAAGCCCTTCTCTTGTCTCGTGGCTCTTCCACCTCTGTGTCTTTCCATTGGAACAAATCAGTCGCCTGGTATCTGTCACATGGGCTGTATGCTCTTTGCTCTGAGCAATACCCAGGATGAGAAGACATCGTTCCTGCTCCTGAGTTCTCAGTCTTGTTGGAGAAGACAGGACCTCTATCCATTATTGACGTTGGCTTGTAACCCGATGATAATATAGTATAGTGCTAAAAAGTTTCCAGAAGGGAAATAGTAATGTGTGTAGGATTTAGTAAAAGATGACTTGGAGGAGAAAATAGGTTAGCTGTCACCTGGCAGGGGGAGAGCATCATTGAGTGAGAGAAACCGAAGCAAGCATGCAGGATATTAGCGACTGTACCAACTGGGGAGAGAGCAGTAAGCGGTGAGGGGGGTGAGGAATACCACCTTCCATAAAAAAGTAAACCCCACAGCTGTGAGGGGCCTGCAGACAGGACTCTCCTAGACTCTCCTAGAGCAGACCCCATGATCTCAAATCTGTATACTTCTGATTTGACTCTTGTGGTCTTTTCCCAATCCCCATCACACTTACCACATTGGCCTCAGAGGTAGACTTCTTCCCTTTTAAAGGTCTGTCAAAAAGCCCCTTCTTTTGCTTCCCCTTAGCATAGGTCAGATACACAGAAGTTTAAGAAAGGTTTACTAAATGCAAATAAAGAATAGAAAGGAAACCAATACACAAATAATTAAGTTTACAACGTGCCTTGCTCTCTGGGATCCTAGACCCTCTCTCATTTCAAATAAGATCCCAGGGAAAGAGGGCTTTACCTGGGGCCACCCTACCTACTATGTTTCAGAGGATGTCTTATTTATTTATTTATTTATCAGAGAGAGAGAGAGCACTCTCAAAGCAAGATGAGCAGCAGGCAGAGAGAGAAGGAGGGAGCTGCTGAGCAGGGAGCCCAATGTGGGGCTCAATCCAAGGACCCTGGGATCATGACTTGAGCTGAAGACAGATGCTTAATCTGCTGAGCCACCCAGGCGCCCCCCATATAAACTTTTTGCAAATTATTTCTTTGCGGTACTTCTTGATGCAGACCTGAATGTCTTTCATTTACCTTCTTTCTGCCTGTTCCATCTCCCGGCTCTTCCTGCCACATCCCCTCTCCCAATCCCTAGAACTGCCTGGAGTATCCTTAGCTTTGACTTCTGAGTGATCTCCCAGGCCCAGCATACTGAACCTGCCCCCTTTAAAGGACATTGTCTTTTTTCACAGGACCCTGAGATCACGACCTGAGCCGAAGGCAGAGGCTTAACCCACTGAGCCACCCAGGCGCCCTAGAGGACATTGTCTTTAAAGGGGATTCCCACACAGCACTAAGAAACAAGCAAAGAGGCAGTAAAAGAACTTGAAGAAGTTACAAATTTTCCAGAAATCTAAGCAAAACTTTTGGTTTTTAAGAACAGGTGCTGTGTCTTTCTTATCTTTGCATGTCAGGCACCTAACACAGTAGTGCCAAGCACGTAGTTGGAAGTTTGTTGACCAGGATAACAACTTAACTAAAACAAGGAGAACACAGTGATTTCATAGAAAGTGAGGGAATCAAAAGCTTCAAGAAGAAGGATGGTGAATAACATGAAATATCACAGAGAAATCAAGTCAAATGAGGACTGAAGGCAGCCTACTGGATTTGCAATCGGGAAGTTGATAGTACGCCTTGCCATGACAGTTTTATTAGAGGGGTGAGGGTGGGTGAAAGCATGATTAAATTAATAGTTGGTTGACTAATGACAGGTGAGGAAGGAAAAACACCGAGTGTAGATTATTATTTGTGGGGAGCTTGGCTGGGAGGCAGGAAGACTGGTGACTACAGGTAGTCAAAGGATTGATAGAAGGCTGTCCTTGCTTTTTTTCCTTAACTTTTTTGTTTTGTTTTTCACATGGGAGAGTCTCAGCTAAGGGGAAGGGGTCGTGGAGAAGGAAAGTTGATCTGGTTAGACAGGGATTCACAAACAGAACAACTTTGCCATGGAGGTGGGATGCAAGATCATGGGACAGAGGCCTTAGCCTTGAGCTGAAGGCGCATACCTACCTCTGCAACTGGAAGGGAAAAGTTGGTGCTAATAGAGTCATGGATGACGTTGTGGGCATAGGAAATTTAGGGAATTTTCCCCTGAAAGTCTTGATTTTTTTGTGGCAAAAGTGGCCCTCCTGGGGCGTGGCCGTGTTGGGTTGGGGGTTTGAAGAGAGTGATGAAGATGGCAAAGGCCTCAGGGAGAAACAGGTGAGGGGGCTGAGCAGGAGAAAGGGTTTCATGTGCTGCTAAGGGCCACACCGAGATCAAAGACCACAGATTTGTGAGGGCACCGCTGTGTATGGATGTGTGACTTCCCAGCTGGGTTCCTGGGCGCATGAGATAGGGGAAATTGGTTATGTAGGTTTAGGGGTTCACAGGTCATGAGTGGTGTTGATGATACTGTCAAGAGGGAGATTTAGGCTAAGGTTGTGAGAAAGAGACCCCCTGAAAGAGTTTGAGTATGAGAAAAAGGATAAGTTGAGGAACTGGAGGCTCAAGAACAGTGTACTTACTTGGTCCTTGGGAGTAAAAGAATGAATCAGGTTGGATGAGTTTGAGGTTATGGATGGGAGGTATGGGATTTCATAGGCAGAGCCATCTTAGATCATGGTAAGATCCAGGTGTGGTCTTGTTAGTGGGTGGTTGAGAGGAGTGTCGGTAACGCTGACAGACCCAGCAGAGCACCAGATAGCTCGCGGAGAGACAGGTCAGGGGAGGGGTCATGGTGTGGCAGTCTAGGCAATGGCACACAGTGGTTGGGGACACCCAGGATTCGCATTCAGGAACTTCTTGCTCGGGCCCCTGTGCAAGTTAATTTGCCTTATTAAGTCTCAGTTGCCCATCTGTCAAGGGCTGACATCACAGCACCGACTTCAACCTCATAGGGTTGTGAAAGGCAAATGAGATCACACAGGGGGAGTCCTGAGCACAATATCAGGCACAGAAGCCCTCCAGAAATAACAAGTATGGTACAATGACTGCTGTCATTGAGACAGAGCCCCCCACTAAGGATTCACGTGGTAGAAAAGGTAACACTAAAATGAAAAATACAGGAAAGGACACATGGGTATGGCTTCTTTGTGACAGCAACCTAGATTTTTGTAATCAAACAAATTTGTGTTTGCATTCCAACCCTGCCACTTACTAGAGTGACTTGAGGCAAGTCATCTAATCTGTCTGAGCTGAATTGTGATGCTACTATCTTCACTCCCCCAAACGTATTAGGCGCTTGCCTACTACAGACCAGGCAATGGCTTAGGTCTTGGAGATAAAGAGACTTGCAAAAGATGATATCCTTGTGCTCACAGTATAGCTGGAGAAACAGAAGGGTTAGTTCTAATTGGAAAAACTAAGTTCCTGCCAAGCTAAGTCTGAGACTATAAGTCTGAGACCTGAGTCCTGGTCAATTCTGATTTATGCTGGAAAGAAATATCCTGCCCCGATGTAGCCATTAGTTCATTCTTTCTTTTTTTTTTAAGATTTTATTTATTTATTTGTTAGAGAGAGAGAGCGAGTGCAGGCAGAGGCAGAGAGAGAAGCAGCCTCCCTGCCAAGCAAGGATCCCAATGTGGGACTCGATCCCAGGACACTGGGATCATGACCTGAGCCAAAGGCAGCTGCTTAACCAACTGAGCCACCTAGGCATCCTTTGTTCCCTTCTTTTAAAAGGCAACAACAGAACTTAGTACACAGTTCCCACTTTTTTACAGTAGTGGAGTTTTAGAAACAATTCTGGAAAGCAGAATACTGAAAATTGGATCTTTTCAAATTCAACATGGGGTGAGTGATCTGCTTGTAGGTGCTTCCCTTTATGAAAGATTGTGGAGTGAGAGATCAGAACACAGGAGCAGCCCAGCGGCTCCTGTAGTTATTTTCTTGGGTCCTTAGTTTCCCCATCTATAACATAGGGATAATAACAGTAAGTACTTCATGGAGTTAGTATGAGTGTTAAGAGAACTAATTCGTGTAAAGTTCTTAGGACAGTGTCTGGCACATTGTGAGCATTCAAAGTATGTTAGCTATTATAATTTTTTAAGCGATGATCTTACAAAGACAAGGCAAAATTCTTCGGCCAAGGTACAGACCACCAGAAACTGCTGAATGAGTGGATCAAAGCAATAAAACAGTCAGCTAGAAATCAGGTTTAGAATGAGTAGATTTGCAAAATGTCAGGGCTGGAAAAATGAGGAAACTTACTGACTCAACTAAAATTCAATGTTAAACATACCCATTAAAATGCCTTGAAATGTATGTAATATCTGCACCCTAAATATTTGTTAATTCATTAAGTACTTGCTTTACAAAACAAAGGTCCATGGAAGTGCTTTCTTTACTAAATTCTCTTCCTCTCCTTCCTCTGAAGAGTTGGAGAGAGAAAAACGGTGACTTTCCCTGTCTCCTGTTGGAGCTTGAGCCCACACTCCCTGTGTGGTGACAGCTCCAGTTTCACCTGGTGTGAAAGCCCCCAAGCTCCTGGGCGGCAGGTTGTAACTTGCGTCTCAGTCCTTTCTCTCAGGCCTAGCTCAGGAACATGTTCCATGGGAAGATAAAGACATTTCTGGTCTCGGGCTCTCTGTTCTAAGAATCCTCCCTCCTCTTCTTTATTGCAGAAGTCGAAAGAGAGAAGTTAGTGTCAGTAGAAGTCAGAAGGGAGAATGGCCCGTGAGGGGTTTTCTCTACAGTCTCTAGGGAAGCTACGATCATTTGCTTCCAGTCGAATGTTTCCAGGACAATTTGTATGATTTTGGAACTTCAGAGAAAGTCCTCACCTCTTCCCTATTATTCTCTCCCCCCACCCCCACTTCAACTCCTTAGGGGCTTTCTTCTCTCTGAAATTTGAGCTTAAATTTAAGCACAATGTTCCCACAGAAACTGTGCAGCCTTCTCTTTTTCTGCCGGTCTGGTCTCTGTTTAAAAAGCTACAGTCAAGCCATCGTCACACCATGCCTTTTAAAACCAACATTTGTCAGGTCATAAAAGAGATATCAAGGGAAGAATGGCTGTCCAAGAACTTAGGTACATTGCAAACCTTTATTTGTTATATTCTGAAAGTGGTAAGATCGTTATTAGAAGTATGTTAAAGACTAGAGTACCCAACTCTGGTAAAGGGGACATGATAACAATTTTTTCAATGCTAAACAAAAACAAAAGGACAGTAGTGGGGTTCTTCATCAAACAATTTCCGTACAAAAATATATACTTTGTGACCTTTTTCTTCTCTTAAAAGAATGATAGGGACTGTAGATAGCAATTATTTGCATTAGTTTTTAAGAAATTTACTTGGTAAAATTAAAAAGCTGGCAATCTTAAATGGGTTCTCTTTATTTGGCTGTGAAAATTAAGACTTACTGTATTGATATCCACTGCTTCAGCAGCTGGAAAGTCCTCTGAAACCTCAGAGAAAGTGCCCCATGAAATAAATTCCCTTCTTTTATTTATGTTTATTAAAATTAAAAAAAATTATTTGAGAGAGAAAGAGCAAGCACAAGCGGAGGGTGGTGGAGAAGGAGAGGAGGAGGGAGAGAGAATCTGAAGCAGACTCCACGCTGAGCATGGGGCACAAAGTGGGGTTCGATCTCATGACCCTGAGATCATGACCTAAGTTGAATTCAGGAGTCAGTTGCTTAACTGACTGAACCACCCATGTGCCCGCATTCCCTTCCTTTAATGAAGGCATTCTGGCATAGCTTTTTCTATTTTTAACCTTTTTAAAAAATTGTGGCAAAATATACATAACATAAATTTACCATTTAAACCACTTTTAGGTGTACAGTGGCATTAAGTACATTCACATTGTGCAACCATCACCACTATCCATCTCTAGAACTTTTTTATCTTCCCGAACAGGAACTCCCTACCCATTAAAAACAAACTCCCCATTTTTCTTCCCTCATCCCGGACAACTTTCTGTCCCTATGAATTTCATTATTCGAGGTATCTCACCTACGTGAAACCATACAGTGTTTTTGTGTGTGGTGTCTGGCTTATTTCAATGAGCACAAGGTCTTCAATGTTCATCTATGTGTGGTATGAGAATGACATTCCTCCTAAAGGTGCTTTTAACCTTTTTTTTTTTTTAAGATTTTATTTATTTGACAGACAGAGATCACAAGTAGGCAGAGAGGAAGGCATAGAGAGAGAGGAGGAAGCAGGCTCCATGCCCAGCAGAGAGCCCAGTGCGGTGGTGGGATCCCATCACCGGGAGGGAGATCACAACCCTAGGGGAAGACAGAGGCCCAACCCACAGAGCCACCCAGGCACCCCGCTTTTAATATTTTTGACAATTCCACTTGTTTCTAAGCTCTTTCAACTAACTGGATGGTTGGTAAAGGGGCAAGTCTTGCTGGCTTTCTGTATTGACTCATCTGTAAAATAGTCATGAGTTTTGTATTATCACTTAAACATATCCAAGTAGGCGTCACAAACCTATGGGATCCAGGCACATGAGTGGTAAAGCAGAGTGGAGGGGGGCAATGGCCAAAGGGACTACGGTGCCTCCCATGAAGGGGGCCACTGCGACCCAGTTCCAACCCATTATTCCTAATAGGTAATGTAGACCCAGAATTGAATGGACAAGTCTCCTAATTTTCATGGCCAGTACTGTTGCACCAAAGGGACCATATTTTCCAACCAGATCTGGCCCACAGGCCACTAGTTCGCAGTCTCTTCTTGGGCATATAACGAGCTAATTTTACAGCAGCTTCATGCTTGCATTCATTCGTTCATCCATTCACGCAATAAATATTTACTGGGTCTCTACTGCAGGCTAGGCTCCACATACCAGATATGGTTAAAAAAATACATGATAGGACAGCAAATAATGACAGCATAAATGCTATAACAAAGTGAAGATAATTAGGACTTCCATTTATTGAGCACTTTCTATGTGCCAGGGAGTTTTTAAGAACCTCACATGTATTAACTCAGTTAAGTCTTGAAACAATCCTACGAAATAGGCGTAAAGTGTTTCCATTTTAATTATGAGAAGACAAGTCTTAAGCGGTCAAACTACTTGTCCGTAGTCACACCGCTGGAAAGTCCTGAAGTGGGATTTGAATTTGTTCAGGAGCCCAGGATCTTGACGGGGTAGTGGCTCAGACGGCGGGGTCGTATATGAAGACTTCCGGAAGAGGTTAACTTTCCCCTGGTCTCGAAGGATGATTTCGGCAAACAAGTCCAGGAGTGCAACCCAGGCAGAGGAAGCTGAGCCAGGGATCGTACTTTAAAGATTGTTAGGAAATAAGTCTGAAGAGGTCGCTCTCAAGGTCTCCAATGCCATCTATTCAACTCTGTTTTCAGGTGCGATATCAGCTTATCGACGGCTTAGGTTTCAATACTAGCTCTGAGAGCAGAATGGTGTAGAAGCAGGGGGGTATTCACCCGTTCCAGACAGCGAAGCGCGCCTGATTTCTCCCGCCCGAGCCCCTCCGAAGCTGTCCTGCCCTCGACCACGTTCAAGGACTACAAGTCCCGTCATGCAGCGAGAACGCGCCGGGAGCCCGGCGACCTGCCCCGCCCCGCCCCGCCCCGGCCCCGGCCCCGCCCCCTCCCCGCTCCTCCCCGCCCCTCCCTCCCGCAGCCCCCTCCCGCCCGGCCAGCCCCGAAGAGTTGCCCGGTGGCCGCGGCAGACGGAAGCCGAGGGAGAGCCTCGGCGGCAGCAGGATGGGGGACTCCAAAGTGAAAGTGGCCGTGCGGATCCGGCCCATGAACCGGAGAGGTGAGAGCCGAGCCCGCCCGGGGCCGTGACGGTGGAGGCGGCAGGTGCCTGGCGCGCCCTTTCCTCAGCCGCGGCCGCTGTGTGGGGTCCGTCGGACCCCGCCCCTGCAGTCCGAGTCTAGTCGAGAGAGCGGCCGGCGCGCCCCGAAACCTCTTCCCCCTCGCCCGCCTGTCCTGCTCGGGGACGCCCCTCCCCTCGCCCGCACCGCGTCCCGGGCGCGGCGGGCCCCACGTCCCGGTCCGCTGCCCCTTCCGCCGGCGCGCCTGACCCGCCCCGCCCCGTCGCCCTTTCGCCCTCTCGCCTCCCCTGCACTTGCGGGAGAGCGCTCTGGTCCCTCGCCCCCGTCTCGCTCCCCACCCCCCCCCCGGCCGCTGCCCCTTGCTCCTTCCCGGCTGTGTCCCCCGCTTTCTCCTTGCCAGCTGTCAGAGTGGCCCCCGCCCCTCGGGTCCTCACCCCACCAGCCTGGCTGGGACAGCCAGGGACCCTGAGGCCCCACGTTTCTGGCCCAGTCACCCCAACCCTGAACTTTTGTGGTCCGTGGCAGGAAAAAATGGCAGGGAATTTGGTTTTACTCCTGAGAAAGCACTCAAGTGCAAAAATTCCTCGTCTGCGGTTTTCACTTTATGTACGTTTAGGCAGGACGGTCATAAAGAATTGTGAAGACTTTGACTGAAGTTGGGCGAAAGAGATACCCTTCCACCACCACCCCCCCTTTTTTTGACTGTTGAGATAGTTTTGTTTTTGCTTGCAGTCATATTCGTCATCTCTCAACAATAAATAGTTTAAGTGCCAAGATTCTTGTGAAATTGTATCTTTCAGACATTCTCTCAATTCTGCAGGGAGGGTAGAGAAAGCAGATAAACCGAGTACATTTTAAATCAACTTTAGTTAGACAAATGGAGTGACGAGAACCCCCAACTCGAAGTACCAAGAGGAGGTGGGCTGGGCCTTGACTTTAATGCTTAAGTAGCAGCGTGATTGGGCAAGTAACTTTAAATGAGGTAATATATTTGAAAACACTTTCTATCCGAGGCTGTTATTGAGATCACTTATCCCAGCAGATGACTTTTCAATTGGTAAGACTTAACTAATCAAAATCTTGTATCAGAATCACTTCTAAGATGTTTTTGCAGCTTATATGTTCATAATCAAGTGTTGAATCTGTAGAAATTTTAAGTTGTTTTCTGCTTTTCCTTTTCTTTGCTGTCTTTTGTATATATTGAGATACACAGATCAACCTGTTGGCAGTATGTTTTGTTGGGTTGTCCTTTTGGAAGTTGGTTTATTTCTCTTCTAACTCATCTCTTCTGTTGGAGTTGGTGATTCCTCCTGTCCCTGCTAGGTCAGTTTAAGTCTGTTGTGTGACATAGAAGAGTTCCTCCCTCCTTCTCCCTAAATGAACTTAAACTAGTACATGTTTGGGATCTTCAATCTTTCCTTTGACAAAAATCAACTCGGAAAGTTTTCAGAAGTTTCTGTTCTTAAGTGCTCAGGCATCTTTATTCAAATTTATTACCATCACAATGATTAAAAAATCAGGAAAAAGTAAGCCACATAACATTGTTATCTGGGATTTGATTCTGAAAGTATGGTATCAGCACATTCTTAAAATTGCCTTTTTCACAAAAAACTTGGAAATGTCAGTGCTAAAAAGATGCAGCTAACCAGCCATCACAAAAGACCTATCTCAGATAATTAGATTCCTTCCCTGTTCCCCTCCCCCCATGAATTTCAGTTTTTTGGGGGAAGTGCTATTGTTATAAATTGTCATTTAGTTAGATTGTAATAATTGGCAGGATCAGAGTTTCCAGGGTCACACAGAATAATAAAAATTTAAGCTGTGGAATGGATGTTAGCTGTTCCTTTGGGTGAATTCATTTCAAAATTAAGGTTTGTACATGGATCCATTACTCTATTAATAGAAGTGCTTTATTGTGGTAAACTGTTTCCCCCTTCATTTAGTGCTGTCTCTTACCTAACTTTGTATTTCCTGAATGCATATGGACTTCTTTTTGCTGTGATTACCATGATAATTAAGGTTACTGGTTCTATTTCTATTTCATCATGACGTTGTCATTTACGTAAATCTAGACATAATGGAATACACAGTAGTGGAATTCTAAAGCTAGTGATTTTTTTCCTTTTTTTTTTTTTTTTTAAGATTTCATTTTTAAGTAATCTCCATATCCAGCATGGGGTTTGAACTTAGAACTCCAAGATCAAGAGTCGCATACTCTGCTGACTGAGCCAGCCAGGCTATCCTAAAGCCAGTGATCTTTAAACTGCTACCTGGCATTTGTTTAAAAAGACTAAAATAGAAATGTATTTCCTTTCCAGTAATTTTGAAAAGAATCCCATTACTTTGACTAATAATTACTTCTGGGAAAATTTAGTATATTAAGTAAGTAGTAGTGTCTAATTATAACAAATAGTAAACTTTCAGTCATAATTATTTCTCTTTTAGCATATCAGTTCAGGATGCAACCTCAGAAATCACTCTTCACAAATAAGAATGAGAAGAGAATGGGTTACCAGGCTGATGAAGTTTTGCTGTATAGATTCTAATATTTGTAATCATATTGGCTTCTTTTTGAGGAAAACTTAAATTTGCAAGAAGCTTCTAGCGTACCATTAAGTTCTTCATGTGATTCAGTATCTGTGCTAAGGTGTTAAGGGAGTTCATTGGTTTTCTATTTAACATTTATCATGGAAGTAAGAGTTTCAGTCTTTTTTACTAAATTATGTGTGGGTTAGGGAAACATTGTTACTTCAACATTAAGCATTATGCCCTCGTTTGATAATAGCAAGAATTATAATGGCTAATGAATATGCTTTTGTCAGTAATATTTTTCTTGTTATATATTTTAACATTGCACTAGCAAAATAAAAGGGGAAAAGTCTGCAGCATCTTTCCATTTTAACAATTCAGTCTCATTTTTTTATTTTCATTCTAGTTTGTGTTCACATGCATATGTAATTTTACTTTTAATATTACAACTTCTTTTTGCTGTTCTTCATCTGTAATATGTCCTTAAACAAGCTGAAGGAAAGCTGTAAACTTGATTCGTCAGGAGATCTTGAAGTTCTTGTTGCAGATATTGTTTGGTTTTTCATGCTGTTTTTCAGACTTGGACAACTCACCAGATAACTCCGGTTGTGTTTTTCTATATACTTTAAGGAACACCCATTCATACATTATTAGCCAGTTTAATTACTAAATGAACTGAAAGGTTTACAAGCATTATCAATGGTATTAACTAGATCAGTGACACTCTCCTGTTTAGGAATTTGATGTTTTATAACTTCAGATGGTTTTAAAAATATTTACTATTTACTGAGTGCCTGCCAGATGTCTAGCTTGTGTTAGATATTACAGGATCTTGTTGCCTTTCTGCAAGGGACTTCCCATGGTTAAATATGTGTAAGATTAACTACCAAAATAAATACATTTACATCAAAAGTGTTTGGAAAATACCTTTCCTATCTACCTAGCCTAAGGTAGTGAAACCAAGAATTACATTAGGTATTTAGCTGGAGAGAAAAATAGTGAAATAGTTTATTTCAGTTGTTAGGGAACATGGATAATAAATATATTTCAACAGGTATTTCTCAAGGGATTACTTTGCATTTTATAGTACTTGATACAGTGAAAGGCACAAAGACAGAAAGAAGAAAGTACCGTCTGACAGAAGTCAGTGCTTAAGTAAATCATGGTTGAGAATCTCAGTGGAAAGATTGTTATGTAGATATTAAAAATGATGAAAATCAGCAACTTTTACCAAGGAAGACAGTTTTCTCTGTTAGCAGAAAAAGCAAAATGGAAAACATTATGTGTGACTGTATGGTTGAATCTGCTATTATGATTCTTTTTTTTTTTTTAAAGATTTTATTTATCCATTTGACATACATAGACTACAAGTAGACAGAGAGGCAGGCAGAGAGAGAGGAAGGGAAGCAGGCTCTCCACTGAGCAGAGAGCCCGATGTGGGGCTCGATCCAAGGACCCCGAGGTCACGACCCGAGCCGAAGGCAGAGGTCTAACCCACTGAGCCACCTTGGAGCCCTGCTATTATGATTCTTACTGTGTAAAATGTCAACAGGAATGGGCAAGGGCTAGAAAGAAACATGAAAAAATGGGATTGCTTGTTCCTGTTGGGAGACTCCTATGTCCTGAAAATTCTTAGTGTTGACTGCTATTGTAGTGTTCAGCTTTTTATGGTTCATGCTCATGAGGAAATGGCTCTCCTATGAAAAGATAGGATTAAAAGGTAAACAAACACCTATCGCAGATTGTCAGGTGAGTGATCGGGAAACAGAAATCCAGAAGAGTGGAAGATCTCTGGAAGCCCGGTGATCAGGGAAGGCTTCTCTGGGGAGGGAGAACCTCAGTTGATGTGGAGGGAGGAAGCTTATGATCAGAACGGGTGCATGGTAGCAGATGAGGGGAGAGTGTTGGGTCGTTGGGGAGGAAGTATGGTTTGAGAGCAAAGGCACAGAGACAGGAATGAACCAGGCAAGTTTAGGCGGCAGAGACAGGATAAGCTTGACAGAAAGGAGGGTTCTGTGAGCTTGACTAGCAAAGGATGAGATTAGAAAGGTAGGGTGGAATTTAAGGGAGCCCTGAGTGCTAGCTAGGCCCAGAAGTCAGGGTTAGGGTGGATGGTCCATCTGTTTAGCTCTGTAGAACTTCGCATGGATCTCAGACACTGGCAGAAGGAGGAAGATTGCCTGGTCTTAGAGCAGGATCAAAAACCTTGGTAGATGCCCGATTCAGGGCATAGGTGGGTTACATTTAAGGGTGGTGAAAATGAAGCCATGTGCATAGGAAGAATTAGGCTGATGGAACTTAGATAAGCAGTCGGGACCCAGAAGGCAGGGTAAAACTGAGGAAGTAGGAAGCTGAGAGAATACGCTGGCAGTCTGTGAAGACACAGGTGATCCTTAGGAAATAAAGGGGCTCGGTAGCAAGGAGATTCGAAAACAAGAAGGTGGTTTGGACCCTGAGGTCATTAGTGGTGTCAGAGAGATAACTGATATTGGAGTCGAGGATGGCTGTGGATGGAAATTTCTGACATACTTTCTAAAACAGAAGATCCTTGTTTTCTAGCATCTGCTTGATAGGCTCATGGAGAATGAGACACACATCTATTACAACATTGTTTTGTTTCTACTGTGCACTCAATGACTGAAATTGAGATTTATCCATACAAGGCCAGAGGCTTTTGAAGAAGAGAGTACACATTTATATGATAAAACAAAAATTTGTCTGAGTTGGCTTTTACTTTTACCCCCTCATCTCCACAAAGCAATGACTAATGTCTAACTTTTCCAGTCCTTAAGGTCTGAAGATGGAGAAAACCACTGACAAAACTATTCATTAAGCTGATGAATGGAGATGTTTATTGAGTGGAAATGGATTATTATCGATCTCTCAGCTTGCTGATCAGGTTCCCCTTGTGTTCAACAGAGCACGTTAAAAAAAAAAAAAAACTTGGCAAAGATGAGCAGTGTAATTTATGGGGAATTGTGTGACACTAACTGATCTGTGGGACAGAAATCCATGACTTAATTGGTTCTGGGCTTGAGCTTTCAGGTGCTGTAGATGTCTTTAAAAGATGCTGTTAGCTTATTCAATATGTGTTGATTGAAGAAAAGAACAATAGCTACTTCTTTCTGAGAGCTTTCTGTTTGTGATCTACAGAGTTGAGTACTTTTTCTTCCTCAAACAAAATTTAGAAGGTAGTTTATGGAATTCTCACTTAACAGAATCTCAGAGGGGGTTAAGTAAACTTCTCCAGAATTGCAAGACCTGCTGTGCCATTAAAGCCTGTGCTTTTACTGCTGATTTTGACATGATGGTCTTTAAAGGGACCTTGTATTCTTGAGTTTGCATAATTTTCAAAGGTGTACGGGATACATGAGAGGCAGAAGTCATGATCTTTGACCAAAGGAACTCACTGTCTTGTTAGTAACAAGAGATGCACAGTCAATTACAAGAACATATGTACACAGAGATGCCAGTGCAGTACGAATTAAAGAATGGGAATGAGACTTGAGAATGGTAAGGACTATGCTGGAGACAATGGGCAGGGAGGGAGACATGTTAGGTGAGGTACAAAACACAAGTTGTTGGAATTAATCTGTGTGTTTTTACCCTGCTTGAAGGCTAGTAAGTTAGATAGTTACTGGTCCGTGGGACTTCTGGGTCAGAGGACTTACTCATGGCATGGTAAACAGTGAGAGTAGCTCCCCTTGCTTGCCAATCCACAAGGGTGTGGAGAGTCCAGATGGCTGCTGTTTAAGTAGTAGGTTTGTGTTACTTCTGAGGAACACTCAGCTTGGGGAATCCACAGTTTTAAGTGGTAATAAGCAAACCTGCTCTTTGTCCTAGAGGAAGACCTTGTCCCACAAGGTTGCTGGCTACAAACACAGTCCTGAGAGAGAGTCTGGGTAAAAAGCATCTATTGCCTAGCATTCTAGGCCATATATTGCTATATACCCAGCAAGAATGTGTAAAGGCAGTGGGGAAGCAACTGAAATTTAGGAAATATAGGAAGACTGCAAAGCTTCAAAAAGAAATACAGGAGAAGCAGGTTTTAAGGTGGAAGTGTAGGAAATGATGAGTTTTATTCTTAGACATTCAAGTATTTAGCCTTTATCACATGCTGTGTACTACACCTACAAATATGAATACGATATGTATTCCTGCAAAAAACTCAACATATTTATTGAGTTTTGGATCTCTGAAGTGTAGTTAAGTGGTTGGATCCAGAATGCTGTTGCATATGAGTCAAAATCTAAGGAACTCTAGAGATGTGTGTAGAGTCACACATTTGGGAGTCATTACTGTAGGTAGTAGATAGAATACCAAATTAAAGAGTGTGTGAAGAAGAAGGTGGTCACAGAGGTCAAGAAGAGAGACTAGGAGAAGCAGATAAAAGTAATAGGGAAGCCCAGGGGACATCTGAGTGGCACAGTCAGTTAAGAGGCTGACTCTTGGTTTCAACTCAGGTTGTATCTCAGGGTTGTGAGATCAAGCTTCACGTGGAATGGGCGCAGAGTCTGCTTGAGATTCTCTCTCTTTCTCCCTCTGCCTCTCCCACTTGTTCTGTCTCTCTCAGATAAATAAATAAATACTAAAGAAAAATAAAAGGTAATATGGAAGCCCAGAGAGAAAATGTGTCAAAGAATGAATAGTTGGTAGTCAGATATCACAAGAATGGCATGTAATAACTGTTCAGTGGATTAGGCATCATGGCAGTCAGTGGTAATTTTCAGAATAATTTTGATTGAATGAATGAATTAGTGCTGAGAAATAAGTGGGTTGCCAGTATGGTGGTAGTGAATATACAAGTTTCTTTCAAGAAAATCCATTTAGAAGGGAAGGGTAGAGAGTGGTATCTGGAGTTGTACCTAGGAACAGACCTTTTTAATGAGATGTTTGAGCCTCATTATAGACCAAGGCAATAGAGAAGGAAATTTTTTAAATTTGGGAAGAAGAGGATAATTATATAATGGCAAAGGCCTGGAGTGCATAATTTTCTTGATGAGGTAGATTCTGAGGTTGTTATTTGAGAGTGAGAAGGATTGGTTTGGCTGGGATCTTTGAAGTAATGATTGTTTGGAAATGTAATTGAAGAACTCTAACCATATTTTGTATCTATTGAGGGTAGTGGGATCATTCTTTCTAATTTTTTTGAGATAATAATTCATCAAAAGTGTACAAGTTAGTGGTTTTAGTGTATTTGCAGAGTTGTGCAACCATCACCATTATCCATTTGCAGAACATTTTCATCATTCCACAGAGAGATTCTGTCCCCACTAGCATTCTGTCTACCTCCCTCCCCCAACACACACCCATCCCTCTTCTCTGCCCCTGGCAACCACTGCTCTACTTCTTGACTCTATGGATTCGCCTATCTGGGCATTTCATATAAATGGAATCAAACGATATGTGGACTTTTGTATCTGACTTTCTTCACTTAGTATAATGTATTCAGGTTTTTGGCATGTTGTAGCATGAGTCAGTACTCATTCCTTTTTAAAGTTGAGTAATATTACATGATATGGATATGCTGCATTTGTTTACTCGTTCATTAGTTGATCGGCATTTGGCTTGTTTCCACTTTTTGGCTGTTATGAATAATACTGCTGTGAACATTTGTGTATAACCTTTTGTGTGGATGTATATTTTTATTTCTTTTGAGTGTATATATAAATAGAAGTGGAATTTCTGGGTCATATAAGTAACTCTGAATTTTGAGGAACTGCTAAATTGTTTTCCAACGTGACTGAATCATTTTATGTTCTCACCAACCATGTATGAAAGTTCCAATTTCTCCATGTCCTTGCCAATACTAGCTTTGTCTGTCTTTTTGAATATTGCTATCCTAGTGTGTGTGAAGTAGTATCTCACAGTAGTTTCGATTTTCATTTCTCCAGTATCTAATGATGTTGAACATCTTTTCATGTGTTCATTGGCTATTTGTAGATCTTTGGAGAGATTTCTTTTTTCTTTTTTAATTTATTTTTTATTTTCAGCATAACAGTATTCATTATTTTTGCACCACACCCAGTGCTCCATGCAATCCCTCTATAATGCCCACCACCTGGTACCCTGACCTCCCACCCCCTGCCCCTTCAAAACCCTCAGATTGTTTTTCAGAGTCCATAGTCTCTCATGGTTCACCTCCCCTTCCAATTTCCCCCAACTCCCTTCTCCTCTCTATCTCCCCATGTTCTCCATGCTATTTGTTATGCTTTGGAGAGATTTCTATTCAAACTATCATTTTATTTTATTATTTATTTATTTATTTATTTACTTACTTATTTAAAAAAGTATTTTATTTATTTGCCAGAGAGAGACAGAGAGAGAGAGCAAGTGCACAAGCCGAGGGAGAAGCAGGGTTCCTGCCGAGCAGGGAGCCCAATGCAGGATTTGATCCCAGGACCCCAGGATCATGACCTGAGCCAAAGGCAGATGCTTAACTCACTGAGCCACCCAGGTGTCCCTATTTTTATTTTTTTCAGTAGATTCCACGTTCAGTGTCAAGCCTAGTGCATGACCCTGAGGTCCAGAACTGATCTGAGGGGCACCTGGGTAGCTAAGTTGGTGAAGTGGCTGACTATTCTTTCAGTTCACATCATGATCTCAGGGTCCTGGGATTGAGCCCCCACTGGGCTGGGTGCTCAGCTCAGCTGGGAGTCTATTTGAGGATTCTCTTTCTCTTTCCCTCTCCCTATGCCGCTCCCCCTGCTTGCCATCTCTTTCTCTCAAGTAAATAAATATTTTAAAAATGAAAAAAAAAAAAAAAAGATCTGAGCCGAGATCAAAGTTGCATGCTCAACTGACTTAACCACCCAGGTGCCTCTCAAACTATCATTTTAAAATTTGGGTTGTCTTTTTATTATTGAACTGGTAGAATTATTTATGTTTTTTGAATGCCAAGTCCCTTATCAGAGAACTCTTTTCTTGATTATTGTGAGTTGCCTTTTCATTCTGTTCTTGGTATTTTTTTTTGTTTGTTTGTTCTTGGTGTCTTTTAAAGGACAAAACTTTTTTTTTTCTTTTCTTTTTTTTTTTTTTTTTTGTTTTTAAGATTTTATTTTTAAGTAACCTCTACACTTAATGTGGGTGTCAGACTCACAACCCTGAGATCAGAAGTTACATGCTCCACCAACTAAGCCATCCAGATGCCCTTGCAGCACGAAAGTTTTTCATTTTGATATGGTCCAGTTTATCTTTTGTTGCTTGTGCATTTGAAGTCATATGTAAGGAATCATGACCTAACTCAAGGTTATGTGGATTTATGCCTGTATTTTCTTCTAAGAGTTTTGTAGTTTTAGACTTTGTATTTAAGTCTTCGATCCATTTGGAGTTAAGTTTTGAATGTGATGTGAGGTAGAGGTTCAGTTTCATTCTATTACATGTGAATATCCAGTGGTCCCAGCACCATTTGTTGAAATGACTATACTTTTTCCCCATTGGATTGTCTTGGCACTCTTGTCAAAAATCAATTGACTATTGATTTTGAGTGATTACAGTTAGCTTTTTAGGAATGTGATTGGGAGGTAAAGGGAGGTACATTTATATTTCTGAGTAGTATATTTGGTTTGAAAATTATTAGTAATTTTCTGGAAAATTAGAAAATAGTTATTAAATGGGCAACTCAACTTACTTTATTCACACTGAGAATGATGCATTTCCTCAGATGGAACATGAGTTATGTAAAGGGAGTATCCCAAACCCTGCCCATCTTTCACTATGATGTCATTGAGGAATGAGCCATAGCTGATTTGTGTGTTGAAGGAAGACTTGTTTCAAATTATTGTTCACTTTTACAGGGTGACTAATTTGCTGGCTGAGTAAGCTGAATTGTCAGCTGTTAATATTTTAATATTCCTCTTGAAGAGCTTGACCTAGAAAAGGATCGTGTTTGGGAAGTAATATGGGATCTTTAATGTTAGTGGAGTAAATTTCTTTCTTTTTTCTAAGGACTCATGGATACATCAAAGTATTCATGGTTCTAAGTATGATAGAGGTTCATTAGTCAGGATACTAAACTTATAGGATTACTTAACTTTAAGATCACTCTGGTTTTTTATTGGTTTTTAGACATAGTACTAGTTAAAACCCAATCTCATTATTATAGACTTCCCTAGGAATAAACTGTTGTCCATGTGTTATTTATTAAAATAATGGTGAGCATTTAGTGCTATTTTTTTTATTGTGGTAAAGTATATATAATATAAAATTTATCATCTTAAACCACTTTTAAGTGTACAGTTTAGTGGCATTAACTTGTTATGAAACTAGCACCCCTCTCCACATCTAGAATGTTTTAATCTTGTAAAACTGAAACTCTGTAACCATGAAACTCCTCCATTGCCCGGTAAACCCAGCCCCTGGCATCTACCATCTTACTTTCTATCTCAATGAATATGACTACTCTAGGTACCTCATTTAAGTGGAATCATATAGTATTTGTCTAGCTGTCTCACTTGGCAAAATGTCAAGGGCTCATCCACATTTTAGCAAAATTTCATTCCTTTTTAAGGTTGAATAATATTCCATTGAAGTATACCACATTTTGTTTTTCCATTCATTCATCGATGGACACTTGGATTGTGGCCACTTTTTGGCTGTTGTGAAGACTGCCGTGAACTTGGATATTCTTTAATGTTGATTTTGCAAATGCAGCTCATAGCAGCTAGGTCCTTATCTTTTTAATCTAAGTATTGTTCTAAACTAAGAGGAAGCTGTTTATCTTTTGGATTTTTGGTAGGTGTTTTAAAAATTTTTTTTTTTTGTTTTTTTGGGATGCCTGGGTGGCTCAATTGGTTAAGCATCTGCCTTTGGCTTAGTTCAGGGTCCCAGGGTCCTGGCATCAAGTCCTGTGTTGGGCTTCTTGCTCGGTGGGGAGCCTGCTTCTGCCTCTGTCTGCTGTTCCCCCTGCTTGTGCTTGCTCTCTCTCTCTCTGACAAATAAATAAATATAATCTAAAAATCCTTTTGTTTAGTTTTTAAAATTTAGATTAAATTTAAGGCCTACATTTATTTCTATTATTTAATTACTGCTTGTTTTCTAAGCAGCATAGAACAAGAAGTTTTAAATGGAGGAAGTGTCATAATCAGAATCTTGTCGCAATGTAATTTTTAAATTAATTAATTAATTAAATTTTAAAGATTTTATTTATTTATTTGACAGAGAGAGAGAGAGACAGTGAGAGAGGGAACACAAGCAGGGTGAGTGGAAAAGGGAGAAGCGGGCTTCCTGCCAAGCAGGGAGCCTGATGTTGGGCCAATCCCAGGACCCTGGGATCATGACGTGAGCTGAAGGCAGATGCTTAACGACTGAGCCATCCAGGCGCCCCTGTAGTTTTTGTTTTTTAAAGAATTTATTTTTAAGTAATCTGTACACTGAGCGTGGGGTTCGAACTTACAGTCCTGAGATTAAGAGTTGCATGCTCTACTGACTGAATGAGCCAGGCGCCCCTTTTGCAGTATACTTGAATTCAACCAACTAATATTTAATGGTACTCTAGCTATAGCACTTATATTAAATGTTTCTTGTATATCTGACCCTTAAACTTTTTTCAAATCTCACTGCACTTATTTGCTTGGGTGTGTGTGTCCTAGATGTACTACCCATATTCTAAACAGCCTTGTTTTAATATCTGTCCATCAATCAACAAAATCAGAATGGGAATTTTGTTTGATAAAATGGAGCTACTGAAATGAAGATAGTGTTTATATTTTAAAGGCCACCTTTCATGGGTGGCCTTTAATCTTTAGGACAAAATGAATTTCCATTGAATATATTAGTTATTAGGTGATTCTGTGTATTATATAGGATATTCCCAGGATTGGTTCCTTTATCATGCCTTTTAATGTTTCCAAATTATTGGTTCTATCTAATGAGGTTAGGAGACAGAGAAGGGAGGAGCTGTGAAGAGGATAGGGAAAAAGCATAGAAATAGTGAAGGAAAAGTTTTGGATCCCTTCTCAATTCAAGATCATTTGAAATGAAGACTGATCACTTAGTGAGAAAATATTTGATTTACAGTTTTTCAGGCATGCATTCTAATGTATACTTCTGTATACAGAACTGTATATGCAACTCCTTTGCTTAAACCAAACATTCTTGCAAGACACTAATAACTAACTTTGTGGTGGGTGGTGAGATGGTAGATTCTGAGTCACACAGTGCAATTTCCGGAGAATCGATAATACATTTGTGTATAATACAGATTTGACTGTAAGGGGCCAGGCAATACAATGTGGTCAGAAACCATTAAGGAGTAGTATTAACAGAGTATTATGATTGCGAACTTTCTTGAGCTGTGGGCCTATAGACTTTAGTGCTAGTTGATCAGAGTAGAACATGTGCTGCTTTGGGATTAGTCTTCTACACCTAGGCAAAACATAGCTCAGTAGTTTTCCTTTCAGTTTTTTTTTTTCCCCTGAAAAATGTATTGGCTAAAAGAAAGACTGCTTAGTTTTTTGTACTTCTAGAGTGTATCTTTGAGAACAATTGTAGAAAAACCAATATAAGAAAAGTTGTGGCAGGTACAGGGAGGGAAATTTTAAATTTTGCTTTTTGGTATTTGTCTCAGTTATGTAAGTTAAGATGAAAAAAAGAAATGACCTTTCCTGGCAATGGAAATACTCTTGAGTTATAATGAATATGACATTGACATTTGGCCAAGGCTCTTTGGGAAATACAAAATAGCTCCAGTATAGTGCAGCTCCTTTCCTTAGAGCTTATCTTTTGGTAATGGGGATAAGGCAAACAGTTTCATACTTCAGGTCAGAAAAATATAAGAGTATAAAAATATGAGGGGTGCCTGAGTGGCCCAATTAGTTGAGCATCCTACTCTTGCTTTTGGCTCACGTCATGATATCAGGGTCATGAGATCAAGCCCAACATGGGGCTCTGTGCTAATCGTGGAGTCTTCTTGAGATTGTCTTTTTCCCTCTCCCTCTGCCCACCCCTGCTCACACTCTCTCTCCCTAATAAATCTTAAAAATATATATAAAAATATGAAAACATAAATATGCTACAACCTATACTTTTTAAAAAATAACTTTATTGAAAAAGAAAAAAAACAGCTTTATTGAGATACAATTCACATATAATACAATTCAGCCATTTCAGTGGTTTTTATCATGCTCACATAATTGTGCAGTTATCAGCAATCAATTTTAGTACGTCTTCATACCCCAAAAGAAAACTATACCCATGTAACCACATGGTGACTATAGTTAGTGATATTGTATTGCATATTTGAAGGTTGCTAAGAGAGTAGATCTTTAAAGTTCTCATAATGGAAACATTTTTTTGTAATTATATATGGTGACAGATGTTAATTAGCCTTATGTGGTGAGCATTTTGCAATATATACAAATAGGGAATCATGTTGTATACCTGAAACTCATAATATTGTATGTCAGTTATACCTCAGTTAAAAATAAACAAAACACCATACCCATTAGCAGTTACTCCCCAGCCATAGGCAGTAACTAGTCTATTTTCTGTCTCTGTTTGCATATTCTGGACATTTCAAATGAATAGAATCATATAACGTGGTATTTTGTAACTGGTTTCTTTGACTTCACACAAGCTTTGTTCATGTTGTAGTATGTATCAGTACCTTATTCCTTTAAATTGTGAAATAGTGTTCCATTTTATGGATGTACTAAATTTATTCATTCATTAGTTGATAGACATTTATCCATTCATTAGTTGATAGACATTTGAATTGTTCCATTTTTTTGGCTGTTATGAATAGCCCAATACTAGCATTATGAACATTTATGTACAAACTTTTATGTGGATCTAGTTCTAATAATATATATATAATATAATATAATAAATATAATATAATACAATACAATATATTTCTTAGATAATATATACCTAGGAGTGGAATTGACAGGTCATATGCCAGCTTTCTGTTTAACCTTTTGAGGAACTGCTAGGCTGTTTTGCAAAGTAACTACACCATTTACATTCCCATCAATAATGTATGAAGGTTCCAATCTCTCCACATCCTCCCTAACACTTGTTATTATCTGTCTTTTTGACAGTAGTTATGCCTGTGGGTGTGAAGTTGTATCTTACTGTATTTCTAATTTACATTTCCCAATGTGTAATGATTTTGAGCATCTCTTTGCTTATTGGCCATTTTTGTATCTTTTTTTGGAGAGATACGTACTCAGATCCATTGCCCATTTAAAAATTGGATTGTCTTTTTATTACTGAGTTGTAAGAATTCTTGATGTTTCCTGATACAAGTCCCTTATTAGATACATAATTTACAAATTATTTACAGATTTGTTTGATTCTGTGGATTGTCATTTTACTCTCTTGACAGCGTCCTTTGAAGTACAAGAGTTTTTTGTTTTGATGCTGTCCAATTTATCTATTTTTTATTGTTTTTTTTTTTAAAGGTTCTTATTTATTTATTTGACAGAGAGAGAGAGAGAGAGAGAGATCACAAGCAGGCAAAGAGGCAGAGAGAGAGGGGGAAGCAGACTCTCTGCTGATCAAAGAGCCCGATGTGGGGCTCGATCCCAGGACCCTGAGATCATGACCCAAGCCAAAGGCTGAGGCTTAACCCACTGAGCCACCCAGGTGCCCCTATTTTTTTTTTTTTATTGTTGCTTGAGCTTTTAGTGTCTGAGAAATCATTACCTAAGCCAGCATCATGTGAGTTTACCCTTATGTTTTCTTCTAAGAGTTTTATAGTTTTAGCTCTTACACATTTATGTCTGTGATCTTTTGGAATTAATTTTTATGTATGGTGTTCATTCTCTTTGCATGTGGATATCCACTTGTCCCACCACCCTTTTCTGAGAAGACTGTAATTTTCACACTGGATTGTCTTGTCAAAATCTTTGGCCATAAATGTGACAGTATCTTTCAGGATTGTCTGTGTCCTATATGCCTGTCCTTCTATCCTTATAATAGTATAGCACCATCTTGATTATGTAGCTTTGTGGTTAAGTTTGACATTAGTGAGTGTGGTCTTTCTACGTTGTTCTTTTTTATTTTTATTTTTTTATTTTTTTAAAGATTTTTATTTATTTATTTGACAGATCACAAGTAGACAGAGAGGCAGGCAGAGAGAGAGGAGTAAGCAGGCTCCTCACTGAGCAGAGAGCCCGATGCGGGGCTCGATCCCAGGACCCTGGGATCATGACCTGAGCCAAAGGCAGAGGCTTTAACCCACTGAGCCACCCAGGTGCCCCATACTTTGTTCTTTTTAAAGAACATTTGGCTGTTCTGGGTCTCATGCATTTCTGTACATATTTAGGATCAGCTTGGTTAAAAAAAAAGAAAAGAAAAGGTTACCATGGGATTTTGATAGGGATTACCTTGAATCTTGTAGACCAATTTGGATGTATTGCCATCTTAATAGTATTAAGTCTTTCAGTTCATGAATGTAAAATAACTTTCCATTTATTTAAATGTTGAATTTCTTTCAATAGTGTTTTGGAATTTTCATTATACAAATCTTGTACTTCTTTTAAATTTATTTCGAAGTAGCTAAGTCTTTTTAATGCTATTATAATTGTTTTCTTAACTCCATTTCTGGGTTTTTTATTGCTGGTGTATAGAAGTACAATTGATTAGTGTATGCTGGTCTTATATCCTACAATTTTGCAAGACTTGTTTATTCTAGTAGTTTTTAAATGAATTCCTTAGGATTTTCTATGTACAAGATGATATTGTAAATGGAGATAGTTTTACTTCATTCTTTTCAATCTGGGTCCTTTTTATTTATCTTGCCTAACTGCCCTGACCAGAACTTCTAGAACAATGTTGAATAGAAACTGTAGCCATAGAACTTCCTTGTCTTATTCCTAATGTTCCAGGGTAAGCCTCTAAGGTAAACCACTAAGCATGACATTGGCTGTAGGTTTTTGTGAATGTCCTTTATCAGGTTGAGAAGTTCCCTTTTATTCCTAGTTTGTTGAGTGTTTTTATCGTGAAGGAGTATTGTGTTTTTCTCAAATGATTTTTCTGAAATAAATAACTTTAAAAATAACCATTTTCTCTGTTTCTTTTTTCTCTACAGAAATTGACTTGCATACCAAATGTGTGGTGGATGTAGATGCAAACAAGGTTATACTTAGTCCTGTAAATACTAATCTTTCCAAAGGAGATGCCCGGTAAGTTAAGAAACAGTATTATGTTCAATGGATTTCTGAATGACTGAAAACCATAATGGCTACTAAGCTGAGTTCAGCTTAGGAGATAACAAATGCTTCATTACTGTGTAGAGACTTAGCTGTCGAGTAAAAGAGGTGATGTCTGTAATATGGAATGACTAAGTGCCAGAACAAGTGTTGTAGATAGCAATTGTATCAGAAGCTCAGAGGAGAGAGCTTTAGGTTAGAAGGTGGAGTAACTGAGGAAGCCTTCTTGAAGGAGACAGTACCAGCTAGAAGATTATTAGTAAGATGTAGATGAAAAAAGTAGGGTAGAAGAGAAGACCTTTAGGTTGTTTCTACTTCTGCCGCTTCGAATCCTGTTAGAGCCCATTTCAGGTGCTCTTTCCTCCTCAGGGCATTCCTCCATTTTCAGGATTCCCTTCCTCTAAATCCCCTGTAAACTGTGGTCTGTTTTACTTAACTGAATTATTATGCATTGTATTGGATTTGCTGCTTGTGGCTCTAAAGTGGATTTTTAAGGTCTTGGAGGGAAAAACCTCTCTGTCAGGGGTTGAAGATGAATCACTTCTGGATTTGGATGATAATATGAACAAAAGGAAGGGCCAGAAAGTGTAAAAAAAGCGAATTTGGGGAAGAAACTAGAGATTCATTTGTTTTTTCTCAGCAAGCACAGGGGAGTTAATTTAATCAAACAGGCTAGGTTCAGATTACAGAAGACCTTGAAAGCCGATAAGGGAATTTGACCTATATTTTTATGGTAAGATGTCATCTTTGACATCTTAACATGGTTAAGGGAGTGGATTAGGAAAAGTCAGTTGGCTGTGTAGAGAGAATGGTTGCAACTGGGGAAAGACTGGCTTTTTATAGAGATCAGCTTGATTTCAGAGATGTTTTTCTACTGACCCTGGAAGTAAATTATACAAATTAGAGAGACAGTACCTTCATGGTGCTTTGCATGAAGTAGATACTTAAACTTGTAGAGACAATGTTGTGCATGGAAATACATACAGAAGGCACTCCATAAATGTTGTTTCAGGTTGAGTCATTGAGTTGAAAGGGCATTACAGACCTGGAGTCAGAAAATCTTAAATCAAACCCTTACTTAACTATGTTGTTTTTAAGTAGTAGTATCTAAACAAGTAGCTAGTTATTTTTAACTTTTTTGAGTCTTATCTGTATGGTATATGCCTTACCAATCTCAAAGAAGTGTTTTCTGAAGATCAAATGATTGCTAAAATGTTTTGTAAAGTGCTCTGTAATTGTTTGATCTTACCGTCTTTGATGTAGGGCTGCTTCATAAGTGTCACTAGGTTATGGGTACTATCAGATATGAAGTTATTAGAGTGTAAAGGGTATAGATGTGTCAAAAATGATGCTAGGATTTTGAGCTTGCTGATTGATCTATTGTTCTGAGTATTAAATGAAATTACTAATAGTAGAGGCTGTTTATTGCTCTTGGAATTTTAATTCTGGAGATTGTTGCTTTATTTGGAAGTGGGTTACCTCTGAAAAACTTGGAGGCAATATCCTTTGGTAGGATGATTGTAGGCTTTACCTGTAGGCTGACTTGGATTCAAATTCTGGCTTTGCCACTTGGTAGTGTGGTTACCTACCTGTGTTCCTTATTTTATTTTTTTTTTTTTTTAAAGATTTTATTTATTTATTTGACAGAGAGAGATCACAAGTAGGCAGAGAGACAGGCAGAGAGAGAGAGGAGGAAGCAGGCTCCCTGCCGAGCAGAGAGCCCGATGCGGGACTCGATCCCAGGACCCTGAGATCATGACCTGAGCCGAAGGCAGCGGCTTAACCCACTGAGCCACCCAGGTGCCCCCCTGTGTTCCTTATTTATAAAGTGTTTCAGTTTTCTAAGTTTTATATTGATGCATAACCAGTTATCTTTAGAAGCTTAATGGCTTAAGGCAATAGTGATCATTTATTATCTCATGGTCTCTGTGGGCCCGGAATTCAGACAGGGATGGCTTATCTCTGCCTCATGCTGTCTGGGGCATAGCTGGAAGACTTGAAGGTAGGGGATTGGAATCATCTGGAGAAGGGTGGGTCACCCAGATCTGGTGGTTGATGCTGCCTGTTGGCTGGAGGTGTAGCTGAGGCAGTAGGCAGAATACCTGCTCACCATCTGGCAGGTTCCAAGGGCAGGTGTCTTGAGAGAGCGAGAAAGCCGGGTGAAAGTAGCATTGCCTTTTATGTCCTAACCTTGGGAGTCACCAGTCACCCAGTATCTTCTTGTCATCTTTTCTTACTCAAGGCTGATCTAAAGCTCTAAACAATTTCCAGAAGAGAAAATATAGGCTCATCTGTAATGGAGGAGCATCAGTGTCACATAAGAAAAGCCTTTAGGATGGGATATGTGTTATTGTGGCTGCCCTGGGAAAATACGGTCTGCCACAAGTGTGTGATAGTATCTACCTGATAAAGTTGTTGTGAGAATAAAATGACAACGTGAAAGCTGAAAAATATATTTTCTTTCCTTTTGAGGTCTTTAAATCTCAGGGGTCTGTGAAAGAATTAAATAGCTGTTCTGGTTCTATAGAGTATCTTGGATAGCTCTTTTTTCCATATGCTGCAGATACAAATTGAATATCATTCAGTGCTGTACAGGGTTGGATAAAAAACTTTAAAAAATGACAACTTCCAATAAGGTTGGTATGTTTTGGGTTTTTATGAAGTAAAGTTAAGCACAGATTTTTAAAAAACAGCTTTTATAGAGTGAAGTGTATTTAGCTTGATGAATTTTCATAAGTTGAACATAACTCCTATAAGTGGCACCCAGATAAAAACCAAGAACATTGCTGGGCTACTTGCCTGGCTCATTTGGAAGAGCATGTGACTCTTGATCTCTGGGTTGTGAGTTCAAGCCCCACATTGGGTGTAGAGGTTACTAAAAAATATAGACATAAAAAAAAGAACATTGTTAGTATAATAAAAGATTGCCTTTTGAGAAGTGCTTTTTCTTTTAATATGCTATCAAGGTGAAAAGAGAAAATAGAAATTTTGGAATGTAGCGGTCCAGTGGTACAGGTTGGCTTCATTAAATGTGAAGAAAAATCGGAAGAAAACATAAATTAAAACTATTTTATGTGATATGAGGTTCATTATAGTCTAGTTTGTAGAATGACTAATCCATAAAACAAGTTATGTTTTATAGGAGCTATATAACGAGAGAGTTAAGAATTTAGAGTTAACATGTAAGTGATTTGAGACATTTTAAATTAGTAGTCAGAGGACGCCTGGGTGGCTCAGTTGGTTAAGCGGCTGCCTTCAGCTCAGGTCATGATCCCGGTAACCTGGGATCGAGTCCCACATCGGGCTCCTTGCTCGGCAGGGAGCCTCCTTCGCCCTCTGCCTCTGCCTGCCACTCTGCCTGTGCTCGCTCGCTCTCTCTCTCTCTCTGACTAATAAATAAATAAAGTCTTAAAAAAAATAAATTAGTAGTCAGAAAAGCTAAAATTAATATTTTTTCTTTAAAAGCTATAAAATCCATGCTTCTAGAATAGTATCCAATTTTATTAATCTAAAACCGTGACTAATTTTATATGTGTACTTACAACTCAAGTTAGTATACTTTGAAAGTGGACATATGTACATTTTAAAATAATGGTTTATATATTTTTCTGATTAATTTTGTATTAATTTCTGATAGTTTCATGATTTGATGTTTGTGCTTATTAATACCCATAGAAGCCATGGTTAAATGAGTGGGTAAACCATTTCTAGTTTAATAGCTTAATCGGGGCGCCTGGGTGGCTCAGTGGGTTAAGCCGCTGCCTTCAGCTCAGGTCGTGATCTCAGGGTCCTGGGATCGAGTCCCACATTGGGCTCTCTGATCAGCAGGGAGCCTGCTTCCCTTCCTCTCTCTCTCTCTGCCTGTCTCTCTGCCTACTTGTGATCTCTCTCTCTCTCTCTCTCTCTCTCAAATAAATAAATAAATCTTTGAAAAAAAATAGCTTAATCATGAGAATTTGGGAAACATTTCTTGCTCTGCTATATATGGAATTCCAAAACTGTTCTGAAAAATAAGATGCTTAAAAATCAGAAAACTGGTAACACAAGGCTAAGAGATTAAGAATCCTGACTTTGGAGCCAGAAATCCTGGATTGAATATCACTTTTAACACTTAACCATGTATGCTATGGAGCAGGTTACTTAATTATCCTCTGCCTCAGTTTATTCATTGGTAAAGAGGAGATAGGTTATGACAATTAAAACAAGTTAAAATATATAAAATGGCAGTGCCTGGTATACAATAAACCTTATATAAATGTTAGTTATTACTTTAAATATTACTGTTAGAAATGGGTTGTATTTGTGATGTTTGGTGAGCTGTAATATACTTTCATAAAGGAAGTAAAATTTTTTAAATCAAAATACATTCAGTTCAATACTAGAGTGTGCATACTTACCAAATAATTATCTGGTTCTAGGGGTGCCTGGGTGGCTCAGTTGTTTGGATGTCCGACTCTTGATTTCTTCGTAACTGTTGCTAGTTTCAGGATCATGAGATTGAGCCCACTGTTGGGCTCTGCGTGAGTTCAGAACCTGCTTAAGATTCTCTCCCTCTCCCTCAGCCCCTCTTCCCCAACCCCCACCCCACATGTCCTCTCTCAAAAATTAAAAAAAAAAATTAAAAAATAAGAAAAATTAGTTCTGTAAAAATTTCAGCTTTACAAAGTGAAAAACTTAATTTTATGTTTGCCTCAAGTTGATGGGGGCTCTTAAGGAATAACGTGCCATGTGTTAGAGAGCTATGACCCCTAATTTGATGTTTATAGTTAATAAAATATCAACTGACTTGGGAAACCAGGTCAAAACATTGATTTAGCGTATGGTGAGAACAAAGGGACATTTTATAAAATAGGGAAAAGATTAAGGACAAAGTCTTTCTATTTTAAGAAACTCTGGTCAAATGCTTCAGACTGATAGACTTGCATCCACCAGATCCATCTTTTTCTTACGTGTGGAGTACTAGCTATACACTCCTAGGTTTACTGTATTTTTCCTTCTGTTGCACCACACCGCTTAGACTAAGTCTTAGACTTAGTCTTTTTTTTTTTTTTAAAGATTTTATTTATTTATTTGACAGAGAGAGATCACAAGTAGGCAGAGAGGCAGGCAGAGAGAGAGAGAGAGGAGGAAGCAGGCTCCCTGCTGAGCGGAGAGCCTGATGCGGGGCTCGATCCCAGGATCCTGAGATCATGACCTGAGCCGAAGGCAGCGGCTTAACCCACTGAGCCACCCAGGCGCCCCTAGACTTAGTCTTTTTGAAATTACTTTTTTGCCCTGCATCAGTTTAGTTTTTCAGACTGGTCCTTGGGATTTTTTAGATCTTCATCAGCGACATGTTTACAAATTATCTTTTAGGGCTAAGAAATGACCAATTCATTATCTATTGTAGTAGATTTTTGCAAGTGTAATTCTCAACATTGGAATCTTTGCATTTAGGAGCACTTTAAGTCCCTTTTGTAACTAGTTATAAGTAATACCATGGTATAGAACAGCGCCCCCCTTTTTAAAGTTTATTTATATAAGTAATCTCCGCACCCAGGGTGGAGCTTGAACTCACAACTCCAAGATCAAGAGTCGTACACTCTTGCGACTGAGCCAGCCAGGTGTCCCTAGAACAGTCCCCTTTTAAATAGCTGAGTAAATATTTAAGCCTTATTTTTTTTGAATTAAAACAAACTCTTAAAACTTGTTAAACTTTTAACCTGTAATAAATGTTAATGTTAGTTAGCCTGTCACCATCATAAGGCAAAATAGTTTCTTAGGCTAACGTTTCTCTTCTGCCTTTTGCCTTATTCCCTCCCTCTTCTGCCCACAAAACAGGCCTTTCCCTCTAACTCTGGCTCAAGTTAATTGAAATCCTAATATATATATATATTTTTTTTAATACTAATATTGTTTTAAAAGGAAGTAAGGTGTGATTTCCTGCGGAGAGTGGCAGCTCCCATTTTATGAAGCAGTTGTTTTATTAAAGTTATATATAGGTGAATTTGGAAATGGGAATGCATTTTCCCGTAGGAACTGATAGTTATTTCTATTAAAAATGGTGTTCTATTAAAAAAGTGACTAGTTTGGCTCACAACTCATGGAATCACACCTTTTATATTTTAGTATGAAGCGGAGGTGCTTCATGGTCACTTCCCATTTTGTCACATGTGATTATATTTATTTATAAAAGATTTTATTTGTTTATTTTTTTAGGGAGAGCGAGAGAGGGAGCCAGTGAGCCAAGGGAAGGACAAAGGGAGAGGGAGAGAATCCCAGGCAGACTCCTTTGTGAGCATGGAGCCCATTGGTTGTGGGGCCAATCTCAGGACCCTGAGACCATGGCCTGAGCTGAAACCAGGAGTTGGATGCTTAACTGCCTGAGCCACCCAGGCACCCCTCCCACATGTAATTTTAAAAAAGATGTGTTTCAAGAGTAGAGATTGAATAAAATTCACAATTTTTCTTCCTTATCAAGGACATCCTGAAGTGAGAAAAGACTTTTTCCTTTTTTGGCTCTGGGTGTGTGGCAGTGAAGATGTAATGACCACTAGTAACCAGTAGACTTTGGTGTCACTGTGCCAAAAGTGCCAGTTCTTTTAGCCGCCATTGTTTTTGCATCATGAGGGCTAGTATCAGCATAGTGAAAAAGGCAAATATCAGTATTATTCTGAAAGTAGTTGTTACCTCAAGAACCATGTTGTCTTACCACACAACAATTTAAAAATCAGATTTAGGCATTAAATCACAGACTCTAAGAACTGGATTGATGCCTTTGGTGTATTTATTTTTAAATTACTTTATTGAAATGTAAAAAATATGCTATATAATTCATCTCCTTTGAAGTGAACAGTTCAGTGGTTTTTATTATATTTAGAGTTGTACAGCCAGCATCATGATCCAATTTTATGACATTTTAATCATTCTGTTACTCAACTTTCTGTCTCCATAGATTTGTGATTTGCCAATTTTGACATTTCTTATAAATGAAATAATACAGCACATGGTCTTCTGTGATTGGTTTCTTTTACTTAGCATAATGTGTTTGGGGTTTATCCAAGTCGCATTTATCAGTACTACATTTTTTTTATGGTGGAATAATATTTCGTTGTATTCCGTTTGGTTTATCCATTCATCAGCTGATGGATATTTGGTTTTTTTTTTCCACATTTTGGCTATTATGAGTAATGCCGCTGTGAACATTTGTGTTGGTCTTTGTGTGGACATATGTTTTCATTTCTCTTAGGTAGATATCTTGAAGTGGAATTGCTGGATCATATAGTAACTCCATGCTTAACATTTTGAGGAGCTGCCAGACTTTCCCAAGGCAGCTGCACCATTTTACATTCCCACCAGCAGTGTATGCAGATTCCAATTTCTTAAGGTTTTAAGGAACTCTTCATGTACTGAAAAGGAAAAAATGTTGGTGACTCTGGCTAATTGGAGAGTGCATACTCTGCCCGAAGGCATTCAAATTACAGCTAAAAAGCAAAACAAAACATTGTGCTGTCCAAACAAAACAAGTCTTGGCTAGGTTCACCCCTTGGCTGCTAATTTGGAACCCCAGGTTCTAATATACTTTTCTACTGAGCCATACTTCTTGACAGGTTTTTAAAAATCAAGCATATTTTAAAAAATAATAGTATGTAAGGGGGTTTAAAGAATAAAACACTTTTATGTTTTAACCTAAACATTTTTAATACTTTTTTTTTTTTAAGATTTATTTATTTATTTATTTGACAGAATGAGAGAGAGGGAGAGCATGAGAGGAGAGAGGGTCAGGGGGAGAAGCAGATACCCTGCTGAGCAGGGATCCTGATGCAGGACTCGATCCTGGGACTCCAGGATCATGACCTGAGCTGAAGGCAGTCGCTTAACCAACTGAGCCACCCAGGAGCTCTGAAGTTGTTTTTTTATCTCTTTCTTGTATTTCTTTATATTTTCAATATATTTTGATATATAAATATATATATTTATTTGTAAATTGTTTGCATACCACTATGTGTAAGCAAAGTGAATTTTTTCTAGTAAAAGGTCAATTATGTGACTCAAAGATTGACTGCTTATACGGATTAAGGCCTGATATTTATTAATTAATTTATTTAAAACATAGACAGGACCTGTGAGCAAGAAAAGCTGCCTAATGCCTGATTCTTAAAAGCTAAAGAAAAAAAAGTGTGAGTTCATCTTGGGGAGGAAAGCTAAATGTTGGTATTTTACCAAATATTCTGTTCCTTCTTTCTTCTTTCTGAAAAAACCAACCCAAAACAAAAGCTTTTCTCTCCTCATCCGTTGTTTGTTGTGACTTCCCAGCAAGAGAAGCAGTGAAATTGTTTTAGTGTCCTTCCAACTCTTTGAGGAGACTATGGATCACTGAGCTGTGTGCACTGAGAGGTGCTGCTTTAAACACCAGAACTGAAACCCAAAAGGGAAGGAAATTCTCAGGAAAAATTGCATTGTTTCGTCCCTAGATCCGTTAATCCACTTTCCTCTTTAGTTCTGTGTTTTCTGTCATTTGTGAGTGTGTGTGTGTGTGTGTGTGTGTGTGTGTAACAGGATAAGAGTTAATACACTGACTTGGGAGTCTCTCTTATAATTCTTTTTTACCCTGCCCCACCAAGTGTAAGATTTGAAGGTGAGAGTTTTCTGAAGGAGAAAACATTTGAGAGTTGGACTTAAGACCTTAATTAATCTGAACACTGATTTCTTTGGTATTATGTGAGATGGCCTGTTCTTTAGTACATGTAGGAAAGTCTCTTCAACATGGATGGAACTAGCCATAAATGGCACAGATATGCAGAGTTTTTCTGTTTTATAGTAAAGCTGTGGTGCTTCCCTCTTTTTTCCATATGATCATGTTTAACCTGAAGTTTAATTGATACATATGAAGATGATAGCTGCCAGTGTAGTGAGAATATCTGAGATGTTGATCTCAATCAGTACTGGTAAGGTCATTAAAGTTCTTTTTATTCCTTCTTATTTTATACTAGACATCAGGTTCGTCAAGTCATTAGTAACTAACATGAGCAAAGCACACTCAGGCCCTTCTTTGGAGGTTCGTACTACTCTGATCCTGGTAGAAGAATGAGTATATGCAGATATATTCAAATATGCAGAGTATAGTGAGGCTGACACATGCACATACATTTCTCTTGCAGATGTACTGAGTAATGCTGCCTAGGAGAGGGCCTAATGCCGCTAACTGCTTTGAAATATCCGAAGTCATTTTCAGAGTAATTCCTTGTTAGTGGAAGGCATCATTAGGTCATATTAGATAATGACTTTTAAAATTTCTCTACTGCTATATGGTTACTAATTTAAGTAAAGATTTTAATTGAAGGAAGTCATGCAAAATGTAATTATGGTATGTACAATAGACCTGTTTGTTCTCTCTGCTGTGAAATGACTTGAGTGAGGCTAATAATTCTGCCCAAATAAAATTTACTCCTCTGGAGAACAGTATGTGGTATGTTTTAATTTCATAAGGAGGCTCTTCCTTGGGGGAGCCTGTCTACCCTGATTATGTCAGACTAAAGAGGGGGAAGCATTGTTTAGTGTACTCAGAAATTTTAGATGATTTCGCCCCCTTAAAAAATACAATGATCGGGGCGCCTGGGTGGCTCAGAGGGTTAAGCCGCTGCCTTCGGCTCAGGTCATGATCTCGGGGTCCTGGGATCGAGTCCCACGTCGGACTCTCTGCTCGGCGGGGAGCCTGCTTCCTCCTTTCTCTCTCTGCCTGCCTCTATGCCTACTTGTGATCTCTCTCTGTCAAATAAATAAAATCTTTAAAAAAAAAAATACAATGACCATTGAGTGTATAAATCTTGTACTACTTTTGAATATAGTTGTGAAAGTGAATCACAGAAACTCTTAAAAGCTAAAAAGATAATAAAGATTGTATTCATGTCTTTGCATGGTTAATAGTAGTAAATAATCAAATAACAATAAATGTGTGTTTTTTCACGTTTACCAACAAAGGCTACTAGAGTGCCAAAATGAACTGTGTGATAGTTTGTTAGTAAACCTGTCTGAACGAAAATTAGATTATTATAGTAGAGTTGGTGATATTTTAGCGTTGTCATGGCTATATCAGTATTATCTCATTCTTTTATTGGTACAGCAATATGAAGAAATAAACTTTTTTCTTTAAATACCAGAATAGAGAGTGTCTGTCACTGAGCCCGAAATACTACTTGTTTACTGACATTTGATACAATGAGGACTCAGAGTTACTGGGCATGATTAGTTACTAGATTGTTATTTATTTTTTTATTTTAAGATTTTATCTGTTTATTTGACAAGAGAGAGAGAGAGATCACAAGTAGGCAGAAAGGCTGGCAGAGGGGGAGCGGGAGGAAGGCTCCCTGCTGGGCAGAGAGCCTAATGCGGGGTCTCGGTCCCAGACCCTGGGATCATGACCCGAGCCGAGGGCAGAGGCTTAACCCACTGAGCCACCCAGGTGCCCCTAGATTAAGTTATGGTTAATAGGAGGGGAGCCTGGGTAGTTTGGCTGGTTAAGCATCTCCCTTTGGCTCAGGTCATGATCCCAGGGTCCTGGGATTGATTTCTGTGTTGGGCACCTTGCTCAGTCTGCTATTTCCTTTCCCATATGTGGCTCCCCTACTCTTGCTCATGCTCCCCCTCTCTCTTCCTTTCTCCCTCTCTCACCCTCTTACCTCTCGGTCTCTCAGATAAATGAAACCTTTTTTTAAAAAACTTATGGTAATAGGAATTGAATGTTTTGAATTTACCCAGAATTCTGGATTCAGCATAAAATTATGAGATAATTTATGGTATATTGGGTATCTAACTTCAAATAAAGTTTAGGTAAAACTATCAAGTTGTACCTATTGAGGTGTTTAAAATTGTTTTTTTGTTTGGCAGTGCTTTTTTTTTTTTTAAGGGTTCTTTGTCTCAATATCTAGTGTAGGAGTTGTTGCTAATATAAACTAGATATTGTGTAAGAATCTAGACTTCTCTTTTAAAGAGAAGGTAGCAGTGCTCCCTGAGGAAGTGTCACATGAGAGACCACTCTAACTCCCAAAATTGCTGTATCACAATACCTTAGGAATCTTTATTATCCATTCAGTAGTTGAACATAAGCTCTTTGGCAGGTATCAAGCTAAGAATTAGGATAATCTTTATTAATCCTTAGTTCCATTACATTGTGGTCAAATTATTTTTAGCACAGAATGTCTGTAAATATACTAGTAGAACAAAAAACAAAGCAAAACAGAAAACTGAAGAGTAGAGAAGTTGAATTAGTCTCTTACGGACTTTGTAAGGTTAGATTTTTGCAGAGTCAGATTTGAAATGATTCTATTGTGTACTTTTGAGCATTGTGCATTTTTTTAATGAGAGTGATATTTAGCTAACATGAAAAATGATTTCTTTTGCAAATTAGTAGCTTAGGGTTTTGGAGCCCTTTTTCCTTCTTCCTAAGTTTGTTAAAAGAGTGTCTTCTATGATGGTGAATTTTACTTTTGCTTTACTTTGATCAGATCTCATTTATATGTATTTATAATTAAATAAAGACCTCAATGGATTGGGTCCTAATTAAGAGCAGTGATGAATTTTTATCTTCCTGTTTTGGCCTATATATGAAACAAGTCAATTATCTTTTGTTTTACAATTAATTCTGTTTACAGAAATAGAATTTACATAAAGATCATTGAATAAGTAAAAATTGCATTTGCCATTTAATTTTTAAAAACTGTGTTATCAGGGTGCCTGGATGGCTCAATCAGTTAGGTGTCTGCCTTCAGCTCAGGTCATGGTCTTAGGGTTCTGGGATCGAGCCCCATCAGGCTCCCTGCTTAGTGGGGTATCTGCTTCTCTGTATGCCCCCCAACTTGTGTGCACACACATTCTCTCTCTTTCAAATAAATAAAATTTTTTTAAAAACCAACCTTTTTGTTATGGAGATTTTATTTTTAATTTTTTAAAAAAATATTTTCTTTATTTGTCAGAGAGAAAGAAGGAGAGAGCACGGCAGAGGGAGGAGCGTTAGAGGGAGAAGTAGGTTCCCTGCCGAGCGAGGAGGCAGATGTGGGACTCGATCCCAGGACTCTGGGATCATGACCTGAGCTGAAGGCAAATGCGTAACTGGCTAAGCCACCCAGGCGTCCCTATTATAGAGTTTTTTTTTAAAACATACATCAAAGTAGACAGGATATAGTATAACAAACCCTTATGTACCTGTCACTCAGTTTCCGAAACTGTTAACCCATGGGTAATATGGTCGTAACCACATCTTCAACTCTTTCCTCTTTCCTTTTTTCCTATATTAGTTTGAAGTAAATCTGATTTTAACCACAGATATTTTAATGTATCTTTTACAATTTTTTAACAATTGCTTCAACACCATTAGTACACCTAGAAAATTAACAATAGTTATGTAAAGCATCAAATTTTCAGTGTTTACATGTCTAATTATCTGATAAAGTTTTTTCCCATATAGTTTGTTTTGAATAGCATATAAATACGGTCTCTACATTGCAATTGGATTATTTATCTTTTGATTTGTTGCTCCCTCAGTTGTTGAAGAAATTCAGTCACTTGTTCTGTAGGTAGATTAGTAGGTGAATTTATTACAGAGGATGTGTTATTCTTAGTCAGATGCCAAATCACGCTGATTTTTCTGGTGAGTATTTTTATCCCAACATTCCTTTCCTCTCTCTGACATTACCCTAGTTAAGGACCATAATTGCCTTCTGTTTAGATTACAACATAGCTTTTAACTGATTTCTGGAACCCACTAATACCAGTCTGATCTTCCTTCAAGACTGCTTCTCCGTCCTGTAATCGAGAATATTTTGAATTGAGAGCATTTATTATTTCTAGTACTTAAGCACTGTCACTGCTTAGGTGACATCTTTTATGTTTGTCCTGCCCTGTTTTCCAGTGCCTGTATTGTTTAGTGTTTTCTTGTGTGTGTGTGTGTGTGTGTGTTTAAGATTTTTATTTATTTGACAGAGAGAGATCACAAGTAGGCAGAGACGCAGGTAGAGAGAGAGAGGGGGAAGCAAGGACCCTGGGATCATGACCTGAGCTGAAGGCAGAGGCTTTAACCCACTGAGCCATCCAGGCGCCCCTTTCTTGTGTGTTTTGAGGCCTCCTCCCCTTTTAGACTGACTGCTTGAAAGCTGAGACCACTTTTTTTCTTTGTGTCACTTACAGTGCTTTCCACGCAAAGGTGCTCAGAGAATGGCTCTTGATTGATTATAGCTGTTGTATTAGTGCTTGTTCTCAAAAGTCCCTCATTCTGATATTTTCCCTGGTTAGTAGTTGGAGGAGTGATTTATGAGGCTGGGAGTTAGATTTTACGAAGATTTTACAAAGATTATTTCTCAAGACAATGGTAGAGCCTGATGAGCCGTCTGGATCTGCTCTGCCATATGGAGGCTGTTTTCTAGCATCCTTGCCCACCTAGATACAGTCACTTGTTTACTCCCCTCGCACCATGGCTTTTGTTTTATTTTTGTCATTTTGACAACAACCTTTTGTTTCAGTGCTGTTTCATTATAGTTGTGTACTGTTTCCTAGTGATCTAATATTAGGATCATACTGAAGGATGAGTTTCCTTTGGGAAGAATTTCCTAAAGATTAAATAACTCTGTTTCTAATAAATAGGTTTTGCAAACTGGGGGTTTGTTTAGGGGTATGTTATAGGGGTATGTTTTGTTTGGCTTGCAGTTTCAGTGTTTAAAAATCAGGAAGTTTCATAAGAAAATTTAGATTTGCAGTTTTTCTTAAACAGCCTGAAAATCCGGCAACACTGGGCTTATTTCCTCCTTTGACAAGGTCATGAGCTCTCAGGTCCCCAGCTGGTCAGCTCCCTCATTTACATTATTTACCTGGCCCCTGTGGACCTTTCCATTTATAACCCTTGGTGTAGATTTTTATTGGGTTCAGTCACAAAACACATTCTTTCCTGACCTTTGCCCGGGATTTTGGGGCTCACATTACTTTTGGAGACTTTCAGTTGTTGCATTCTGAATATGTCATGTTCTCAGTTTTTCTTTAGTTCATTAAGTTTAGCCATATGAATTCCATAATTGTTGATATGACTTTATAAATTATTACATGTTCAACTTAATATGTTAACATTAATTTATAAAAATATGAAATAGTACTACTTTCACTAAATACATAGTTACATTTACATATTTTTGTTTTGGAGGACAGTTATTTTTCTTTAAAATATTAATTATGCTAACATGTAATTTTGCTATTTTTAAATGAATTATTAAAATATTTTTAAAATTTCTCAACTTTAGTTTGTCATTCAAAAAATTTTCCATGGGCTGTAATCCATATAATAAAAGGCTCTTTAGGGTCCTTGTAATATTTAAGAATGTAAAGGAGTCTTGATACCAAAAAGTTTGAGAATCTCTGATCCTCAAATACAATGTAAATTAAAATTGTCTGGTACTCATCAAATTGTCAGGTAAATTAATTAATTGTCAGATAAATTAAAATTGTCTGATATACTTAACAAAATTTTAGAACATAATTATTTTTCCCCTTCTAAGCAGTATCCTATAAATGGGTAAATTATCTCTAGGTCCCTACAAAAGCCTATTTAACCTGTGGTATTTCTGAAGTGTATAGCACTATTTAAGACATTCTAAGCAATAATTCTTTTATTCAAGAGTTCCAGGTTAGCAATCCCCAAAAATCTAACCCTCTTCTTTTGGGTTAAGGGGTTCATTCTAAGCTCTTCTGATTGTTCTCTTGCTCTTGATAGGGTTTGATGGGTCAAAAGTGGGAAGAGCATTTGAAAAACTAAGATGTAATTTTTTGTGATTTGTGATTTTTTTGGAGGGCTTTCAAATGAGATTCAGATGCTGGAGGGATTAGAGAATGGGCAGTTTTGGGGGTGCCAGTTAAGCGTCTGCCTTCCCCTCCGGTCATGATCCCAGACTCCTAGGATTGAGCCCGGGGTTGGGCTCCCTGCTTGGTGAGTGGGGGGCCTGCTTCTCCCTCTCCCACTACCCCTGCTTATGCTCTTTTTCTCTCAAATAAATAAATAAAGTCTTTAAAAAAAAAAGAGAGAATGGGCAGTTGTGGAGAAGAAAATTGGGATTTCTTAAAGACTGGAGGGATTTGAAATAATCCTACTTCTTTCCCTTTGACGAGTGGACAGCCTGGAAAAGAAGGTGGGATTCCACAACTTCCTGAAGTTTCTCCTTCTCCCTCTGCTTTCCATCTATCAGTCACCCATTACTTGTCCCTAGCAGAGGATCCAGGAAGGACTCTTTTTCCCTCCTCTGTCCACTTTGGTGTACTCTCTTCCATCATTACAGAGTCCTCACCTTATATTACTGGAGTAGTACAACAGGGAAAGCAAGATAGGGGTGGAGAAGAGGAACTCCTTTGCTCTTGCTGTGGTGAGATAGACAGGAAGGTAGGCTGTACAGAGAAACATTCCCAGCAGCTGTTAGAGGGCAGGGGAATTCCCAGACCAGTTCAATTGGGCAGCTGTCCAAGTAGGACAGTATGTGCACTCCTGACACATGTATGTTTTTATTCTCTAGTTGCAAACACATATCTTGTCCTTCCAACGTTTTTTAGATCCCTTTGGGTTAGGGATTGAAACTTACCCAATTACTTTACTGTTCAAAGGATTTCTAGGTATAAAGTATCTGTAGGTGTTAGTATCTGGCATAGGGCTGGGCATGCAAAGGCCCAAGCAATACTTTTAGATTGAAAAAAATTATGTATATTGTCCTCTTACCCTAAGAGGAAAGTGGAAAGTCTTCAGCCTAACCTCATACAGGCTTCTTCATGGGGTGGGATTGAGACGGGCTCTAAAAGTCTTATAAGAGTATATGTAGGGGGACACCTGGGTGACTTAGTTGGTTAGGCCACTGCCTTTGGCTTGGGTCATGATCCCGGGGTCCTGGGATTGAGTCCCGCATCGTGCTCCTTGTCCAGCGGGGAGCCTACTTCTCTCTCTGCCTCTGCCTGCCACTCTGCCTACTTGTGCTCTCTCTATGACAAATAAATAAATAAAATCTTAAAAAAAAAAAAGTATATGTAGGGACGCATGGGTGGCTCAGAGGGTTAAAACCTCTGCCTTTGTCTGTGGTCATGATCCCAGGGTCTTGGGATCAAGCCCCACATCGGAGACTCTGCTCCGTGGGGAGCCTGCTTCCTCTCTCTGCCTGCCTCTCTGCCTACTTGTGATATATGTCTGTGAAATAAATAAATAAAATCTTTAAAAGAAAAAAAGAATATGTGTGGAAAAGACAAGCTTAGATGTATTTTAACTGTAGTGCTTATTATTGGAGGGACTTCAGCCTGCAGTTCCCAGTGCCTAAGGAGGGCTAGTTCTGCTGGCTTTCTTGGTGTCTGCTGTACCTTTCAAGAAGGAGCTCCTCTGAGATTCTCAGGATAGTTCTCTTCTTCACAGTGGGTTATGTGAAATTCTGTTTCTACTAGGATGTTAAAGAAGACAGAGAAGGCAAGAAAGGAGTATATATTAAAAGTGATGTGAAGAAAGCAAGAAACCTTTAAAAAAAAATTCTCCTTACTGTCAACAAGATGGATTTATTTGATTTATAAACTTGCATGTTTAAAAATTTATAACAATTAAACGAAAAAACTTAAAAATATTCCTAAATAGAAAGATTGATAACTGTAAAGATTTCAGATTTCAGCAGAATGTAGTCACTGTGAGGGTGAAAAGGATTTTTATTTTCAGTCAGAAATACAGTAATTCAAGTTTCAGGATATGATATTGGTTAGGTCTTGTGTGTGTGTGTGTGTGTGTGTTTGTTTTTAGAGAGGGAGAGAGGGGGGGTTGGTAGGCAGAGGGATGTGGGGGCAGGGGAGAGAGAGAGAGAGAATATTTTATTCAAGGCAGGCCTCGATCTCACAACCCTGAGATCATGACCTGAGCCAAGATCTGGAGTCAGATACTTAACTGATACTTAAGTGGAACCTTGCAGATTTTTTGGAAGTTGAATTTGTCATGTATAAGCTCTTTGGATTGGAGTTCTTTGTTTTGCAGCCTTGGACTTTTATAGCAATTTTATGCAGTAATACCTGTATATCTAAATCTCCATTAAGGTATACCTTTTCCTTTTTATTTTTTAGATGTTACAAACTTTAAAAAAATTACTAAGTGTTTTACAAAATAAATTTTACCCTATGAAATGAAAACCATCGTAAGAATCTGCAGAGTAGCTTCACTTTATATTGTACTTTATTATTTTGTTTTACTTACATATTTTTCAGTGTAGAAAATTGGGTGGCTTGTTGTTTTGGTCATACATCACAGACTTCCTTGCTCAACTTTAGTCTCATCAAATATTACCACAACAGAAACCCCATGTGTAAGCAGAATCTTTGCCTGTTTAGTTATTACTCTCACTTAGTCACTCAGTCAGTCATGGCTACCCTTGTAGTCTGCTCTCCTCTTTGGGGGATTGGAAATTGCAATATAATGGAAGGAACCAGACACTGTCTACTCATTTGGTACTATTTCACATTAGTCATTCTAATTAAGTTATGTAAGTAGTACAAAGAAACCCCTATTGTGTGAAAATCCTTTCCCTGAAAGTTTGCTTTATTAGGACTGAATCTATATGCTTGTCTTTATCCACTTACATCCGGAAGGATGCTTTAAAGTAGCATTCTGGGACAGAGGCTGGTTCAAGATTAAGTCATACGTTGGCACTGAACTAAGGCCTTGTCATTTCCATAAGCTTCAGAGGTTTTCTTTTTTTTTAAGATTTTATTTATTTATTTGACAGTCAGAGATCACAAGTAGGCAGAGAGGCAGGCAAGAGAGAGGGGGAAGCAGGCTCCTTGCTGAGCAGAGAGCCCAATGCGGGGCTCGATCCCAGGACCCTGGGACCATGACCTGAGCTGAAGGCAGAGGCTTTAGCCCACTGAGCCACCCAGGCGCCCCAGCTTCAGAGGTTTTCTGACTCTACTTTCACCTTAGTCCTCTGTATCAGGCATCTCTGATGTGCCGCCTCTGATCTTCCTGGCCTCATTCTCCCCAGGGCCTTTGATAACGTTGTAGCCCTGGTCATTGCCAGCTCAAGCTGGATCCTGACCTACTTCATGTGGCTATAATCTGACACCTCATTGCCTCCCACCCCTCCCCCCCCTTCCCTGGGACTGTGCTCTATGATAAGCCTTAGGTTTTGCTTTCTGAGGAATCTACACCAAGAACATCCATTTTGTATGCCCTTGCTCTATGTACTAATGGGTTCTCTTGATTATATATTAAGGTGACTGTCGGTTGGTCTGATGTACTTTGGCCTGACCTGGCACTAATAATAAAGACCTGAACTTAAAAATTAGGAAGAGGATAAGTTTGTTCTTCATAGAGTGGATTACTTTTTGATTTATCTACCTCATAAGAATTAGCAATGGTCTAGGATTGAGGTGCTGCCAGTAGAGTTTAACCATCATCATTGCTTATAAGGACAGGAAAAGGCGAGACTTGGTTGAAGAGCATCTGAGAAGTATGACTCAGACTACACTTTGAGTTCTGGGTCTACATTTACCAGCTATGGGACATTGAAAGTTTCCTTCACCTCCCTGAGCTTCAGTTTCCTTTTCTGTAAAATGGAGGTGGATATAACATAGAACTTTTATGATTTTTAGGGTCATAAATGAGTTATTTATATAAGAAGCCCAGCACAAGGGCACCTGGGTGGCTCTGTCAGTTAAGCGTCTGCCTTCGGCTCGGGTGATGATCCTGGGGTCCTGGCAACAGAGCCCTGCATCGGGCTCCCTGCTCAGCCTGTTTCTTCCTCTGCCCTTCGCCTCCACTTGTGCTCTCTCACTCTCTCTGTCAAACAATTAAGTAAAATCTTAAAAATAAAATAAAATAAAATGCCCGGCACATTGTATGTTAGTAAATGGTAGTTGCTATTGCTATTCCTTGATTTATTTATTTTGATCAGCTTTATAAAATTTTATTTATTGAAATAGGTCATATATTTTAAAAAATATTTTATTTATTTATTTGAGACAGACAGAGAGAGAGAGAGAGAGAGAGAATGGGAGGGGAGGTCAGAGGGAGAAGCAGACTCCCATGGAGCTGGGAGCTTGATGTGGGACTCGATCCCAGGACTCTGGGATCATGACCTGAGCCAAAGGCAGTCGCTTAACCGACTGAGCCACCCAGACACCCAAAATATGTCATATTTTAAGTAATTTTTTTTCAAGCAACACTGGCACATGCTAGATAACTCAGTAAATATTTATTGGCTGGGTTAGGCATGTAGTAAATTATCATATCATGTTCCTAATAACAAATAATGCCCTTTTGCTTTTAAATGGTAATAATCTTAGATGATTTAAGCTGTACTTTTTAGTTTCTTAACCCTTCAGATAGCAACTATAAGACATTTATTTCAGGGATTGTGGGTTTCCTCTGAAGTATAAATGATTTGCATACTATTTCTCAGAGTTGGCTTTCTTGTTCTGGTCAGAGCGCTATTGTTATGGTAAAAGGAACTCAGTGGTCAAGGTCTTTGAACACTTACGAAGGTGTGAGAAATATAGGGACAGCTAGTACAGAGTTCTTGGAAATAAAAAGAGTGAATAAAATTTAGTTTTTGGATCTTCTGATTGATGATAAATAGCACTTATTTATAGGCAGTATTATTGCTTATAGTGTGTTAGATCTTTTGCAAGGTTTTTACCTGTAAGTACAACAAAAGTACCTACAACAAAAGATACAGGCACCATCTTTTCTCATAATTTTCAGGAGGGGAATGAGGCAGTAGGACTTCCCAGGATCACACAATTAGTAAGTGGCAGAGCTGGAACTTGAACTGAGGTCTGCTGTGCTCATTCTTTGAAAGCCAGATGAGCTCACTGTTTCTGATTGCCTTCTAAGATCTTACAAAAGTTTCTTCTGGATTTGTAAACATTTGAAAAATTATAATTGGTTAATTCAGATTAGAGCAAAACTATAGGCAATCGACAGTTATCGATTGATAGTTAATATATGCAACCCTGGCAAGGTACCTGATAAGGGAAAGGTAAATAGGACATGCTCTTATTAATTGATTAATTAATTAATTATTCTTTAAGTAGGCTCTGCATCTAGCATGGAGCCCATGAGACTTGAGCTCACAATCTTGAGGTCAACTGAGTCACTAAGGAGACCCTACATGCTCTCTTTAAAAAAATTTTTTTAAATAAACTTTTAATTTTGGAATAGTTTTAAACTTAGAGAAAAATTACCAAGCTACTACAGAGAGTTCCTCTGTATACCCCTCACCCAGTTTCCTTTATTGTTTATTTTTTTCATTTATTCAGCAAATATTTATTGAATGCCTACGATGTGCCAAGCATTGTTGTAGGTGCTAGGGATACAGCAGTGAATAAAAGAAAGTATCTTGGTCTCATGAAATTTACATTTTCAAGGAATGAATTCATTTGGGGATTAAGGATTGGAATAGCAAGGTGCAAAAGAAAGACTTGTCCAAGATATAACGAGAACATACATACATTTCTCCCCCCCTTTTTCTCTCTCTCTTTCTCCCTCCTTTTCTTCCTTTCTCCCTCCTCCTCCCTCCTTCCTTCCTTTGTTTCCTTTCCTTCTTTCCTTCCTCCCTCCATCCCTCCCTCCCTCCATCCCTCCCTCCCTCCATCCCTCCCTTCCTTCCTCCCTGCCCTCCAGAACTTTTAATTTCAAAGCTTAACTCATCTGGGATTTGTTGAAAATGTTTTACTCTTTATATGGCTTTACTTTTCTCTTATCAGACTGAATATTCTTAGTCTTTTATTTGATTATTCCTTTGTAATCTAAACAGCCCTTTTATTTTTATTTTTTCAACATGTTACTTTATTATTTTTTAAAAATATAGTTGACACACAATGTTACTTTAGTTTCACATATGCAACATAGTGATTTGACAAGTTTAACCCACTGAGCCACCCAGATGCCCCTGATTTGACAAGTTTATACATTATGCTGTGCTCACCACAAGTGTAGCTACCATCTGTCACCTTACAAAGCTGTTACACCATTGATTCTATTCCCTGTGCTGTGCCTTTTACTCCTGTTACTTATTCATTCCATAACTGCTGGAAGCCTGTATGTTGCACTCCCCTTCACCCATTTTGCTCATTCCCCCACCCCTTCCCACGTGGCAACGTGTGTTCTCTGTATTTATGGGTCTGTTTCTGCTTTTTGTTTGTTTGCTCATTTGCTTTTTTAGGTTCCACATATAAGTAAAATCATGTCTTTCTCTGACTTTTTTTTTTTTTTTAAAGAAACTCAAATTTGAAGTTAGGGAAATCCATTCATATTCATTAATTCATTTAGTACCTGTTTTTTTTTTTTTTAAAGATTTTATTCATTTATTTGACAGACAGAGATTCCAAGTAGGCAGAGAGACAGGCAGAGAGAGAGGAGGAAGCAGGCTCCCCGCTGAGCAGAGAGCCCGATGTGGGGCTCGATCTCAGGACCTTGGGATCATGACCTGAGCTGAAGGCAGAGGCTTTAAACCACTGAGCCACCCAGGCGCCCCTAGTACCTGTTTTTTGAGTGACCTCTGTGCTCTGTGTGTGTCAGGATGATAGTGAACCTAGGAAAACAATGATGAGCAAAAGGAAAATTGTTCCAGGTTCATGCAGCTTTTTAGTCTGGCAGGAGTATTATGAACTACCATTTTGGTTGTTTATAATCAGATTAGATATAATCACCTAGGATTAGAGCTAGGTGATTGCTTATAAGCATTCTCTGCCCACCCCGCCCCCACCAGGGGGAATGTTACCATGAAATTCTGACTGAATTCTGCTACATATTTATTAATAGGCAGGCACAACATTAGTCAGACAACCTGTTCCTCTAAGCTCAGTGAAGTCACAGCTTTCAGTTAAGCATCTTGTTATCTGAAAAAGCATCTTGCAAGAAAATTTCCCTTGAGACAAATATAGTAGGATTTGGTACCTCATAGTTAGAATTATGTGACCGAATCTGAATTCAGGTGAGACTAGAGCCCTAGGCCAAGAACACTGTTCTTGTTCCCACTGTTCCCTGGCACAGGACACTAGATTTGTGAGAGTCCTATACTTTGTTCTCCTAAGAATGGAGGTACCTATATAATATTTCTAGTCAGTCTCCATAGTTTTAACACAATGCAGTTTATCATTGAAAAATTATTTGTGACATTCCTTGTCTTGATAAACAAACCCTCTAGTACTAATCACAAAAAAGGTAGCTGAAGCCACGTTAAATCTGTGTCTAGAGCAGAGATTCTTAACCCCTTTTGCCATGAACTCCTTTGGCAGTCTGATAAAGTCTGTGCCCTTCTTAGAATAATCTTTCAAAAGCATAAAATGCAAAGGATTACAAAGGAAACCAAATGTGGTAAAATACAATTATTAGAAAATATTTATAAAGACGTGATACAGTAATATATGCTCATTTATTACTGTATTAATGAACGAGATCCAGTGTTGGGAATAATTGCTGCTCTAATTACATAGTTGTGACAAATGTAAGTGCTAGATACTTGCAAAAGTTGAAATGTTACTTGAGGGCTGCCTGGCTGGCTCAGTCAGTGAAGCATGCAACTGTCGACTTTGGGGTTGTGGGTTTGAGCCCCAGGTAGGGTGTGGAGTTTACTTAAATAGAAATAAATTTTTTTAAAAAAGAAATGTGACATGAAAATAGGTGTGATTTTATAGGTGGCAAAGTCACTGCTAATACTACAATTTAATATCTACATTAGTAATTGCGGGTAATCACTAAACTTCAGTTAGAAGCTCATCTGTCTTCATAGATGCTGAGTCATTCTATCCAGTTTAAGATTCCCTACTCTAGTGTGTGCATTCTTTTTTCTTTCTTTCTTTTTTTTAAAGATTTTATTTATTTATTTGACAGACAGAGATCACAAGTAGGCAGAGAGGCAGGCAGAGAGAGGGGGAAGCAAGCTCCCCACTGAGCAGAGAGCCTGATGTGGACGGGGCTCAGTCCCAGGACCCTGAGACCATGACCTGAGCCAAAGGCAGAGGCTTAACCCACTGAGGCACCCAGGCGCCCCTAGTGTGTGCATTCTTGATTAGAATCGCTCATATGCTACCTCATTATCCCTGGAGTGTATATTCATGATTAGGATATTCAGTGCTAGTTATTCCTACATGTGGTTTAAAACTAACACTTGCATTTATCACCATTTTCCTATTTTGGGGTATAATTTAGTAGGGACGAGGACATTGTACAAATAATACAGTCTAAGGAGTTCCATAGGAGAGAACCATGAAGTGGTACGGGATCAGGCTGAGTATTTTTTTTTTTTTAAGATTTTATTTATTTATTTGACAGAGAGAGATTACAAGTAGGCAGAGAGGCAGGCAGAGAGAGAGAGAGGAGGAAGCAGGCTCCCTGCTGAGCAGAGAGCCCGATGCGGGACTCCCATCCCAGGACCCTGAGATCATGACCTGAGCCGAAGGCAGCGGCTTAACCCACTGAGCCACCCAGGCGCCCAGTTTGAGTATTTTTAAATAAAGACGAGGATCTTGTCTAAAATAGAGGCAATATGATAAGATGATCTAGGTAAACAGTAATATAGTGATGTATGCTCTGGGTGTTGGAAAAGTGAGGAGAAAGAATGAAAGTTATAATTACTTCAATTCTTTCTTTGAGGTTAAAAAAGACATCACAGAAAAATACATGATTAACAGGCTCTGTTCTGTCTGGTTCAGAAGTAAAAATACTTCAGTTGCAGAGAACAGAATGACAGTGGGGTAGGAGCTGGAAAGGCAGAATGGAGCCACACATGAAGGAGGGGAGGGCACAGAAGGTTTTTTGCATGTGAATGACATAATTATCCAGGCATGGTTATAAGCACCTTACACGTGTTATTTAATCCTCACAGCAATAGTATTATTATTTGCATGTTACAGGTAGAGAAACAGGCATGAAGAGATTAAGTATCTTGCCCAGACACAAAAAGTAGGCCTATCTGGATCCATTGGGCTCAAAACAACTTAATACAAGGTCACACTGATGACGGTGTAGGGGATCGGGTAGGCAGGAGTGCAGCTGGAGAAAGGAAAATCAGGTCAGAGACTGTTAAGGTGATAGTGGCAAGACATGGTACATGAGGCCTGAACACCCAGCAGGGAGAACAGGTGAAAAGAGTTTTCCAGGTTGGAAATTGACACATTTATTTTTCAAGTTAGAGAACATCCGCAGAATAGGAAATGAAAGTTCAGCGTTCTGAGTAGAGATTTTTACCACCCCATTTGTAAATACGTACTTGGCTGGATCAGTTCTTGTGTTAAAAGTATTTCTTACTGACTGAAGAATGATCATGGTGGGCAGGGTTTTATTGTAATCACCAGTTAATGTTTACAGGAAGCATCCCCTTAGCCACTTGTCTAGATAGGAGCACCAGTGGAACGCTTCCCAAGTGTTACATTGTATGGTGACTAAGCTCATAGTTGTAAAACACACGTACTTAGGCCTTGTTATAGCAAAAGGGATGATGAAAATCTGGCTTACTTGCTAGCAGTTATTTTGAGAAAACTCCAGAGAAGTTGGAGGGAAAGTTTTAGGTCAAGGGAAGACTAACAGTACATTCTGGATCTGGAGCAGGATTGGTCCATACTTAATGTAAAATGCAGCGGACACCTCAGTAAGTCCCAACTCCCTAGGCCCTACTCTAGTGTGTGCATTCTTTTTTCTTTCTTTCTTTTTTTTAAAGATTTTATTTATTTATTTGACAGACAGAGATCACAAGTAGGCAGAGAGGCAGGCAGAGAGAGGGGGAAGCAAGCTCCCCACTGAGCAGAGAGCCTGATGTGGGCGGGGCTCAATCCCAGGACCCTGAGACCATGACCTGAGCCGAAGGCAGAGGCTTAACCTTAACACTGAGGTACCCAGGCGCCCCTAGTGTGTGCATTAAGATTCCCTACTCTAGTGTGTGCATTCTTTTTTTCAGACAAATTCTCAGTGGTGTCGTGGTGTAATGAGTTGCCTAATACACAAATTCAGGAGGGCTCAAAATGTGGACTGGCGTGACTGCCTGGCAGATAAATAACCAGGGTCCATAGTTCTCCACGTTATAGATGATTGGCGCTAACTGGGAGTTCATAGAACACGTCTAATCCACATTCTGCATTTATGGGAATTAAGTAAATTGGTTCCTGGTCACAAAGTGTCCAGATTGAGCTCCAGGCCTCACTGACTGGATGGACATTCTTAGGAGCCTGTGGTGGGTGGGCAGGAGGACCTGCGGATGTCCTTTCCCAGCACGCTTACCTACACAGCCCTTCTTGCTCCTCCTTTACCTCAGAATCACTGATATCTCTGTGTAGAAGTATGTTGGTTTTGTTTTTAATCCACCATAAAGCAATAAAGATTTTCAGGTCAGTCAAGACTAAATGCTAAAATTTTCACCCTAATAGTCACCCAAATATGTGCCTGCTGCGTTCCCATTTTTAATTCCATATATATTTCTTTTTCACTTCTGTGCTGATAGATTGATGGTCTGATACAAGTCATGATTTCTTAATAATTTCCTTCTTTTTAGATTTAGTTATTAATTACAGTTACCAAATTGTACATTCCCAGGCTGGAAAATAGAAGCAATTCTTGTCTATTCTTAATACTCATCCCTGGGACAAGCTGTTAATTGGAAGGCAAAATATTTAAAGCCAAAGTGGGAAGACTGGAATTATTCCCTTAGGATGCATTAGCTAAATGTACAGATAAAATTTTTATGCCTTTTTTTTTTTTTCAGATTTTGGTATACCTTATTTAATAAGGATTCAATAAGACCGTTGAAATGTACTTTCATTAGATCACATCATGAAGTATCTATTTCAATTACAGTCAATCCTCATCTCATTTCAAGCTATAAAATATTTAATATTTTCTGCCACCTGTTAACAAAAAAACAGTCTATGCCAGGTGCTAGAGTGGTTTATAGTACTATATACTCTTTCATTAAATATGTAGGAAAAGTCTAATGTTGTCGTTTTAAAAAAGTTAATGGACTTCTTCCTTATTCCTATTTAGTTATTTTTAAGAATTCAATTGCTAGAGTTTGATGTACATGTTAACCCAAGGAATACCATATCTTTATCATACTCCTTGTTCTGTAAATAGCTCCTAGTTTTAGTTTTACATTAAATTTTATTATTATGAATCAGTTAATGAGAAACAGCATATTGACCTATCTTGTCTTTTATCCATTTTAAATTACTGAATGTATATAAGTTAGATCCTTACCTGATTGTTTTTAGTAATCCATCTTACAAAATGTATTCCATAATATAGTTCTTGAAATGAGTGTTACAACTTTTATTTGAGTTTTAAAAAGATAGGTCAGGTTATTTTGTACAGAAAACATGTTTTATTTATCTGGTTAGTTTGATAATAAGATAATCAAGATTTGATAAGATATTTAGGATAAAGATTTGATAATAAAGACATAGGCAGATTATAGGACAAACTTTCTCATAAATTGAATCAACTAAAAATGCAGCTCAGTGTTTTGAGGAAAATATATTTAAAGTATGTCATAAGATGACATTTTGTCAAGTAGTAGTATTTTGTCAAAGGTGTAATGAAGTTAAAGTTTGATTTTTTTTTTCTGAGTTAGAGAAGTTGAGCAAAATTCCACTAAGTAAAATAGTAGCAACTGTGATTAACTTGTTATGATGAAGTCTTTAGCATATATGGAAATTGAGAAAATGAGTACTCTGTGACGTGGATACAACTCCTCTTGGAAGTCCGGTAGTTTCCAATTCTTTCAGGAGCCTAATTGATTCAGTAGCTTATAGATCATTAAAAATAACGTTTGATGTTAAACCATTTTGTGATTTTTTTTTTTTACATGTACTGTGGAAGTTGTGCAAGGATTTGTGTGATGTTGCTATAACAGAACTTCTCATCTCATACCCTTATATATTTGAGCAAGGTTTTTAGTGCTTTGCTTCAGTACAAAATTCTATTCAGGAATAGAATTAATGCTGAGTAAAGAAACTGAATCAGTGATCAAAAAACTCCCCACAGACAATAGTGCAGGACCAGTTGGCTTCACAGGCAAATTCTACCAAACATTTAAAGAGTTAATACCTATTCTTCTCAAACTTTTCCAAAAAATAGAAAAGAAAGGAAAACCGCCAAACTCATTCTATGAGGACAACGTTACCCTGATACCTAGAAAAGAGAACTACAGGCCAATATCGCTGATGAACATGGATGCAGAAATTCTCAATAAAATACGAGCAGGCCAAATCCAGCAATACATTAAAAAAAATCATTGACACAATCAAGTGGGATTTATTCCTGGGTTGTAAGGGTGTTTCAGTATTTTCAAATCAATAACATGATAGACCACATTAATAAAAGAGAGGATAAGAACTATATGATCATTTCAATAGAGGCAGAAAAAACATTTGACAAACTACAATATTCATTCATGATAAAAACCCTCAGCAAAGTGGGTTTAGAGGGAACATACCCCAACATAATAAAGACCATATATGAAAAACCCACAGCTAATATCCTCAACAGGGAAAAACTGAGAACGTTTCCTTTACAGTCAGGAACAAGGCAGGGATGTCCACTCTCATCACTGTTATTTAATGTAGTACCATAAGTCCTAGCCATAACAGTCAGACAACAAAAAGAAATAAAGGGATCCAATTGGCAAGAAAGAAGTAAAACTTTAACTATTTGCAGATGACATGATCCTCTATATAGAAAACCTTAAAAACTCTACCAGAAAATTGCTAGAACTGATATACAAATTCAGTGAAGTTGGAGGATACAAAATCAAGGTACAGAAATCTGTTGCATTTCTACACACCAATAATGAAACAGCAGAAAGGGAAATCGAGGAATTGATCCCATTTACAGTTACACCTAAAACAGTAAGATGCCTAGGAGTAAATCTAACCAAATAGGTAAAAGACATATACTCTGAAAACTATAAAACACTGATGAAAGAAATTGAGACACAAAAAAATGGAAAGATACTCCATGCTCATGGATTATAAGTACAAATACTGTTAAAATGTCCATACCACCCAGAGCCATCGACACATTTCATGCAATCCCTAACAAAATACCACCAGCATTTCCACAGAGGTGGAAAAAACCAAAAATTTGTATGGAACCAGAAAAGACACCAAGTAGCCAAAGAAACTTTGACAAAGAAAAGGTGAGCGGGAGCCATCACAATTTCAGGCTTCAAGTTCTATTACAAAACTGTAGTGACAAAAGCACTATGGTACTGGCACAACGACAGGCATATATATCAATGAAACAGAATAGAAAACCCAGAAATGGACCCACAACTATATGGTCAGTTAATCTTGGACAAGGCAGGAAAGAAGACCCAGTGGGAAAAAGACAGTCTCTTGAATAAATGGTGTTGGGAAAACTGGACCACTTTCTTATACCATATACAAAAAGTAAATTAAAAATGGATTAAAGAAAAAAATGGATTAAAGACCTACATGTGAGAGCTAAAACCATAAAAATCCTAAAGAGCACAGGCAGTAACCTCTTCGACATCAGCTGTAGCAGTTTCTTTCTAGATATGTCTTTTGAAGCAAGGGAAATAAAAGTAAAAATAAATTATTGGGACTTCATCAAAATAAAAAGCTTCTGCACAGTGAAGGAAACAATCAACACAACTAAAAGACAACCTTTGGCTTGGAGGAAGATATTTGCAAATGACATATCTGGGAAGGGGTTAGCATCCAAAATATATAAAGAACTTACAAAACTCAACACTCCAAAAATGAATAATCCAGTTAAAAAAATGAGCAGAAGGCACGAATACACATTTTTCCAAAGAAGACATACAGTCGGCCAACAGACACATGAAAAGATGCTCAACATCACTCGTCTTCAGGGAAATGCAAATCAAAACCACAGTGAAATACCACCTCACACCTGTCAGAGTAGCTCGCATCAGCAGTGCAAGAAAAAACAGATGTTGTCAAGGATGCAAAAAAGGGGAGCTCTCTTGCCCTGTTGGTGGGAATGTAAACTGGTGTAGCCACTGTGGAAGACAGTATGGAGGTTCCTCAGAAAGTTAAAAACAGAACTGGCCTGCAAATCAGTAATTGTAGTACTAGGTATTTACTCAAAGAATACAAAAATACTAATTAGAAGGCATACAAGCACCCTGATGTTTATAGCAGCATTATCTACAATAGCCAAATTATGGAAAGAGCCCAAATATCCATCAACTGATGAATGGATAAAGAAGAGGTGGTGTGTGCATGTGTATGTGTGTGTGTGTGTGTGTGTGTATTTATACATATATATATATGTATATATATATATGGTGGAATATTGTGCTAAGCAAAATAAGTCAGTCTGAGAAAGGCAAATACCATATGATTTCACTCGTGTGGAATTTAAGAAACAAAACAAATGAGCAAAGGGAAAGAGAGAGAGACAAACTGAGAAAGAGAGTCTCACTATAGAGAATAAACCGATGGTTATGGGGGGGCAGAGCTAGATGGGAGGATGAGTTGAATAGGTGTTGGGGATCAAGGAATGCACTTCTCATGAGCACAGAATGTGGTATGGAGGTGTTGAATCACTATATTGTACACCGGCAACTAATATTATACTGTATGTTAACTGGAGTTCAAATAAAAGCTTAAAAAAAAAGAGGTTTAATGCTCAGTGATGTCTCATTTTAGTAGTAAGCCATAGTCGTCCCCATGGATTAATTTCATTAAAAGATACTTTCCAATACAGTTTTTACTTTTTATATCTATCACAACCTGTACTTGTTTTGTTCTGATCAGTGCTTCTAATAATTGTATTGACAGCTTAGTGCAGAGGAAGAGTAACCAGAGAAATTACACTTTTAATTTACATAGGGACTTTTTTTTTTTTTTTTGGTAGAAAAGAATGGTAGAGTGAGTAACAAAAGATTTTAGGTTAAGATATTTTATGGAAACTGGAATGGAAGCATGAATTCATGGGAAAAAAGTAAAGGTATAAAATTACTATTAAAGAAGAGTCTTTTCATGTAAAGAATAGTTGATAGTATCAATAATAAGAAATCATAAAAATACCCCAATTTACAAAAATGTATGGTTCATGGTTACTGAGGATGTATTTAAAGGAATTTTATTTTAAAATACAGTATTTCAGAAATTGCATCTTTTGTAACTAAACTCATTTTTGAAAAATTTTTTATGTCAACTTAGAAATCTCTAAAAAGTTACAAGGTATTTAGGGGTACATGAGTGAAAAAACTTGAGGATTACTGTAGGTAATGCATATATGCTTTGATTTATTAATCTTAGACATAATTCATGGGTTCACTGAAGGAGATTTAATTTCTGTGTATAGCTTTTTACCTCTTTTCTCACTGTTTTATTTTTATATTATTTTTATTTTTATAAGTATATTTTATTTATATAATATATATTTATAAACATATTAAATATTATTAAAATTATATTTTAATATTTATAAAATATATTATTTTTATTCTATTTTTATTTCTTCTGTTTTATATTATTTTATTTCTTCTGTTTAGATAACATTGAAACCTGTATTTTTTAAATTTTTTATTTTATATTAACATATAATGTATTATTAGTCCCAGGAGTAAAGGTCTGTGAATCGCCAGGTGAAACCTGTATTTCTGATTAGATCATCTTTAAACATTATCTCTTAACTACTTCATTTAAAAGATTTATTTATTTTTTTTAGAGAGTGCGGGGGTGGGGGGTAGGACAGAGGGAGAGTGAGAGAGACTTTTAAGCAGACTCCACAGGGAGCACGGAGCCCCACGCAGGGCTCGATCGTATGACCCTGAAATCATGACCTGAGCCAAAACCAAGAGTCTCAACCCACTGCACCACCCAGGTACCCCTGTCTCTTCAAGCTAAGGACCCTGCCCTCTTCCTGTCTATACCTTTTTGCAACCTACTTTATTTGTAAGTTGGCATTACTTTATATGATACGTGTATGTATCCATCCATCTACCTACCCACCTGCCAGCTTGCCTGCCTACCTTTCCATCTGTCTGTCCACCCATCCGTCTATTTATCTCTTAGTGCTAGACCAGATAGTGTGTTAGGATTACTTGTCTTTCTCTGGGTTCAGTATCACAACCCACAGGTTATTTGATGGAGATTGTTTTATTATAAAGTATAAAGAAATTCTCTCTTCCTAAATTCTATCCATTGTATTAGATTGTGCCACATTTTTGTTTGCTTTGTATTTGAACCATAACTTACTTGAATAGCTTTTTATTTTTCTTGCAGTTATAAAAATTTAATGTCTTTCGTATAACCTTAAATTTTCCCTTCCAAATTCTTAGCTATACTATTCTAATTTCCTCCCTTTGGAAATTTCTGTCTTAGAGCCTTTTCTGTCTTTGATTGCTCTCTAGACCTGCCCTGTATAATTCCTTATCTGGAATTCAGTGAGGAATAATTAACATTTTGAGTCCCTTTTTAATTTTTAGATCATAGTTTCTTAAGGAAACTGGTAGTTTGGAGTCTAATGTGTAACAGTTAAGGAAGGACAAGATGTTAACAAAGAATATACATAGGAAAAGTGGTGGCTGAAGATTTCAGGAGAGGCTTATAAAGAAAGTTTATTTTTTTTTTTTAGACAGGGTGTAGTCATGGTTAACCTAACTCTCAGTCTCTCATTTCAATAAACATTCACTGATGCCTACAATTTGGCAGGGGCTGAGCTAAATTTAGGTGCTGAGATATCAAGATGAAGGAACTGGTGTGGAAGCAGAAGCACCTATAAGCAGTTGATATAAAGTAATCCTGTTATAAGGAAACATATGCAAGGAATTCTGGGAAGTTTATAGTATTTTAATTCTTTACTGCTGTAATTCTTTTATCTCATCCAGTAAGCATGATGTAATTATGCTTATAATATCCAAGATACAATGGGTGTTTCAGATAAGAAACAGGTTTAAGGGGTGCCAGGGTGGCAAAGTTGGTTAGGCGTCAGGTAGTGATCTCGGGGTTGTAAGATCACTTCTCACAGAGTTCGCTTGGGATTCTCGTTTCCTCGCCCTCTGCTCTTCCCTCTACATGCGTGTGCTCTCTGTCTTAAACAAACAAACTTAAGGAAAAAAAAACAGACTTAAGAAGTTTAGCGGGGAGTCCATTGATACCCATAAAAGAGAGGGAAGGGGGAAGGTGGTATTAGGAAAAGCCACCTTACTTTAGCATTTATTAATAGTGAATGATCCTGTTAATACAGCAAAGTATAATGAACCATCTTGAGCGGTGTGCTCTGACAGCTCTCTGCCCTGGAGAAAAGCTATACTAGTGCAAATTCATTTCCAGGCAGTGGAATGTGGCTGGGGAGATTTTAAACTAGGTGCTTTAGTGCCTTGCCTCCTCTGGACCAGCTCTTATTGTAGAGTTTTCTCCAAATTAGTTCACCAGAGAGTAAAATAAGATTTGCATCATTTTGTCATTGTAGCTAAAAGGCATTCCTCCCCTCTTAACTTGTTTTTTTTTTCAGTAGGCTCCGTGCCCAATGTGGGCCATGAACTTACAACCCTGAGATCAAGAGTTGCATGCTGTACTGACGAGCCAGCCAGGCACCCATTCTGTCTTACTTTTGAAAGAGATTCTTTCTCTCTGGGATTTTTCTCCACCCCAACTCTGAGCTGAGGTAGTCATGGGGATTAGTAAAATAGAGGAAATAGACAAACCAAAAATAAAAACACTGCATGTGGTGCTTGTTATGTGCCAGGCACTTTTCTAATCTTCATGGCAATCCTATGATATAGGTTCTCTTATTATCTACATTTTACAGATTAGGGAAACTAGATCATGGAAAGTTTAGGTGATCTTCCCAAGGTCACATAGTAAGCAGTGGAGCTGGGATTCAAAATCAGGCAATTTGATTCCAGAGCCTGATCTCTTTAACACTCTTTTTCTGCATCTCATGTCACTTTAGTTACTGATAGAGCTGATGGAGAAAATGGCTTTTGGACTGTTGGGCAAGTGGGTTTCCTGATTCCTTACCCCTGAGTTACA